>NC_135817.1:60298256-60669997 GCF_964213995.1 Mustelus asterias
GACACAAATCTCTGCCTGCATTCGACTGGGCTGCTGCTCTCCCTCTGGCGGAGGGGCAGGCGGTGCAGGGTGACTGTCCCCCTGGTGGAGGAAGAGGGAGGTGCAGCTGGCGCTCTCCCTGGCGGTGGGGAAGGGGAGTGCAGGTGGTTCTCCCCCTGGCGGTGGGGAGGACACAGCAGGCTCAGTGGTGGAGGGGAATGCAGGTGGCGCTCCCCCTGGCGGTGCGGGAGGGGAGTTCAGGTGGCGCTCCCCCTGGGGGCGGTGGCTGGGATCGCAGGTGGAGGAGCTCCTCCTGGCGGCGGTGGCTGGGACCGCAGGTGGCGCTCCCCCTGGCGGCGGTGGCTGGGACCGCAGGTGGCGCTCCCCCTGGCGGCGGGGAGGACTCAGCAGGCTCGGTGCGGGAGGCCTCAAACCTGTGGAAGAACCATGGCGACCAACATCGAGGAGATCTTCCGCTCTTTTGTGGTGAAGAAGATGAAGGAGATCGAGGAGGAGAAGCAGCAGCAGCAGCAGCAGAGGTAACGGGAGGGAGCGAATGGGTGAAATGTGATCTTTGGCGGGGCGGCGGCGGCTGGAGATCGGAGCTGTTTCCGGCCCGAGCCCGGCGGCGGCGGCGGCGGGGCCTCCGGGACTGATTCCAGAGAGAGAGCGGCTCACACCGCAACCGCACCGGCCCCCCAACCCCCCCCCCCCCCAACCCCCCCCCCCAATCCCCCCCCTCAATCCCCCCCCCGACCCCCCCTCAATCCCCCCCCGACCCCCCCTCAATCCCCCCCCGACCCTCCCTCAATCCCCCCCCGACACCCCCTCAATCCCCCCCCGACCCCCCCTCAATCCCCCCCCGACCCCCCCTCAATCCCCCCCCCGACCCCCACTCAATCCCCCCCCCCGACCCCCCCTCAATCCCCCCCCCGACCCCCCCTCAATCCCCCCCCCCCGACCCCCCCCTCAATCCCCCCCCCCGACCCCCCCTCAATCCCCCCCCCCCGACCCCCCTCAATCCCCCTCAATCCCCCCCCGACCCCCCCTCAATCCCCCCCGACCCCCCCTCAATCCCCCCCCGACCCCCCCCAAACCCCCCAAACCCCCCTCAATCCCCCCTCAATCCCCCCCCAACCCCCCCTCAATCCCCCCCAAATCCCCCTCAATCCCCCCGACCCCCCCTCAATCCCCCCAAACCCCCCTCAATCCCCCCCCAACCCCCCCCCAAACCCCCCCTCAATCCCTGCCCAAACCCCCCGACCCCCCCTCAATCCCCCACAAACCCCCCCGACCCCCCCTCAATCCCCCCCGACCCCCCCTCAATCCCCCCGACCCCCCCTCAATCCCCCCGACCCCCCTCAATCCCCCCCGACCCCCCCTCAATCCCCCCGACCCCCCCTCAATCCCCCCCGACCCCCCCTCAATCCCCCCCGACCCCCCCCTCAATCCCCCCCGACCCCCCCCTCAATCCCCCCCGACCCCCCCCTCAATCCCCCCCGACCCCCCCCTCAATCCCCCCCGACCCCCCCCTCAATCCCCCCCGACCCCCCCCTCAATCCCCCCCGACCCCCCCCTCAATCCCCCCCGACCCCCCCCTCAATCCCCCCCGACCCCCCCCTCAATCCCCCCCGACCCCCCCCTCAATCCCCCCCGACCCCCCCCTCAATCCCCCCCGACCCCCCCCTCAATCCCCCCGACCCCCCCTCAATCCCCCCCGACCCCCCCCTCAATCCCCCCCGACCCCCCCCTCAATCCCCCCCGACCCCCCCTCAATCCCCCCCGACCCCCCCTCAATCCCCCCCGACCCCCCCTCAATCCCCCCCGACCCCCCCTCAATCCCCCCCGACCCCCCCCTCAACCCCCCCGACCCCCCCTCAATCCCCCCGACCCCCCCAATCCCCCCTCAAACCCCCCCAACCCGCCCCTCAATCCCCCCTCAACCCCCCCAACCCACCCCTCAATCCCCCCCAAACCCCCCTCAATCCCCCCCCAAACCGCCCACCCCCTCATTCCCCCCGCCCCCCCCCTCAATCCCCCCGCCCCCCCCTCAATCACCCCCGCCCCCATCAATCCCCCCGCCCCCATCAATCCCCCCGCCCCCCATCAATCCCCCCGCCCCCCCATCAATCCCCCCGCCCCCCATCAATCCCCCCGCCCCCCATCAATCCCCCCGCCCCCCATCAATCCCCCGCCCCCCATCAATCCCCCCGCTCCCCCCCCATCCCCCGACCCCCCCTGATCCCCCCGACCCCCCCTGATCCCCCCGACCCCCCCTCGATCCCCCCGAACCCCCTCAATCCCCCCGACCCCCTTCGATCCCCCCGACCCCCCCTCGACCGCCCCGACCCCCCCTCGACCGCCCCGACCCCCCCTCGACCGCCCCGACTCCCCCTCGACCGCCCCGACCCCCCCTCGACCACCCCGACTCCCCCTCGACCGCCCCGACCCCCCCTCGACCGCCTTGACCCCCCCTCGACCGCCCCGATCCCCCCTCAACGTCCCGACACCCCCTCAACGTCCCGACCCCCCCTCGACCGCCCCGACCCCCCCCTCGACCGCCCCGACCCCCCCCTCGACCGCCCCGACCCCCCCTCGACGCCCCGGCCCCACCTCGACCGCCCCGATCCCCCTCAATCGCCCCGACCCCCCCTCAATCGACTTGACCCCCCCTCAATCCCCCGACCGTCCCCCTCGGTCCCCCCCGACACCCCCCTCGGTCCCCCCCCCCCAGCACCACCCTCGGGCCCCCCAACGCCTCCCTTGGTCCCCCCCCGGCGTCCCCCTCGGTCCCCCCCCCGGCGCCCCACTCGGTCCCCCCCCGGCTCCCCCCCCCGGCTCCCCCCCCCGGCGCCCCCCTCGGGTCCCCCCCGGCGCCCCCCTCGGGTCCGCCCCGGCGCCGCTCTCGGGACCCCCCAGCGCCCCCTCGGTTCCCCCCCGGCGGCCCCCTCGGTCCCCCCCCGGCGGCCCCCTCGGTCCCCCCCCGGCGGCCCCCTCGGTCCCCCCCCGGCGGCCCCCTCGGTCCCCCCCCGGCGGCCCCCTCGGTCCCCCCCGGCGGCCCCCTCGGTCCCCCCCCGGCGGCCCCCTCGGTCCCCCCCCGGCGGCCCCCTCGGTCCCCCCCCGGCGGCCCCCTCGGTCCCCCCCCGGCGGCCCCCTCGGTCCCCCCCCGGCGGCCCCCTCGGTCCCCCCCCCCGGCGGCCCCCTCGGTCCCCCCCCGGCGGCCCCCTCGGTCCCCCCCCGGCGGCCCCCTCGGGTCCCCCCCGGCGCCCCCCTCGGGTCCGCCCCGGCGCCGCTCTCGGGACCCCCCAGCGCCCCCTCGGTTCCCCCCCGGCGGCCCCCTCGGTCCCCCCCGGCGGCCCCCTCGGTCCCCCCGGCGGCCCCCTCGGTCCCCCCCCGGCGGCCCCCTCGGTCCCCCCCCGGCGGCTCCCTCGGTCCCCCCCCGGCGGCCCCCTCGGTCCCCCCCCGGCGGCCCCCTCGGTCCCCCCCCGGCGGCCCCCTCGGTCCCCCCCCCCGGCGGCCCCCTCGGTCCCCCCCCCTCGGTACCCCCGGCGCCCCCCTCGGTTCCCCCCCTCGTTCCCCCCGGCACCCCCGTCGGTCCCCCCCGGCGCTCCCCCCCGGCGCTCCCCCTCGGCGCCCCCCTCGCTCCCCCCCGGCGCCCCCCTCGCTCCCCCCCGGCGCCCCCCTCGCTCCCCCCCGGCGCCCCCCTCGCTCCCCCCCGGCGCCCCCCACGGCGCCTCCCTCGGTTCCCCCCCGGCGCCTCCCTCGGTCCCCCCGGGACTCCCCCCAGCGCCCCCCTCGACATCCCGCCCCCCGCAACCCCCTCGACATCCCCCTGCGAGCACCCTCCTCGACCACCCCCCCTCGACAACCCCTTGGACCAGTTCCTCATCCCCCCGACCCCCCCAGCCCACCCAAGCTCTCCCTCAGATCCCCCTCAGCCCCCCCTCGGCAGGCCCTCGGCCTTCCCCTCGAACTCACTATGACCCCCCCGACACCCCTTCGATCCCCCCAACCCCCTCAAACCCCCAACCCCCTCAAACCCCCAACCCCCTCAAACCCCCAACCCCCCCTCAGCCCCCCCCCTCAGCCCCCCGTCAGCCCCCCCCCGTCAGCCCCCCCCCTTCAGCCCCCCCCCTCAGCCCCCCCCCTCAGCCCCCCCCCTCAGCCCCCCCCCTCACCCCCCCCCTCAGCCCCCCCCCTCAGCCCCCCACCTCAGCCCCCCCCCTCAGCCCCCCCCTCACCCCCCCCTCAGCCCCCCCCCTCAGCCCCCCCCCTCAGCTCCCCCCCTCAGCACCCCCCCTCAGCACCCCCCCTCAGCACCCCCCCTCAGCACCCCCTTAGCATCCCCCCTCAGCCCCCCCCTCAGCTCCCCCCCTCAGGCCCCCCCCTCTGCCCTCCCCAACCCCCCACCAAAACGCCACAACCCACAACAACCCCCCACCCCGTCTCTCTCTCTCCCCCCCACCCCGTCTCTATTCCCCCCACCCCGTCTCTCCTCCCCCCCCACCCCGTCTCTCTTTCCCCCCCCGTCTCTCTTTCCCCCCCCCGTCTCTCTCCTCCCCCCCGTTTCTCTTCCCCCTCCTCCACCCTGTCTCTCTTCCCCCCCCCCCGTCTCTCTTCCCCCCCTGTCTCTCTTCCCCCCCGTCTCCCTTCCCCCCCCCGTCTCTCTTTCCCCCCCCGTCTCTCTTCCCCCCCCCCCACCCCATCTCTCTTCACCCCCACCTCCACCCCCAGTGTTTAGCACTGTAGCCTCACGGCGCCGGGGACCCGGGTTCGATTCCCGGCTCGGGTGACTGTCTGTGTGGAGTTTGCACGTTTTCCCCGACTGCCTGGGTTTCCTCCGGGTGCTCCGGTTTCCTCCCACAGTCCAAAGACGCGCTGGTTAGGTGCATTGGCCATGCTAAACTCTCCCCCTGTGTACCCGAACAGGCGCCAGAGTGTGGTGATCGGGGATTTTCACGGTAACTTCATTGCAGTGTTAGCGTAAGCCTTACTTCTGACTAATAAATAAACTTTAAACCTGTCTCTCTCCCCCCCACCTCCACCCCCAGTGTTTAGCACTGCAGCTGCCCCCCCCCCCCCCCCCCCCATTCTTGTTACAGTGAAGCAAGAACTTTGGTTCACTGACATGTCTGAAGTTAATAACCTTTAACTCTCGTGGTGGAATTGATGTTTTATCCAATAAACCTTTTCTAACTCTCCACTGAAATTAATTCTTGTTTTTATATTGTCAATTCCACCACAGAAAAATAACCTTTCACTGCATCCCAATACATGTGACAATAAATCAAACCATTGTTCCAACAGCAAAATCCAGGCCCATTCAATCCAAACTATATTGCAGGGTCGATCATATAGTTTTCATTGAGAGCTGTCTGAAGTGATGAATTAACAGTGCACAGCATTACTAAGTGTTCACTTCAATGTCAGTTTTTTCTATACTGTACTGAAAAAAACCTGTAACTTTAAATTAGCGAAATAGAAAACTTGTGTTTTCTGTATAATATTATATTGAGAACAGAGTAAAATGCTGAACAATGATTTGGCAAAACCAGTGTGAATAGCAGTGAAAATTCTCTAGCACCATGGAAATTAATCCAAACTCTTAATGTCATTTGGTTACCTGAGTTCACATTGCAAGCTGCAGCTGAAAGAGTTAAAATGAAGGCCTTATGTTTTTCAATGCACAGCAGCTCAGTGGATTAGGGCAGCAGATCCGAAGATTATGTTTCAGTCGCCCAAACAGTGCTGTCCCTCCGAGTTCAGAGATGTATGAAGTTAGGAGAGTGCGATTGTTTCACAGAGATTTCAGTCAAATGCAGTGGGCAAGTAACAGTTTTCTTGCCGTGTGCTCATCTGAAATGTTGCTGGAAAAAAAAGTTGCAATACAATTATAAATATTGTGTCTGTAAACTTGGGTTATCTCTGAGGAGATTTTAAGAAAGCAATCCATTCCTGTTACAGTGAAGCAACAACTTTGGTTCGGTGACGTGTCTGAACTTAGTAAACATTTACTTTGGTGGTGGAATTGATGTTTTATCCAATGAACCTTTCCTAACTCTCCACTGAAATTAATTCATGTCAATTCCACCACAGAAAAAAACCAGTTAGCCTTTAATTAGTTGCATTAGCATAGGGAAACCTCCCAAGTCTCGTCACAGGAACATAATCAGACAAATGTTGCTACTGCAAAAGAAGGATGTATCAGGATGGTAACTAAAAATCTGACTGAAGAAATTTAAGGACTGTCATAAAGGAGGAGGGAAAGGTGGAGAGAATAACAATCTCAATATCAGGAGGATAACATCTTGAAAGAGACAGTAGACAAATTTCAACCTGTGTTAAAGACTCTTGAGCTTTTTTTCAATGCTTTGTTGCCCCAAGGTTATCCTACATTCAGTATAGTAATTATGATTGGCCTAGTTTGCCACTGTGCTCTGTTATGTCAGGTTACGAGACGGGAGAGTGGAGGCTATGCAGTATAACTCGTAGAGCATTGCATATCCATACATCGTTACTTTATAGAATCTTACAGGGCAGAGGAAGAGCCATCGTACCTGTGCTGACTCTTTCAAAGAGCTGTCAGATTTAGTCCCCCCGCCTAGCTTTTTCCCTAAAGCTCTGCAAACTCATCCTCTTCATGCGCCGGTTCGTTTACCTTTCGAAATTTCTGACGGAATTTCATCCACCACACTTTCAATGCGTTCCAGATCTTAACAACTCTCTTAGTGATTTAAACATACATTTAAATGTATACGCATTTCTATCTCTTTTTTTGGATATCACAAAATAATGTTTAAACTGCAGCAGACCCATGGCTTGAGAATTGACTTCCAGGAGTTCTTGAATTGGAGAGTTGTTACTTGATGTTACTTGATTTGGAATCAGTCTGGTAAACCTTTGCTGCGTTCTAGCTACAGCAAAAATATCCTTCCCCTTCCAGAGTCTTAAACTGTGCACACAATTTTCCAGGTGTGGTCTCACCAAGGCCCTGTATAGGAGCAGCAAGAAGTTTAACAACACCAGGTTAAAGTCCAACAGGTTTATTTGGTAGCAAAAGCCACACAAGTTTTCGAGGCTCTAAGCCCCTTCTAAGCCCCCGAAGGGGCTTAGAGCCTCGAAAACTTGTGTGGCTTTTGCTACCAAATAAACCTGTTGGACTTTAACCTGGTGTTGTTAAACTTCTTACTGTGTTTACCCCAGTCCAACGCCGGCATCTCCACATTAGGAGCAGCAAGACATCCCTGCCCCTGGACTCAAATCCTCTTGCCAACATACTATTTGCCTTCTTTATTGCCTGCTGCACCTGCATGCTTACTTTCAGCTACTGGTGTACAACCACACCCAGGTCTCATTGCATATTTTCCCCCTCTCAATCTGTAGCCATTCAAATAATCTGCCTTCCTGTTTTTGCTACCAAAGTGGATTAGTGGTCATCCATCTGCCATGCATTTGCCCACTCATTCAACTTGTCTAAATCACACTGAAGCATCTCTGCATCCTCTTCATAGCTCACCCTCCCACCCAGCTTTGGGTTACCTGCAAATTTGGAAATATTGCATTTAGTTCCTCATCTAAATCAGTAATATATGTAGTGAAATTCTGGGGTCCCAGCACTGATCCCTGCGGTACCCACTAGTCACTGCCTGCCATTTGATAAAGGACCCGTTTATTCTTTCTTCCTTGTTTTCTGTCTGCCAACCAGTTTTCTGTCCATCTCAGTACAGTACCCCCAACCCCATGTGCTTTAATTTTACACGCTAATCTCTTATATGGAAGTTTGACAAAAGCCTTCTGAAAGTCTAAGTAAACCACATCCACTGCCTCCCCCTTGTCAAATCTATCCTTGAAGAATTCCAGTAGAGTTGTCAAGCATGATTTCCTTTTCGTCCATGCTGACTTTGTCCAATCCTGCCACTGTTTTGCTCTGCTATTAAATATTTTATAATGAACTCTTTCCTCACTACCGACATCAGGCTTACTGGTCTATAATTCCCTGTTTTCTCTCTACCTCTCTTTTTAAATAGCAGGGTTACATTAGCTATCCTCTAATCCATAGGAACTGTTCCAGCGTCTATAGAATCTTGGAAGATGACCATTAATGCATCCATTATTTCTAGGACCACTTAAGTACTCTGGTATGTAGACTTCCTTAAGTTCTCTTGGATGTAGTGTCACTGTCTTGGAAGAGAGTTTGAATTTTCCATAGGATATCAAGATAGCTTAAGCACTACTGCATTATTTCTGAGTTATGGAAGCCTCTTCAAATATTGATTGATAATGATGTGTTAGGGCGGCACAGTGGTTGGCATTGCTGCCTCACAGCACCAGGGACCCGGGTTCAATTCCCGGCTTGGGTCACTGTCTGTGTGGCCTCTGCACGTTCTCTGCATGGGTTTCCTCCAGGTGCTCCAGTTTCCTCCCACAGTCCAAAAATGTGCTGTTTAGGTGGATTGGCCATGCTAAATTATCCCTCAGTGTATCCGCACAGACGCCGGAGTGTGGCGACAAGGGGATTTTCACAGTAATTTCATTACAGTGTTGATGTAAGCCTTACTTGTGACTAATAAATAAACTTTATTCTGTGCTTTGTAGCTTTCTCTGTTATGGATGCCGGATGAGGGAGAATCTGGTTTGACAGTTACTCCCTGCACATGGCATTTTACTGACAGACATACCTTAGGCTTGTGCATGAATACAATTTTCTTTACTTTTCCAGTGGAAAGGTGATCAATGGGGCAAATGGTGAAATTAAACCTGTAGTGGAGGTGAAGGCATCTGAAAATGTGGCTGGTACCACTGTGGATGTACAAGAGGAACCGGTGGTGAATCATGCCTGTCATGTATTACCTGGTTTTCAAGAGGACCATCAAAATGATAATCCTGGTGAGTCCAGATCCACTTTCTCTCCCATTTCCATTTCTTAACCTTATTTTTCTACTTTCCTCACCATCGGATGAGAACTGATTAATCATCTCTTTGCAGGAACTGTCCATACTTGTACATTTTTTACCGTGGGTATTAAACTGTGCAGTGCCACCTCTCCCCTTAAAAGAGGCTTTGAATAGGCTTTTAATCATATTTTCAAAATGTAATTTCTAGGATAAAAAGCATTGCTTGAATTTAAGCTAGTGAATGTGCTAGAACGTCAAAATTGCACCTAATTTTTTTTTTTGCAAATGTTTTTGTGGATGACAAATAATACTCATTCCTAAAAAGAATGATAACAGACCACCTCCTTGAATCCCTTCAGTTCCTTGCGCTGATAGTGATCACATTGGTGCCTCATTCTAATATATACTTGATACGGTTTGTCCCACGCTCTTCCATGCTCCTGCTTGAATTGGGGGTTGAACTGGTTTATTGGAGACAGAGATGTGAAGGTTGTCCTGGGCCGCGAGTTTACAGATTGTGGTCGTATATACAATTCTGCCAATGGCCCGCAGTGCCCAGTTTTAGGATGTTAGGTTTGCCGTTTATCTGCTCTATTTATTACAGTGGTATTACATAACGGAACATGTCCTCAACGTGAAGATGAGACTTTGCCTTTGCTCAGACTTTGTCACTCCTGCTGCAGATGTTGTTGTCTGAGATGTGCGGATCCTTTGTTTCCTGCATGCAATTGGCATTTTGAATGGCATGAAGATTCTGTATTTACGTTGTAGATATGGACTAAACTAACCACAGAAATCCAGAAGTCCATTCTGATACAAATGTGGCGCAGTAAATCTTAATTACCACCAAATAACCGCTCTGACACTGAAAATTAACTTTTACAAGTGTGGAGTCTAATTCCTTCAGCTTTTAATTATTGTTGCCAATTCAAAACAAAATTCTGAATCTCTTTTTTTCTCAAATCAAAGTTTCTTTCCTATCTTTCGTTTACTATCTGTACTCAATTTGATATTTAATTTACTATTAGATCTTGCCCTTTCTGACTCAAACTTTTGCAATTTGTTAACAATTCGTCAGTCTGATTGATTGGAGGGGTGCATAGTTGTTTGCCCTGTTACACAGGTTCCAGATGCCCTTGCAGCGACTTGACATGCAAAAGCTCATCGAAATTAAGCATGCAAGTTTAATGAATAGTGGTGACAGTAAACTCTGATTCATTGTGCTTTTGGTTCCCTTAGCACTTCCTCCAAGTAGTATTCAGGATGGATTTGAAGGCACACTCATTTATCATTTGAAAGGGGAGGTGGAAGTAAGAATCGTGGAGCTTTTTTGCCCTTGTTTGACATGAAGTCATAAAAGCTGCATGTAAGGTTGCAGGTACCACGCCCATCTGTTGGTACACCACTAGATTAGAATTTTGGACTGTTGCCCGAAAGGTATAAGTATGACTTTATCAGGCTGTTGCTGCTAGTCTGAGGGACAGCATTCAAAAATGTTGGGCACGAGCTATAGATGTTGCTGGGATTTGCCTGTTTCGTGTCCTGAAATGATGTCTAAGTCCTTCCTGATGGGCTTCTTAGCCATTTCTCTTATCATTACGTCTACAACTCAGTGACCACTTAAGACATTAAGAATCAATCATGTGGAGGCTTTGGAGAGGGTACAGAGAAGGTTTACCAGGATGTTGCCTGGTATGGAGGGTCTTAGCTATGAGGAGAGATTGGGTAAACTGGGGTTGTTCTCCCTGGAAAGACGGAGGATGAGGGGCGACCTAATAGAGGTGTATAAAATTATGAAGGGCATAGATAGGGTGAACAGTGGGAAGCTTTTTCCCGGGTCGGAGGTGACGAACACAAGGGGTCACGGGTTCAAGGTGAGGGGGGCAAGGTTCAACACAGATGTCAGGGGGACGTATTTTACACAGAGGGTGGTGGGGGCCTGGAATGCACTCCCAAGCAAGGTGATGGAGGCGGACACACTGGGATCGTTTAAGACTTATCTAGATAGCCACATGAACAGACTGGGAATAGAGGGATACAAATGAATGGTCTCGTGTGCACATGAGCAGTGCAGGCTTGGAGGACCGAAGGGCCTGTTCCTGTGCTGTATTGTTCTTTGTTCTTTGTATTATGAGTAAAGGTTTAGGTTGGGGAAAGTGGGTGATTGGGAATCAGTTGGATTTTTACAATGGTCCATCTGCTTTCATGGGTTGTGCTAGGCCAGAATTCAGTTTCACTATTTATCATGGTAAGATTTAAAGCCTCAATCTGTTGGTGCTAGGCGGTACTGTAACCATTAGGCTACCATATCCAGCATTATAGTAGTTCTGGCATTCCTGATTACCAAATAAGACATTTTTTAGTATATTTTTGTGAAAGATAGTTTTGAAAAGTATCAGACGCCTTGATCTGCTGAAACTAGTAAATTATTCATTATAGTTGTTTAAAAACATCCCTTATTAAAAATGTATATATTTGATGGTACGTTATATTAATAAAACTTCACTAGATTATGGTGAAGAATGTTGGTGCTTAAAGAATTAGACACCCTTATTAAAAACAGATATATTTGATGATATTCACTAACTATATTAATACAACTTTACTAGATTACAGGGAAGAGCTGCTAACGTTTAGAGAACTGAAAGACCTGACATGTTGGTCTGACTTTGGTTATGGCAGCTGCAGAACTTGTTAGTGAAGGTTTGAATTGAACCTAAGCCAGTCTAGTCTCCATTGCCATTAATGCTGCATGTGCCATGATTGAATGAGTCCCTGGCTTTGTTACCCTCATGGAAAAGAATCTGAAATAAAAATAGAAAATTCTGGAAGCATTCAGCAGGTGTGTGGAGAAAGAAGCAGAGAGCATTTCATGTCATTTTATTTTGTCCGTACTTTGCTTTTAAAAAAAATCCTGAGTTTGAGAAAACCGTACCTGGTTTCTCTTCCCTGAATAATTAATCACAAGAGTCATACGTTTAGAATGCAGCTGATGGTTCATTAGAAAACACAGTGAAAGTACTTGTAAACGTCACTGATTTTATCCGATCCAGTATGCTAAATCACTGCCAGTTTCTCGAGCTGTAGGGAGAGACCGATGGGTTTCAGTCAGAAATTGTACATCTCAATATGCGTTGGTTTGATTGGGGTAAAGTGATGGAAAGATTTGTCAAATCTGCAACCTACCATTGACTTCCTTGACCAGGAATGCAAGCCGAAGAAAATCCTAATAAAACTTGGAAATGTTGTTGTTTCTTTCTTACCTAAATGAAATGAATGGAAGACTGCAGGGAAAGGGCAGTTTGTGACCCTGAAATTTTACGTGGCAGAATTTTGGGCGAAGTTGAAGCTGTTCATTTGCCAAAAACAAAATTGAGGTTATGCTGAACCTTTATAAAACTCACGTTAGACCACAACTACATTCTGCGTCCCTGAGTTAGTGCCCCTCTGTACACTGAAGTTACTGACACGCACTACCCTTGGTTTACTGAACCTCGGTACCCTCAAGTTACTAATGGCCTGCTCTCTCGAGTTACTGACACGTACTACCCTTGGGTTACTGACCCTCTGTGGCCGGGTTACTGACCCTCTGTGGCCGGGTTACTGACCCCCTATGCCCTTGGCTTATTGACACCCACTACCCTCGGGTTACTGGCCCTGTGCCCAGTTCTGGTCACCACACTTTAGCAAGGATGTGAGTGGTCTTGAGGGGTGAAAGGGATTTCTCAGACTGGCTCCAGAGTAGTAGATCTTAGCTACAAGGCTAGGCTGGAAAAGCTGGGTTTGTTCTTTTTGGGGCAAAGGGGATTGTAGGGTAATTTGATAGAGGTGTACAAGATACTGAAAGATTTAGATAAGGCGGACAGAGCAAAGCTGTTCCCATTACCTGATGGTACAAGGACAAGGTGACCCAGATTTAAGGTTTGGGCAAGAGATGCTATGAGGTGCTGTGAGGAAGAACTTTTTTACACAGTGAATTGTATTGACCATAGAACCATAGGAAAAGTTATGGCACAGAAAGAATCAACCCATTGTGCCTGAGCTGGCTAAAAAATACAAAAATAACTGCCCATTCTAATCCTATTCAAACTAGATCCAAAATTGTCTTAGTGGCAGGAGGCAAAGGTTGATGGTTGGCAAATGGAATTTAACCCTGTGTGAGATGAGTCATTTTAGGAGGACTACGAAGACATGAGGAACGGTAGGAGGCTAGGAAGTACAAAGGAGCAGAGGGACCTTTGTGGTGCAAGTCCATAGGTCCCTGAAGCAGCAGGATAGGTAGATAAGGTGGTTAAGAAGGGATAGAATATAAGAGCAGGGAAGTAATGATGGAGCTGTATAAAACACTCGTTAGGTCCAGCTAGGGTACTGTGAGCAGTTCTGGTTGCCACACTATAGGAAGGATGTGATTGCACTAGAGAGGGTGCAGAGGAGATTCACCAGGATGGAGTGTTTCAGCTGGTTAGGTTGGGGTTGTTTTCCTTGGAGTAGAGAGGGTGGAGGGGAGGCCTGATTAGGAGGGACATGGATATGGTAGATAGGAAGGAACTTTTCCCCTTAGTAGAGGGGTCAGTAGCCAGGGGGCATAGATTTAAGGTAAGGGTTAAAAGATTTATAATGGATTTGTAGAAAAATTTCACCCAGCGGGTTGTGGGAATCTGGAACTTACTGCCTGAAAGGGTGGTGGAGGCGGGAGCCATCACAGCATTTAGGAAGCATTTAGATGAGCACTTGAAACACCAAAGCATACAAGACCATGGACCAAGTGTTGAAACATGGGATTAGAATGGATAGGTCCTTGACGGCTGACATAGAAACGATGGGCTGAAGGGCCTCTTTTTGTGCTATAAAACTCTTATGACATCTTCCAGCAGTCTGTCTGTAACCTGACAGATTACTGCACTTTAAGTGCAATTCCAGATACCTTTTAAATGATTTGAGGGTTACAGCCTCCACCATTAAATCAGGCAGCAAATTCCAAAAATCCACCACCCTCTGGGTGAAGAGGCTTTTCCTCATGTCCTTCAAATCTTCTACCAGTCAATGTTAAATCTATGCCCTCAGGTAATTGACCTCTCTGCTGGGGGAAACAGGGCTTCCCTGTCTACTCTCGCCCCATATAATCTTGTACAGCTCAATCAGGCCACCCGTCAACCTCTTCAGTTCCAGGGAAAACAACCCCAGCCTATACAGTCTTTCCTCATAGCTGCAATTTTCAAACCCTAGCAGCATTCTTGTAAATCTCCTCTGCACTCTCTCCAGCGTCACTAGGTCCATCCTGTAATGTGGTGACCAGAACTGTACGCAAAATCCCAGCTGTGGCCTAACCAGTGTTTTATTTATTTCCAACTTAATATCCCTGATTTTGTATTCGATACCTTGTTCACTAAAGGAAAGCATTCCACAAGTATTTTTTAACCACCTTGTCCACCTATCCTGCCACCTTCAGGGATCTGTGGACATGCACTCCAAGGTCTTTCACTTCCTTGACCCTTCCCAATATCTTCCCATTTATTGAGTATTCCCTTGCTTTGTTTGCTCTCTCCCTTGCACTTCTCTGAATTGAAGTCCAACTGCCACTTTTCCGCCCACTCAACCAAACCATGGAGTCAATTTTGAATCTAACTTGCCACATGCTCCTGTATCCTATGGGCTTTTTATCTTTCTGACCAGTTTGCCATGGGGGACGTTGTAAAATGTCTTCCTAAAATACATGTAGACAACATCTACTGGACTACCCTCATCAATCCTCCTTGTTACTGCCTCAAAAAATTTGATTAGATTAGTAAGACATGACCTTTTCCCAACAAAACCATGCCAACTAACCCTGATTAATTGATCTGGATCTATTTACAAAAGTTAAAATTTATTTATTAGTCACAAGTAAGGCTTACATTAACACTGCAATGAAGTTACTGTGGAATTCCCCAAGGATGGTGGAAGCAAAGATGATGAGTAATTTCAATAGGAAATTGAATAGGCACTTGCGAGAAATATACTTGCAGGGGATAGAGAAGGGATGGGACTGACTGGATGGTGCTGCAGAGAACTGGCATGGACTCAATGGGCTGAATGGCTTCCTCTGTGCCATAATGATGCTATGACTCTAAATGGAAGAGCAATGCTTTACTCCTTTCCAAATTTTGTAGCTGACCGTGATTTTTAGAATTATTATGCAGCTTGGCTTTGAAATATTCTGGAAAATCTTTAGAGATACGTTAATTTCTATAGTTTCAATCTTGCGTTCAAAAAAGTATCAATTTAGCATTGACATCAGGAACTTGTGAGAACATGTGTAACATCCATCTGTGGTCAGGAGATGAACCTGCTTACACTGGGAAGTGGATGCATCGCTGAGATCAGCACTGCTGAAAATTTAGCAAAATGCCTTGGCAGGAGGCGAATATCCAGTTTTGAGAATTGTTATTGCCAAGCTGTGCGTCATGTCTGTTTCAACTTGGCTGTGTAAGCCAGTGTTTTACAATTACTCCGGTGAAGTCTATTACCACACTCAACTGCGAGACAAAATCCTAGAAGTCACACTAAGATGCATTCTGTCAGATTAAAACCATTGTCAGAATTCCAAGTGTGGGGCTTGCCCTATCCCCCAAGCACATAATTTAATTCTGTACTTCAGCAGACTGTTGGGCATTGTGTGCTGTGATGTGTTTACTGTTAAATCTGATGACTCAACCAGTCTAGAGATCAGGCAATTAAAATATTAGAACAAAAAAATGTTTCATATCTTACAGAGGAATTTGGATTTTGAAATAATAGTTATTTGTCATCAAACCTACAATGGCGATTTTTATTTATTCATTCGTGGGACATGGGCGTTGCTGGCTGCCAGCATTTATTGCCCATCCCTAGTTGCCCTTGGAGGGCAGTTGAGAGTCAACCACATTGCTGTGGCTCTGGAGTCACATGTAGGCCAGACAGGAGTAAGGACGGCAGATTTCCTTCCCTAAAGGACATTAGTGAACCAGATGGGTTTTTCCAACAATCGACAATAGTTTCATAGTCATCAGCAGATTCTTAATTCTAGATATTATTTTCATTGAATTCAAATTCCACCATCTGCCGGGGAGGAATTCAAACCTGGGGCCCCCGGAACATCAGCTGAGTTTCTGGATTAATAGTCTAGCGATAATACCACTAAGCCATCGTCTCCCCGATAGCAACTGCACTACAAACAGAAAAGTACTTAATTGGCAGGTTTAAGTTTATTTATTAATGTCACAAGTAGGCTTACATTAACACTGCAATGAAGGTTGTGAAAGGCTTTCTATATAAATGTGTGTCTTTAAGAGGTTTGGGATGTTTAACTACATTAGAGGTGCTTTATAGGTACACATTGTTGATGCAAGGACAGCACAGCATGCCCAATCCATTTGATTTGGTCAGTTATATAATTTATATGGCATTCTTCTGACTGAGAATTTCATGTACAGATAGAATAGAATCATTGCTACAGCCCAGGAGGAAGTCATTCAGCCCATCAAATCATGGGCGGCACAGTGGTTAGCACTGCTGCCTCACAGCTCCAAGGACTTCGATTCGATTCCCAGCTTGGGTCATTGTCTGTGTGGAGTTTGCACGTTCTCCCTGTGGGTTTCCTCCGGGTGCTCCAGTTTCCTCCCACATTCCAATGCTGTGAGGGTTAGGAGCATTGGCCATGCTAAATTGCCCCTTAGTGTCCCAGGATGCGTAGGTTAGAGGGATTAGTGCGGTAAATGTGTGGGGTTACGGGGATAAGGCCTAGGTGGAATTGTTGGCAGTGCGGACTAGATGGGCCGAATGGCCTCCTTCTGCAATGTAGGGATTCTATGATTCGAAGTCCCTCCTATCTCACTGCAAGAGCAATTTAGCTAGTTCTACTCCCCTGCCCTCCTCACCTGCTTTGGGTGCTTTTAAAAGCAACCACTGAATCTGATTCTGAATCTGAATCTGAATCCTTTCAGGTAATGAACTCCTGATGGTAATCACTCGTTGTGTAAAATACATTTTTCCGCATGTCAGTGACTTTTGGTTCCTGACCCTCCTGTCAATGAGAACAGTTTCTCTCTTTCTCTGCCCTGTCTAGACTGCTCAATATTTTTAATATCTCTGTCAAATCTCCTTGCAAATGTCTCTTCTCTGAAGAAAACAATCCTTTCTTCTTTAATCTATCCATATAACTGAGTCCCTCATCTCTGGAGCCATGCTCATAAATCTTTTCCTGCACTCTCTCTAAAGTCTTCACATCCTTATTAAAGTTCGGTTAAAATTACATGCACCAATTTTTGGTAAAGAGCAATGTTGTAGTTTGAACATTTATGTCAACTATTGCTTCTAGATTTTCATTTCTTTTTTTTTTATTCAGATAAGGAGAATTTAACTACAGAAAGTGTAGCAACGGAACAAATTAAATCCCCAGCTTTGGGTGGCAAAGAAGATAGTGTAACTCCATCAAGACGAAAAAGCAAAAAACATAAACACAAGCATCATCACAAGCACAAAAGCAAAAAGAAGAAAAAGAAGAGGCGAAAGAAAGATGAAAAGAGGGACCGCTCCAGGTCTCGCTCAGGATCTCGTTCGAGTCTGAAAGCACAGTCTGGCTTACAGGTACGATCGCAATCTCAGTCAAAGTCACCTTTAAACAATGAAAGTAGCAGCAGAAAGAATAAAGATATCTCCCTTTTGACAAGCTCCAGAAATCGGTCAAATAAAAATACATTTGATGAAGTAGCTGCTACAGATACTGCTGCAACGGTGGGAGCTGGGGAAGAATGCTCTGAGGCTGAAAAGAAGCCATTGCTACAGGACAATTGTAACAAAAGTTTACATGTCAAAGAGAAAAATGTTGCTGACACAAATGTTGGCAAGGAATGTACTACAGTTGGAAACAATCCTGAATTGTTGGCTGCAGCGTTGGTCGATGAACAGAATCAAGAATCCAGGTTGTTTCAGAGCAGCGGCTTGGACAATGTACAGTCAAAATCTACTCAGACTGTTGAAGAAAAGACCAGAACTGAGGCAAGGAAAACAAAACGAAGTCGGTCACGATCTCATTCAGAGTCAGTGAAGCATCACAAGTCCCGATTGCATTCCCACTCTGAACATTCTCCTGTAAAGAAATCATGTTCCAGCTCAAGCAGTCGGCATCAGTCATGTTCCAGGAAACAACTCTCACCAGTTCAACTTCGGTCAAAGTCAACCTCAAGAGAACAGAAGAAACACACAGAATCATCCCCCAAGTCTAAAAGGAAACAGTCTAGGTCTCATTCTATAGCAAGGAACGAACAACAGTCAAAATCGAAATCTCGGTCTCCTTCAAGGTTACACCGTAGGTCAAGGTCACACTCTGTAACAAGGACCAAATGGCAGTCAAAATCACGGCACTGTTCTAGGTCATGTTCACGTTCAAAACACAGGAGTAGGACTCCTTCAGGATCTCCTGTGAGATTAAGATCCAGAGCCAAACGATCGCACTCACCAAGGCCTAGATCACGGTCCAATGACAGGAGATGCCATCAGTCAAGTTCAAGAGCATACCAGAGTAGGCTTGTGAGGACACGGAGGTCACCTGATTGGCGGAGGAGATCCAGATCTCCTTTAAGGAGACAGAGCGCCAGCAGAACGCCTGAACGCCTCACAGACTTGGGTAAGATGCAGCTGTTTTTTTTACATGTGTCGTAGTTTTCTTCACTGCTATGATTTCTTTTCAAGGACTGGCTGGGATTGACTTTTTCATGATGGGAATCTAAGAGCTAAAATTTACTTGGTGATTAAGTGATAGTGCTTTATATTAAAACAAACTCTGTCTGCACCCCCTAACAGTGTACCCCAACTTAAGCAACTGCTCCCCTACTGCCACCATGTGAATATTTTCCCTTTGTACATTGGCTGTTTTTGTGGCAGTTCAGTTTGATTGATCACAATTTGGAAGAAACCACTTCAATTGTGCTGGCATTGCTCTACTTTTGTTCAGATAAGATCTGTATACCTCGTTGTGGGACAGCGATACCATCAGCATCTGCTGGATTCAGTCCTAGAAGCCAACATTCTTGAGGGGCCATGAGTTGATAGTGGACCCTTTCCTTTATATTGGAAATTAGACACCTTGCAGTTTGTGCTGTTCTGAAGCTTTCATTAATTGGTAACAATTGTTTTTAAAATAATTGTAATTTACCACATTGAGGAAGACTGTTTTTGAGGGAAGGAGATCAAAATTGTAAGTTTATCATGCTCGAGAACTAACCAAAAACATACTGAGGATCTGTTATTTCTTTCAGATAAAGCACAGTTGCTAGAAATAGCAAAAGCCAATGCTGCAGCCATGTGTGCCAGAGCTGGTGTACCCCTGCCAGCAAACCTGAAACCTGTTGTGCCCCTTGTTAAACATGTGATCACCAAAAAAATAGGTTGCTCGTCAATACAAGAACTCACAGAGGTAAATATTTTTTTATATTGTAATCTTTTGCATTCTGATTTCTTGGCTTTTGACAGACCTGTGGCTTAAAGCACTGGAAAGTTCATGACCTATTGCTACATCTTTGCCAAAGTGCCTCTGAGCTGGCTGTGTATAGCAGTGGCCCTGGGACCCACCTCCCCTGTCCCCCTCCGCCCACCTCCTTCCCCTCCCTCCGCACGTCTCCTTCCTCCCCCCCCCCCCTTCCTCCTCCTCCCCCCCCCCCCCCCCCCCCCGGCCCACCTCCCCTCCGACCCACCTCCTTTCCTCCCCCTCCGGTCCACCTCCTTTCTCCCCCACTCTGACCCACCTCCTCCCCCCACCCACCCCGGTGACTCTGTGCAATTTTTCCTCGCCTTGGTGGCAAATTGTAATATCTTTCATAAGATTTGTTTGTTTTTCCATGTTTATATTTATCTTTTTGTGCACTATCTGGATATTTCTTCCTCAGAAATGCAAGAAAATTGTTGAGAGCAATGATGATAGTGAATTGGGTAATGGGCCTCATGCTTCTGAAGAGGATGAATCATTTATTAATCAACCAATTAAAGTTAATGAACTGAAACCCATTTCTTTCAGCTTAAACGTAAGTAATCTATCTTTGCGAGCTATTTCGATGTTGCTTTTTTGCTATTTTCTATATGATCAGCTACTGAGGTAATAAACAGGGATAGTTCTTCCTCAGTTGCCTAGCCGTTGAGAACAAGGTCAGTTGTAGCACGAAGCCATGCATGCCAGGAAGTCCCAAGTTTCAATTTCAGTTATTGCGCAATTATTTAGTCTCAGCTAGGCTGACCATTGGCGTTTCAGCATCTTCATGGTGTATAGTGTAAAAAAACAACCAGATTCTTCCGTGATCTGCTAATCCTACTGGAATGTGGACAAGTGGATGTTGGGTGAGAACAGGATTGGGCTTAGTACAGTGCCCTTCGCAGTTATGTGGCCTGCTGATAATCAGCGGAATCAGATGTGAGGAGCCGTCACTTGTTTATGGTGCCTTAACATAGCTAGTGTCCAAAGAATCATACTGCAACATAACCAAGTACTTTCAGGCGATGGAGGAAATTTGTTGGGAGTGGGATTTTAAAAATGCAATTTCAAGACCAGCATGCAGTAATACTGCTTAAGAATAAATTTTCCAATTTTGAACTGCCAGCATGGAGCTTCTCCTTAAGGGAACACTTGCTAGGAAAGTATTTGCATTGTGCTAGAAATTTCCCCTACTGGAGAGTTAACCCTGAAATGTGTACAGTGAAAGTGACAACTGAACACAATAAAAGTGTTTCACCAAGGTTGTTTCAGGCAGGTCATGAGGTAGCTTTTTTGTAACAAAAGCTGGAACATTTCAAGTCTATTAACCCATGCAAGAAATCTTCAAAATTTACCGATCTTAATTGTCTAATACTATGGATATTTAAGAGCATTTTGCAAGGAATACAGACTTCATTGCATAAATATGCTTTTGTAAAACATTCAAAATCAATTATATATAATGTTTTTGGCTGCACACTTCCTTTCTACATTACTTGATTCCCTATTTTTTGTTTTTAACATGCTTTGTTAGTTTTTCCATTATAAAATCCTATGTCCTTATTTAAAGTTAATTTTGACGATAACTTGTCACTCTGTACAACATCAGTTGACAGCTGCCTTATTGTCTATGCCAGCTTAGCCACCCACTTCTTTTTCCCGAAAATTTCAGATGCTGAATGGTAATTAAATGCTTTAACTTTATTAGTAAAATATCCGAAACTTAAAATGTTTTTCTACAAGAGTAAATTGATTCTTGTTTTGTGACTTTTCACTGTTTCCTCTCTTTCCCCCTCCCACTATTGGCAGCACAGTGGTTAGCACTGCTGCCTCACAGCACCAGGGACCCCGGTTCAATTCTGGCCTTGGGTGACTGTGCAGAGTTTGCACGTTCCCCTTGTGTCTGTGTGGGTTTCCTCCGGGCATTCCGGTTTCCTCCCACAGTTTGAAAGACATGCAGATTAGGTGTATTGGCCATGCTAAATTCTCCCTCAGTGTACCCGAACAGGCACCAGAGTGTGGTGACTAAGGGATTTTCACATTACAGTGTTAATGTAAGCCTACTTGTGACACAAATAAACAAAACTGCATCCCATTGCTCTCTTCCATGAGCAGTCAGGGCCAGGGCCCCATTCTGAATCTCCCTAACCTATTCTCACTCAACTACAGAGTTTTGCTAGTTGTCTCTCCTATTAACTTTACTGTTGCTGCCCTGAAAAGCCACTGGCTTCTTCGTAGCACAGGTTGGAGCCGTACTGAGTTGAAGCTTTGCCTCCTCAAAGGCTGTTTGAGTTTTAGAGAGAACTGAATTACATGCAGTGCACCTATTTATATCAACATCCTGTAGTATTTTGCTTTTGTCCATCTGATTTATTGACTAATTGGAGACTTCACAAGGTCACTGAAGTGTTTATTGACTGATTTTTCTTAGGATTATGTAAGTAGATATTTGAAGGATCTGTTAATGAGCCATCTGGACTAGGAAGAGCCAGGCTGATTTACAGTCCATGCTAAACTAGCTGATTTCAGCTGGAATGGCAGGAGGTGCAATATATTAAACCTAGGAGTCTTGGAATGGAGAAGGACAAAAAAAAGGTCATGATTCTCATTCATGATCACTGTCCAGTGACTCCTGGAAAGTTGGTCAAGCACTAATATTGTCGAGAGACAGATTGTATTGTTGAAAATAACTGCTGTAATTCCCTGAGCTGGCTACACATGTAGAACGGTCACTTAGATGTCATATATTGGGACTGGAAAGATCGTACTGCTGCCACACAGCGCCAGAGACCCGGGTTCGATTCCTGGCTTGGGTCACTGCCTGTGTGGAGTCTGCACATTCTCCACGTGTCAAAGTGGGTTTCCTCTGGGTGTTCCGGTTTCAACCCACAGTCCGAAAGACGTGCTGGTTAGGTGCATTGGCCATGCTAAATTCTCTGTGTACCTGAACAGGTGCCAGAGTGTGACGACGTGGGGATTTTCACAGTAATTTCATTGCACTGTTAATGCAAGCCTACTTGTGACTCTGATAAATAATAATAACCGTTGGAACTATATCTCGCTGAGTTGATACCTTTAGGCGAGATGGGAAAAGTATTGGAGGGGCAGTGGGGGTGAGTAAAAGCTTATATTCTTGAATCAAAACTGTTTCTTAATATGTTTTTCTGCCATCCCCCCAGAATCCAGTATTTAAACCATTATCCAGCTACCCACAATAGAAAGCTTTTGCAGGTGCTATGTCTACAACATTGAAGATTGTGGTCCAAGCTTGATTCCAGTGAGCACATTGAAATTCATTTGGTGCTGGGTTATGTAGTTTCAGAGAAGTCTACTTGAAGCACCAGATATTCGTTACTTACTTCTTTCTTTTTCTGAAAGTGCTCTGTTTTGATGAAGCAGTGGATCGACTACTTCAGGCATGTTTTCCTCAAGGTTGGAAAAATAAAGCATCTAAAATGGAGTCCTCCTTCAGATGCCTATTCATCAATTCCCACCATTTAGACTGGGATAAGTAGAAGTAGCTTATTCCAAACTCCACAACTGTTGGAAGTTGTCCCAAGCATCCCAAGAAGGATAGGTGCAGATTCTTCCCTTTCGTTACAAGCTGTATTGTTCGTTAACGTTGATGCAGACCTTGGCACTGCAATTCAGCTAACGTCAGAAGAGGCAATTTCATGATCCCGCAAAAGACTTGTGTGCTACTTCAGCCAGGAACAGTACATGATCTGGTCTGTAGTTTCCCGGTGTGTGTTTGAGCTTTTTGTCTTGCTGCTGGATGAAAAGATTTCATTTTACTATATTCATCAATGTGTAATATACATTTTTAGCTATTGTTTGACATCGCTAGTTTTTGATTTTGTGTCTCTCATTCCAGAACTTGTCATTTGACCTGTCACCTCTGTAATAAAATTATTACACTAATATTTTGTGATTATAGTTCTTTTAATTTTCTTACTGTCTCTGCCCCCACCTCTCTGAGCGTGCTATTCCAGTCTGGTGCATGGTTCAATAAGCCAGCAATCATAGCTACACAGTAATTTATGAGGCTGGAAGAGACCATTCTAATCTAATAGATCAGTCCTAAAGTTTGGAAGGTAAACACCATTCTATCTCATCATGCCAAATAACCATAGAATCCCTACAGTGCTCAAGGAGGCCATTTGGCCCATCTAATTTGCACCGTCTCTCCAAAAGAACATCTTACCCACCCACCCCCCCCCCCCCCCCCCAACCCCACCTATCCCTATAACCCCACGCATTTATCATGGCTAACCTACACATTTTTGCATTTAACTAGTAACTTTATTGTAAAGGGTGTGAAATGTCCCAGAAGCATAATCAGAAAATGGACACCAAAGATATGAAAGAGGGTTAGCTGAAGGCTTGATCAAAGACTTGCATTTTGAGAAGGGTTTTAAAGGATGAGAGCAAAGAGGCAGAGCTGTGTCAGGAAATAAACCCCAAGAGGTGGGATTGAGGTAACTGAAGACGTGGCTGCCATTGATGAACTGAAGTGAGGATGGTGTGGTGTGAGTGCAGTGAAGATGCACACGAAGCAAGATGTAACGAGGCAAGAGTGAAATAAGGATCAAGTGGTTGTGAGAGGAGGTTACAAGAGATAGAAGGAGGCTTGAAGGAATTGAAACTATACTATCTGAGAGCATCACCATTTAAGTGGAAAACAAATGCATAAAGGAGAAATATTTTTAAGCTTTCAAAAAAATCATACTAAAGACGGCACTCTTCTTACAAGCAACATTTTAAAAAATGGATAATGGAATTGTCAGTTGGCTTCAGATTTAAGAAGCAATGGCATTTTTCCTATTTTAAAAACTGATTGTAGGTACAATGAGATAACAAATCTCAAACCAAGGATTTGTTTAGGTCAAACAATCCAGGTCACATTAAACCAGTAAGAAGTTTAACAACACCAGGTTAAAGTCCAACAGGTTTATTTGGTAACAAAAGCCACAAGCTTTCGGAGCCTTAAGCTCCTTCTTCAGGTCTGAGGAGCTTAAGGCTCCGAAAGCTTGTGTGGCTTTTGCTACCAAATAAACCTGTTGGACTTTAACCTGGTGTTGTTAAACTTCTTACTGTGTTTACCCCAGTCCAACGCCGGCATCTCCACATCACATTAAACCAGGCAGACAGACAGTAATTTGCATATCATATGACAGCAAAATATTCTAATTAATTCTCTCAAAATACCTGGTCTGGTATCCCACTAAATCTTGCCAATCGTTTTACTTCAGAGCTGCAATTGATTATAGGCTGCCTGAAGGGTTTGTGTGAGGTGGTGTAGGGGATGAAGGAAGTTTTCCTCGTGATTAGAATGTCCATCCACAGGTCCATATTGACTTAGTTTATTTAATGCTTTATCTAATGGTATCCTTTGGTCTCGGGGAATTTCTGTCCACAGTCTACATCCACAGACTCACTTTCCAGTGAGGATCACTGTTTAGTAATCGGATGGTATTTTTCGTTTTCCTAACTTGGGGATGCTCATGCCAATTTTGCTACAGCTTAGAGCACATACAGTAATCAAACCTGGTAATAATGATAAAGGCTGTCTATACCATATTACATACGATATTGCCCATTGAATCATGTGGAACAAATGATGGGTATTACTTCCTTTTAATTTTGTCCAGGCTAAACCATTAACATTTTTTGATATGAGATTCCCTCTTTTCATCTCACCACTTTTGCTGCATTTATAATTCATTTACCTTCACTGAATATCAACTAAGATATGTTGGTTTGTAGTTACTTATTTTCTTACTTTCCCTCTTCACTCCTGTCCAAAAGACGGTGGTCCATATTGGGGTTCAGTCTTTACTGCTAGCCTAAGCAAGAATCTTCATGCGTTTAAATGTTGGTGCCCTACTTGAATAGGAGAAGCTTCCACAGGCTCAATTCCTACTTCTTTATGTCCATGTGTGCACACTTCCAGCTGACATGGCAATCAAAAATGGGAGCACTTATTTTTTAACTTCTATTTTCCTAAGAGGAAATTTTTTAAAAATTCATTCGTGGGACATGGGCGCCGCTGGCTCGGCCAGCATTTATTGCCCTTCCCTAGTTTCCCTCGAGAAGGTGGTGGTGAGCTGCCGCCTTCAATCGCTGCTGATTGATGCTAATTGATTTTTGAATTCAGTACAGTGGAATGGGATTAATTTACTACCTCTGCTGAAGAACTGGCACAGCTACAATGAGCCAAGTGGCCATCTCTTGTGCTGTGTCATTTGTTTATTCTACGATAACTTGGCACTTTGGG
The DNA here is from genome assembly GCF_964213995.1 of Mustelus asterias. NCBI lineage: Eukaryota > Metazoa > Chordata > Chondrichthyes > Carcharhiniformes > Triakidae > Mustelus > Mustelus asterias. Next base: position 60,323,887 of record NC_135817.1, read on the forward strand.
CTGTATGGCTTGATATCACACCATGTCGTGCATTTCTACACTGAGCTATCAGAGACCACGAAGATGTTTTTTTCTTCTCATTTTCTTTACCCACTATATTCCACTTCTCCGTGTGGGAAGACAAAATTTTCAGTTCAATTTTGTTTAGTCTTTTTTAAATGTACTGTTGACTTTTTAAATAGGGCTATGGTTTTCTCATTCTTTTTGAAAGGTGGTTTTGCAGTCATGTATGCTCTTGAGAATGATTGAGTTCCTTTGAAAATGGTTTTCAGCACCATAGAAATCTCCACAGAGCACTTACCCCAGTATTGTTAATTATACTAAATTTGTATTCCCCACCTCCCCATCTCTCCTGAAAACACTGACTCCCATTGGTGTGTGGCTACACATTCTTCAAGTGTAAGCTGAGATCGTGTCAGACTATTTGCGTCGTGGAAGCAGCACTGGCAAGTCTGATGCTGTTTATATAGTGTGGTTTGTGGCAGGTGTACTGGACATTGATCAGTCACGAGCCCCAGCTATGATGGGGGAGCGCACCTTTGCCAATGATCACACTTCTGCGACTGAGATGGAATAACCATAGCAACTAAGAAGCTGGGACATTTTGCTATACGTGGCTGAATGCCAGATGAGGTAATGCTCTTGCCAACTAGTTATTTTGAAGGATATAGTCAAGTTTGAAGTAGTCTTCAGTGTCAATATTGGCCACAATTTCAAGCTGAGTTAGACATAGTCTTCATTATTATTTTATTCCAATATTTCACAACCAAAATGCTGGAAGACAGTTATTCAAATATTTGTATATAAATTATATAGTGGCGTCTTTCATTTTGAGGTTTGGAACCAGAGTCTATTCTATAAAAAAAAGTTTGTACACTTCATTTTAAAAATTTGTTTTCCATGCGAGAGGCACAGTGGTTAGCACTGCTGCCTCACAGGGCCAGGGACCTGGGTTCAATTCCGGCCCTGGGTGACTGCGTGGAGTTTGCACATTCTCCCCACGTCAGGTGCTCCGGTTTCCTCTCTCAGTCCAAAGATGTGCGGGTTAGGTTGATTGGCCATGCTAAATTGCCCCTTAGTGTTAGGGGGATTAGCAGGGTAAATACGTCGGGTTACGGGGATAGAGCCTGGGTGGGATTGCAGACTCGATGGACCGAATGGCCACCTTCTGCACTGTAGGATTCTATGATTGTGCATGTGGCTTTTGTTGGGGGTAGGATTACAGTTTTAAGCTATATAAATCACTAAAGACTGTCTAATTTGAATTTTAGCAGAAATTCACCAGACATCTCACTTGGTAAATGGGCACTTGGGTTATGAACTGGACAATGCTTAGCATCCATGAAACCGTGCGCCAGCAGGTATCGTTCTCTTGAGGGTGATGGGGAGAACAATACAACAACAACAAAAAAAGCTCGGCAATGTAATAATCAACTTTAAAGGAATGACGGTTTTAAAGTTTAGATATTGCTCTGTTGAGTAGTGATATTGGCAGCTGACTCCTGATAAGTAAACAAGGTGCAATTTCTAATTCTAAAACATTGAGGCGCATCAACTGAAATACATTGTGGTCAACAAAATGCAATTTGAAACTTCTCTTCCTATTATAAAGTCTTTGATACAATTTGCTATAATCACATACTGCCATCTAATCGCAAATTTAACTTGTACCAAGGCACAGAAACATTTTTGAGACTAGTCCTTTGTTTTTGGTTGAAACCCGACAGTTCCAAAGTTTAGGCCCAGGAAGGGAATTTTGAACTTGATCCTTTGCACATGGAGAACATCTGTAGCAAGTTTGATCCCATCCTTGCCTGACTTTCATACAAGTATACTTTTCTGCAGGTTGGGAGTCTTGGTTTTTAAAAATTCTCCTTTTTTACCTCTATATACTAAAATGAAATATAGTTCTTCAACTCCTGTCCTGTCTGAGATTCTTACAGTACAAACCACGGATTGAACATGAGACCCACATTAATTATATGGTTACAGACGTATTTAAACCCTTAATTCACTGTGCAGAACATTTGTTGTAATAATTTAACAGATACCGAGAGTAAACTTGTAGTTATATTTCACATTTGATCAAATTTTTTCACAATGTTTCTGGTAAATGGATTTATTATACTACTGATACCCACATTAGCCAGTCTGTAAAACTGTCAGATGTTAAGTGAAAAATCTAACTAGCATTGCAAGACACACAACTGTCTACATGTTGAGATCAACCTAAACTGAGAGTGGAACGGGGAGGTCTTCTGGGTTAGGTACCTAATGTTATATAAATTTTTGATTCCAAAATAATGCAAATTATTCATAGTTGTAAATGCTACCAAACTAGCAGGAATTAAAGGAGTCAACTCTGAAATTCCAGAATGAGTTGGGTAAAATATCTACATTAGTAGAAAAAAGGCAGGTAAAATTTGATGCAGACAAGTGTAAAGTATTGTATATATTCTAGTATTGGAGGTGTCGTTTTTGGATAAGACTTTGAGACACAATGATGTCGAAGTAGCTGGAAAAGATCTCGGGACACTATGAAGCAGAGAAGGATAAAACTCCTGTTTTCTGGCCAACATTCATCCCTCGAATACCATTAAAGGGGAATAGGGGAATTTCACAGTAACTGCATTGCAATGTTAATGTAAGCCTTACTTGTGACTAATAAATAAATTAAACATGAAATTGGTGAATCGTCACTAATGACCTTTTCAAACTCGCGCACTATTATCTCCAGTGTCCCCAAAGGATCCTTCTATTTTTCATTTACATGTTGCCCCTTGACATTTTTACCTGAAAACCTGTCAGTTTCCATATATAAGATGAAGACACCCAGCTTTATCTCACCACCGACTTTTGACCGTATCGTCCCCTGTGCTCTCAGACCTACACTGGCTCCATCATCTCTGTGCTCTCAGACCTACACTGGCTCCATCATCTCTGTGCTCTCAGACCTACACTGGCTCCATCATCTCTGTGCTCTGACCTACACTGGCTCCATCATCTCTGTGCTCTGACCTACACTGGCTCCATCATCTCTGTGCTCTGACCTACACTGGCTCCATCATCTCTGTGCTCTCAGACCTACACTGGCTCCATCATCTCTGTACTCTGATCTACACTGGCTCCATCATCTCTGTGCTCTCAGACCTACACTGGCTCCATCATCTCTGTACTCTGACCTACACTGGCTCCATCATCTCTGTACTCTGACCTACACTGGCTCCATCATCTCTGTGCTCTCAGACCTACACGTCTCCATCATCCTTGTACTCTCAGATCTACATTGGCTGCATCACCCCTTTACTCTCAGACCTACACGTCTCCCATCATTCCTGCGCTATCAGACTTACACTGGCTCCAGGCCAAGCAATGTGTCGATTTTAAAATTCTGCTCCTTGTTTTCATATTGCTCGATGGCCTCACTCCTCATTATCTCTGTAATCTCTCCCAGTCCTACAATCCTCTGCGATATCTGTGCTCATTTGATTCTGGCCTCTTGAGCATCCCAGATCTTCATCATTCCACCATTGATCGTCATGCCTTCAGCTGTCTGAGCTCCCGAATATCTTCCCCAAATCTCTCTGCCTCTCCACCTCACTTTTCTCCTGAAGACACTCAGATCTATCTACCTCTTTGATGAGCTTTTGGTTATCTGCCCTAATATTTATTATGCGGCTTGGAATCTTGTTTTGTAATGCCTCTGTGAAGGGCCGAGGGACATTTTATTACATTAATGGCGCTTCTATGAATACAAGTTATTTACTGTTCTTTGGACATTGCAATACTTTGTATACAAATTGACTGCTGCATTTACTTAAAAATAAAACCATTATTATGCCTCAAAAGTATGAAGTATTTATGAGATGTCCTAAGGCCACAAAAAGCATGGTATAAAAGCTATTGCTTACATTTTTGGCTGGTCATAATCTTCTCCATCACTAGAACCACCTAGTTCCATTTATGTCTTTGTTCCTGCCTCTGATCAGCTCCTGCTGAAACTCTCGTCTAGATTTGATTAGTCCAGTGCTGTCCTGGTCGCCCTGCCACCTTGGAACTCCTGTAAACTTGAGCTCATTAAAAACATCACTATCTGAAACAACCCATATCAAATCCCATTCATAGAGTCATAGAGGCTTATAGCATGGAAACAGGCCCTTCAGCCCAACTTGTCCATGCTGCCCTTTTTCTTTAACCACTAAATTAGTCCCAATTGCCTGCATTTGGCCCATTTCCCTCTATACCCATCTTACCCATGTAACTGTCTAAATGCTTTTGAAAAGACAAAATTGTACTCGCCTCTACTACGACCTCTGGCAGCTTGTTCCAGACACTCACCACGCTCTGAGTGAAAAAATTGCCCCTCTGGACACTTTTGTATCTCTCCCCTCTCATCTTAAACCTTTGCCCTCTAGTTTTAGACTCCTCTATTACCTCTGTGCTTTCTGACCAACTGTGGCTTCATGACCACTTGATTTGAAAATGTCCGTCCTTGTTTATCATTTCTCCATGACTGAGACCCTCCCTATATCTAGCCCCCCTCCAGTTCTACACCTCCTACCCTGGCTTTTTGCACAACCTTGAATTTTGTCGCTGCACCATTAGCTTTCAGCTGTCTCAGCTGTAAGCACTGTGACTGCCTCCCTAAGCTGTTTGACCTCTACTACTAGTATTTTAAGATGCCCCTCAAAACCTATGCCTCTGACCAAGTTTTTTGCCTTAATATCTTATGTGGTTTGGTGCCAAACATTGCTTGCTCATGGTCCTGTGAAGCACCTTGGGACATTATGCATCATTTATAGTTTTCATGCTGTGCGATTACTCTACATCCCCACCTCATCCATCTCCCTCGGCAAAGATGTCTGGCCTCTGCTCAACATCTTGGAGTTGGGAAGAGACTTTGCGAAACCCCCGTAGCAACTTAGTGAAATTGTATGTTAGGGCAATATTAGGATAAGAAACGTTGTACAATTCTAATTATCTTCCTTTTAAAAATTGAATGTGTGTGTCTGCATACTTGTGAAGGATTTATTATTTATATTGATTTTTAAAAATTAAAGATGTGTATTGCTGCAATGTGTCTGGTTGTATATACAATTCAACTTGAATTTGGTACAGAACATGGGCATTAATCTCTACAAAATCAACAAACCCAGCAGTACAAGCCAGCTGTACATACTATACCAACATTTCATCCATTCTGGTTACAAAAGATTGTCTTACCTGGCAGGACCCACAACGATTGGGAATTCGTAGCAAGTATAAATAACAGCAGCAATGTTCAGTTACATTTGGAAGCAAAATAATTGAGTGCAGTGATACATTTGTTCGCTTGTTTTAAATTGGTTAATTTTAGAGGGCACTGGAGAGAATCATGGAATCATACAGTGCTGGAGAGGCCCTTCGGCCCATTAAGTCTGCACCTGACCTCTGACCTGATCCAATTTACCAGCACTTGGCCCATAGTCTTGAATGTTGTGATGTGCCAAATGCTCATCCAGGTTCTTTTTAAAGGATGTGATGCAACCCGCCTCTACCACCCTTCCAGGCAGCGCATTCCAGACCATCATCGCCGTTTGGGTAAAAAGGTTTTTGCTCACATCCTTCCCTAAACCTCCTGCCCTTCACCTTGAACTTGTGTCCCCTCGTGACTGATCCTTCAACTAAGGGGCCTTAGCGTCGGTGATGTTATCCCATCATAACTCTGCCTGAAATGGATATTCTTATAAAGAACTATAAAGAGGAATTGGATACGGAAACTGAATAGGTATTGTGTTAGTGATAAAACTGACTCTTTGCATTTCCCTTTAACACATTAACTGGAAGATTAAAACCACACAAAGAACACAATATTAATAGAATACCTTGTGTTTGATTAGGAATGGAAAGAAGATCAGTCATAAACTTAGTGAATGGCGGAACAAATATGAAAGACCATAAGGTCAACTCCTGCTTCTATTATGTTCCTATAAAAGTTACATAAATGAATAATTTTTCAACTTGTCCATGTTCTTCCAAACAATCAGAATTCACTGTCGGTGCCTGCTATTTGTTAGTCTTGCCCTTTGGATGTTTATTTCCAAGAATTTTTGCATGGCAAAATTTTGTGAATGGGCGATGGATATGACAAGGCAGCCTCTACAGAGCATCTGGGACCTTTGAACAGGACAAGCAACTGTATGTCTCCTCAACCAAGCAACTTAAAGAATTGTTAATGAGTGGCATAGAGTCTGAATTAGGAGGCGTAAATTCAAATAACGAAATCAATGTCAAATCAGACATGGAAAGCAAAAAAAGAAAAGGAAAGGAAAGACCGCATTTGAAGAGAGAGAGCGAGAGAAAGTAAATTATATATTCTTCTAAAAATTAAGTTGCATTTCCAAAAAAAATGAAGGCTGCAGCAATCAAAAGTTGAATTAATAAAACTCTACACGTGAAAAGTTAATTTTCAGTGTCAGAGAAGTTTTTATGGCAATAATTAAGACATTACATCACCATAAAGGGTGCCTGGACTGACATGGACAAGCCCAAACTTTGTGGCAAGTTTATTCCATTCCAATGATGCATGTACAGGGATCTCACACCATGCGGTACATCTGAATGGGAATCCAAACGGCAAGGTGCCATTTACACACTCAACAAAGGAGTGACACGTCTTGGACATCAACTTCCTGATTATTGTGTTTAAGTGAAAATCTATACTTACCCAAGGTTGAACATAAATAGTGGTGAATGCTGGCAGCTTCGTTGTTATTGATAGTAAATACTGGCCCAGACATGGGAGGGCATATGCTTTCATGTGTTTCAATGATGGAATAAATATGCCCTTTAGCTTGGAATGGTGCATTTTTGTGTATTCTTTGAAATTGATATTTTATAACACGTTATCCAAGAGTGGCAGAACTTTAATATTTGCAACAAATCTGCCCACAAAGACCCAATAGTTTAGATTCCTCATCGATGCATACTGGATGCCAATTAGTATATATGTTAACTGTACATCTCTTCCATAATGTAGAATATAACTAATATTCTGGGTTTCCATTATATTATGGTGGGATTTTTTCTAATCCTGTCAAACATGAGACATGCATTCATTCTACATTTGCCATTTTGATACGTTGAGATATATAAATGCAATAAAATGCTGATAGATTTTACTCAAAAGGTACATTCCACCCATGAAGACCTCAAAACCAGTGTTTGACAAGTTAGATTATGCTATTTTTGGACATTCGTCATTGTAATAATTATTCTAATACATAAAAATGAGCATTTTTATAAATAAAGAGTTTATTTATTATTTATTTATCAGTCCCAAGTAAGACTTACATTAACACTGCAATGAAGTTACTGTGAAATTCCCCTAGTCGCCACAGTCCGGCACCTGTTCGGGTCAATGTACCTAACCAGCATGTCTTTCAGACTGTGGGAGGAAACCGGAGCACCCGGAGGAAACCCACGCATATCTGTTCAGCTTTTTGTGATAAACAGAGTACTGACCATACTCAACCAGCCCATGTTTTTAAAACTCAGTGTAATGTTTAACATTGGATGTGATTCTGCATATTGACAGAACTTGCTTAATAATCCCAAGTGTGCTAAGAATGACACTGTAACAACCAATTTAAAATGAGGCAGGCTCGCAATATGGCTCCCATACACTTACCCATAGCTACATATATTCATATACAGGAACCTGCAGGCAAAAGGAACATGTTGAGGCAATGTGTCTCACTTGATTAAACCAAAACTTTGGGATGATAGTTCCCTGATGCATTCACCATGGCAATGCCTTAACCAATCATTGTTGACTTGCCAAGAGGGTGACGCATTGGTTAGCACTGCTGCCTCACAGCGCCAGGGACCTGGGTTCGATTCCCAGCTTGGGTCACCGTGTAGCGTCTGCACGTTTTTCCCGCGTCTACGTGGATTTCCTCCGGGTGCTGTGGTTTCCTCCCACAGTCTGAAAGGCGTGCTGGTTAGGTGCATCGGCCATGCTAAATTCTCCCTCAGTGTACCCGCACAGGTGCCGGAGTGTGGCAACTAGGGGATTTTCACAGTAACTTCATTGCAGTGTTAATGTAAGCCTACTTGTGACACGAATAAATACACCAATCAGAACCCTTTTCTCATGCAGTATGAAGTGTTGCTTCCTTTGAAATTTGGCATTCTTGCATCTCTTCTGATGAGTGCAAGACGAAAAGCTTCGACAATATGTCCATCTTTTCAGCAATACTTTTATAATACTTGCATTGTATTGAACCTGAAGTCTGCTTTAAAAAAATTACTAGGTCAATTTTGTCATACGCATCTGTCCATTACAGCATTGCTTCCTTCCTGAAGAAAAGCAAAGTCCAAATGTTGACACCATGATCATATTCTCTTAGAGATTACTTAATGGAACTTGGGGCTAGTCTTAGCTCTTCAACCCTACTGACGTAGAGCTAATGACATGATCAACATCAAAGCATCTCTGTTTAGAAGAGGGAGGTTCAGAAGATGTGTTAAATAAATGTTGACTCTTCCTTTATCACCAGAATGCCACAGTGAAACCAGCACCAAAAACCCAGGTGGCTTTGACTAAGGAATTCCCAGTCTCCTCTGGCACACAGCACAGGAAGAAAGAGGTTCTGAATGTTTATGGTGAGTGGGTTCCTGTGGAAAAAGACAGTGAAGAGACCACTGATGATGTCTTTACAGATATCTGTACTCAGGTGAGAGTTGTGCTGTTAACAATTAAACACTGGGTATAGCTATTCTGCATGCTGGAGGTGCTCATTTTTTAATGGATCGCCAGAGGCTTTGGGACAATTTGCAACAGATCTTGCATAATTTTTACCTAGAAATCTATATATTTTTTGAAAATGTACATATTTTGAGAGAACTTGACATTTAAAATCTATTACTGTTCTAATTTTTCAGGCACCCCTTGCAAAAATAAATTCATTGATAGAATTAATTGATATTGTATTTTGCTTTATTAACCACTGTCCAAAAGAAAAAATGGAAATGGGAGGGATGCTTTTCATCTTAAACACTAATTCTCCCCCATCTTCATGTGGCTCACCTGGTGTATCCAGTATGCAGCAAGCAAGAATTATAGAATCCATAGAATGCCTACAGTGCAGAAAGAGGCCAACCAGGCCATCGAGCCTGTACCAACAACAATCCCACACAGGCCCTACCCCCGTAACCCTACGTATTTACCCTGTTAATCCCCCTAACACTAAGGGGCAATTTAGCCTGGCCAAGCAACCTAGTTTGTACATCTTTGGACTGTGGGAGGAAACTCGAGTATCTGGGGGAAACCTACACAGACATGGGAAGAATGTGAAAACTCCACATAGACAGTCACCTAAGGCCTGAATTGAACCCGGGTCCTTTGCTGCTGTGAGGCAGCCATGCTAACCACTGTGCCACCGTGAAGCAGACTTGTGCTGAGTTAGCTGACATCAGCTGGGGTAGTCCAAGAGCTGCTACAATTGGCTTAGGTAATCCTTCAAGGATGAGATAGTTATTGTTTGTAACTCGTGTGTTGCACTTCCTTTGGGTATCAGCGCAATGGCATTGGCAGACTGGATTAAACTCTGCATTCAGATAGCATACTGGCACTCATTGTTGAGGCTCATGTACCTATACTGGTCACTTGGATGAAATACCGTAGTGTGAACTGCCTCCAAAGAAAGAGTCGACACTCAAAAAAATTGTTTAAAGAGAAAAAAATCACAGCAATTTAGTCACTCAATGCGGTAATGTTAGTATTTTGTCTTCTAGGCAGTGGATATCTCTGTAACGATGAGCGAGAGAGCAACAGCTCAGAAACGCCTTGTAGAAAATCCCTATGATGTGGAGGCTATGTCAATGATCCTTCGGGCACAGGAACAGGTATGTCCTTTGGTTAGGCCTGGATTATTGCATGAAGTTGAGAAGGAAAAATAGATTCAGGATTATGACTGCTTTCAGAAATGGAAACTCAAAAATACCCAAGAATGTTGGCATGAATAGAAGATTAACTAACAGGAAACAGAACGTAGGCATAAATGGGGAACTTTCTGGTAGGCAAGATGTAACAAGTGGTGTGCTACAGGGATCAGTGCTGGATCTCAACTTCTTACAATTTACATAAATGACTTGGATGAAGGGACTGAAGGTATGGTTGCTAAATTTGATGACACAAGGATAAGTCGGAAAGTAAGATGTGAAGAAGACTTAAGGAGCAAAAAGGAATATAGATAGGTTAACGGAGGGGGCAGAAATCTGGAAAATGGTGTATAAGATGGAAGAATGTGAAATTATCCATTGCGGCAGGAATTTTTGTTTTTACAAAGCATATTATCTAAATGGTGAGAGATTGTAAATCTCTGAGATGCAGAGGGATTTGTGTGTCTTAGTACATGAAGCATAAAAGGTTAGTATGCAGGTACAGCAAGTAATTAGGAAAGCTAACTGATGAATGTTATTGTTTATTGCGAGGGGAATTGATTACAAAAATGGGGAGACTATGCTACATTATACAGCGCATTGGTGAGACCACATCTGGAATGCTGGGCACAGTAGTGGTATCCTTATTTCAGGAAGCATGTAAATGCATTGGGAGCCGTTCAGAGAAGGTTTACTAGACTAGTACCTGGATTGGGCAGGTTGTCTTATGAGAAAAGATTGGACAGGCTAGACTTCCTCCTGCTTTCTTTGCACGCTAGCTATGACTGTAGCGTTACATTCCGCACCCTCTCCTTTCTCTCTCCCCTATGTACTCTATGAACAGTATGTTTTGTCTGTATAGCGCGCAAGAAATAATACTTTTCACTGTATCCCAATACATATGACAATGATAAATCAAATCAAATCTAGCTCTGCAGGCGTTTAGAAGAGTAAGAGGTGATTTGATTAAAAACATGTAAGGTCCTGAGAGGTCTTGACAGGGTGGATGTGCAAAGGATGTTTTGTCTTGTGGGCAAATCTAGAACTAGGGTCCATTATTTAAAAATAAGGGATTGCCCATTTAAAACCGAGATGAGGAGAGATTTTTCCCCTGAGTCTTTGGAACTCTCTTCCTCAAAAGGTGGTGGAAGCAGAGTCTTTGAATATTGTTAAGGCAGAGCTAGGTCATTCTTGGTAAGCGGGGGGGGGGGGGGGGGGGGGTGGAGGTGAAAGGCTTTAGGGAGTAGGGGGGAACATGGAGTTGAGGTTACAATTGTATCAACCATGATCTTATTAAATGGTGGAGCAGGCTCGAAGGGCTGAGTGGCCTAATCGTGATACTAATTTGTATGTTGCAAGTTCAAGTATCTGTGCAGGGCTTTGATTTATAGGTTGACATCCAAGTGCAGTACTAAGGGTGCAGTACATTGTCAGGGATGCTGTTCATGGTATTATTCAGGGAAGAGCAGGAATTCTTCTAAGGTCCTGGTCAACATTCCTCCTTGATGCAGCAGCAACCAGCGGGAATTCATAGCATTGAGAATTCATAACATTTGCAATTCATCATTGGTTCTGGATGTTTATACCTTCAAGTTATCTAGGTTTAATTAAATTTGAAACAAACATTTAATAGATGCTTATTTTCAACTTTATTTAAATATTTCTTCTCTTTTTGTCAGATTGATGTGTGGGCTCAGTCAAACTCTCTGCCTGGGCAGTTCACAGGTAGTACTGGAGCTCAAGTCTTGACCTATGAGGAATTATCAAATAGTGGTCCTCAAGCTTGGATCAGGAAGGTAATGAGTACATTTGGGGACTAAATTATTTTGTCAGCATTGAAATTAAAATAATAATGTATTTAGAGTCACACCTCAAGTAGATACACAGAGACAGTGAATAAGAAAGTATGTTACAGTTTAATGTGCGTCAGGAGTCAGGGAAGATGAGGTCTGGTTCGAAATGGCTGATGATCAGAAATCATAAACATGTAAAATAATAGACCTCCTTATTGTTTATATACCAGGTTACGTTCTCCCTATGTCTGCGTGGGTTTCCTCTTGGTGCTCTTGTTTCCTCCCACACTCCAAAGATGTGCAGGTTAGGTGGATTGGCCATGCCAAATTTCCCCTTTGTGTCCAAAGATATGTAGGTTATGGAGATCAGCAGTTTAAATACGTGGGGTTATGGGGATAGGGTCCAAATAAGATGCTCTGTCGTAGATTCGGTGCAGACTTGATGGGCCAAATGGCCTCATTCTGCACTGTAGGGATTCGATGATCAGCTGGCATACTGCATTAAGAGGTTGCCACCTTTTCTGTGCACCCTACATAGAATAATATGAGCAGGGAGAGCTAAAGAGATTTTTTAATTTTTATTAAATTCAACTGCTGTTGCTTAAAGTTAACTTGGTAAGAAAAGTTACTTTGTTACAAACTGTAGCTGAGCTATAAGAGGAGGAAACTATTTTCAATTAGTGTTATAATTGGAAAATGACTGTCTTCTCCCCATGATCTTAGACCTGATTGTAACAGGGGTCAGTTAAGACTTAGAAAAAACTCAGAAACTGCAATAAATATTTCTCGGATCCTTTCACTGACATTTGAGGTGGCCTCTTGCACTGCATTTGAGGCTTTGGGTTTTACAGCCCAAAATGTAGTTAAGTTATCCACTGATTCATGATGGGTTAAATGCAGAAATGGCTGAAATTTTGAACAGCAACACGGATAGATGAAAATATGCAATGGCTGAAATGCCACACTTAAAGACCCCAAAATTTTGGATAAGAAGCTTCAGGAGGGAAAAGTGTGAAACTTCAAAGGATTTTGTGTTTTATACTTTTTAACGCTTAGAAAATGACTCCCATTAATCAGAATCATATAGGTATATGCAGTTTTATTATATGTAGCCACTTACTGTTAAATCTGTGTGTGTTATCCTAAGCCTTTCAGAGAATTGTAATGACGTTTTAAAACCCTCTTGCCCAACCAAGTGTTCTTGCACAATAAATAACAGTATTATTTTCAATTGGCTTTGCAAGCTGATTTCAGTGTAAACAAGAAGGAAAAAATTAAAAGGAAAAGTAATGCTTCACACTTTTGTATATTTTGACAAAATTCTGACTGACACATGGTTGGTATTTCACCTCTATAATTAATCCACTAGAGAAAAAAAACTAATGTCTGTTTCAGTTTATGTTCAGTGATGTATCCAGTTCACAAACAAGAGATGCAGTTATACAAAGAGAATCTAACTGGAGTCCGAACCAAAATTGGTATGAAACAGTTGTTTCATATATCTTTTATTCTATGTATGTGATGAATGCACAAACAATTTTTGTCCTTCAAACTTATGCTGTTCTACATGGATATTTAATATTGGATATTTAACATTAGACTTCCTTCTTTTTTAAAAAAGTTCTATTCTTCTAATTTTTACGGAATGACTTTTTGGAAATCTGTGTACCCTAGAAATGACTCTTTGATTTGTCTGTAACTTTTCTAATCTCTCACGTTATTTTCTTCTTTCTTTAAATTTGCATTTTACCTCCTTTAGGTTAGAGTCATAGAGAGTCATAGAGGTTTACGGCATGGAAACAGGCCCTTCGGCCCAACTTGTTCGTGCCGCCCTTTTTTTTAAACCCCTAAGCTAGTCCCAATTGCCCGCATTTGGCCCATATCCTTCTGTACCCATTTTATTCATGTAACTGTCTAAACGCTTTTTAAAAGACAAAATTGTACCCGCCTCTACTACTACCTCTGGCAGCTTGTCCCAGACACTCACCACTCTCTGTGTGAAAAGATTGCCCCTCTGGACACTTTTGTATCTCTCCCCACTCACCTTAAACCTATGCCCTCTAGTTTTAGACTCCCCTATCTATGGGAAAAAATATTGACTTTCTACCTGATCTATGCCCCTCATTATTTTAAAGACCTCTACAAGATCACCCCTCTACGCTCCAGAGAAAGAAGTCCCAGTCTATCAAGCCTCTCCTTATAACTCAAGGTTAGTTGCATTGGCCGTGCTAAATTCTCCCTCAGTGTACCCGAACAGGCGTCGGAGTGTGGCCGCTGGGGGATTTTCACAGAAACTTCATTGCAGTGTTAATGTAAGCCCACTTGTGACACTAATAAATAAACTTTAACTTTCCCCTGTCCTCACTGCTGTGCTTCAAGTTTCAGCTGCTATAAGGTTGGGGATCAATGGCAAGTTTCTTCCCAGATGTTTTCTGTACTGTTTTTACAGTTAGTAAACATCCAGACGATCTCTGGTAAAGCTAGTATGCTCCTTTGAGTGCAACTTCACCCCCTATGGCCACAGAATTGGAGCTGCCCTGTTTTTTTACCATATTGTGGTTCATCCAGCTGAGAGCTGGCAGAACTTGCTTATTGACTACAACTGATCTTTCCTGTTAGTCAGGACTGAGGTAGAATCCTGACTTCTGGGTTGAGCATGTCAACACTATAAAACCAAGATATGCTGTTGATTGTGCTGTCCTCACACTAAATTTAGCCCTTTTTTGTTTTGTTTTCAGTTTAGTAAACCCTTAGAACAATGACATTTTAAGAACAAATGAACTGGCAATTTCTCCTCATCTCTAAAATGCCTTGCCCTTTTTTACTTTAAAATTGACATTTTATGATAGCGTTAATTAAATAGTGATAAATGAAGCTGTGATAACTAAACGTGATGGATTTTAATCATAGATTTTGGATATTTAACTGGGTGCTGTATGTTAAGAGTATCTTTTTCAGGGGGTCATAATTTTTTCAAGCATTAATTTTGCCAAGACATTCATTTGAATATCTGAGGGGTTCTTTATACTATAAACTTTCTTTTTTCAATATATCAGCATGAACTATATTTTTTGTGTCAAGGCGCATGAGTAATTGTGTAACAGATCAAATGTATTCCAGAGCATTGCTGTAGAAAATATGGGAAGAGAATTATTTATAACAAATTATTTGATTAATACTTGTGTCTCTTTTCTGTGTAAATTGTGTACAGTTGGTAAAGTATCTGAATTGGATTTGTGAACTGAATACACATTGGAGATACTGCAACAGATGTTGATGATAAAAAATTCTATCATTACAAAGCAGGTACAAAAGCAGGACGGAACCCTGGGCGACTTTGGCTGGGGTTTGTATCATTCTCTGCCTGGTTGCCTCTTTCTTTTGTGAGGTTCCTGGAAAAACAGGGGAAGAAGGACATGGAAGTAAGTAAAAACCAACCCAGGTTTTTGGGATGAGGCAGCTGGTATTCCAGATCCTTGGTTGATTTGAAGAAATATACTTAGCTGTTTAGACAGTTTTTTTGCATGCGTTTTAATATTTTGTTAAAAAACCAAACGGTTTAAACTGCAAAGATGTTTCCGTTTAGTTGTAATGAAAAGTTCCTGTGTGCGTTTTAAAGAATAAAGTCGTAACTGTATCAAAACAGTTAAAATGTGAATTAATTTGATTTTCTAAACTATTTTCAATTACACATTCTAATTATAATTTTCTTTATAAATCTGGCTGTTCAGATTCACCATTTAACAAACACATTTGGAACTGATGCAGAAGTGCTTTTAAATTTAAAAATAATAGCCTTAATACAATAATGGAATAACTTAAATTAGTACTGGCAAAGTTTAACATTTTAATGAGGTTTTGTTATTTCCTGCGTTGAAAATGTCTCAAAAGCCTCACTGTCAATGTCTTTACCATGGTTTGATTCATTGCTTATATTCCGCTTGTTGTATTTGGTCTGGATAGCTACAAAATTGGGCAGACTGATTATTGTCTAAAACGAGCCTTGATGACCTCTGCATGCACCACTGAAGCCTCTCCACAATGCAATCCACACAATGCATACTACTAATTTCCAAAAGACAGCAAAAGCAGGATAATCAATGCAGAAAATATTATTATTAGTATTCTGCAACAGAAATCAAATATTGGTAAATCAAAAACAAATACTATTGGCGAATGGATAGAAGTCTGATGGTGTCAGGGACTCTCTTAGACTTCTTTGTAGGTCTGTTGGGAACTCAAGTTTGTAAACCTAAGACCTAAATGAGATTTCCATACTGATTCCATTTGAGCTTTTTAATATAAGCTCACATAGTCTTATTTGTAGTTGTGGGCATTAAACCTGATTTCATTATTATCTTATGCGTATTTGTTGATTTGTCACCAGAATAAAACTGTATCCACCCCTATC
Source organism: Mustelus asterias (assembly GCF_964213995.1). NCBI lineage: Eukaryota > Metazoa > Chordata > Chondrichthyes > Carcharhiniformes > Triakidae > Mustelus > Mustelus asterias. The sequence goes on from NC_135817.1 coordinate 60,340,015, forward strand.
TTCATTATGCACCACATTAGGTTATGCTCGCATTCTACCCAGCTTTTTCTAAACCATTGCTTCAGAAGCAACCATGGTATCAGTAGGGAGGTTCCGACTTGCTGGGGTCGATTTTTGACTGGCTTCACCTGGCATTAGTGAGTAGTGATAGTCTCAAAATGGAGTTGGTAACATTAACTCCTTGTTACTTTGAACAATATCATGATATTTTTAGTTTAGTTAGGGCATCATGATCGCCACCGGCTTGGAGGGCCGGACAGCACTGTTCCTGTGCTGTACTTTTCTTTGTTCTTTGCACCTTGTTCTTTGATATGACAATACTCCCACTTTGTAAGGGGCTTACAACCAGACATACTGAATGCCTCTTGTTTCAGGCAATGGGCCACTTTTGACCGGAAAGTTGAGATCCTATGGCATAAACAGATCCCTGATTGCTGTCTTAGTCTGGAACTGCTTGGATCCTGCCCTGGAATGCTCCTCCAAGGGACATCAAAATAAACTGGATGCTAATGTCCTGAAAGACCCCACTCTCCACAATCATGGCTCCCACCCCATCAAATTGCAACTTACTTTGCTAGTGGCTGCCCTGCCTGATTTTGAGGCTTGTTTGAAGCCCACATATGAATGATCATAATTAAATGGATCTGTGGCCTCGGAATCACAGGGGCCTCATCACTGGTCAGAAAGGTGGTTGACCAAAAATCAAGATAGATCCCACTGTTATTTTTCCGCTGCTGTTATTTGATACATAAACGGTTGCGGTTCAGCACAACATCTTTATTTATTTAATGCATGTTAGATAAATATGTTGTAAAACATTAAATGCAGATAACTTTCTTGGTAACCCTGACATATTTTTCTTGAGCACATTGTATTGCGCCTTTTAGTTGTGGTCTCTGAAGAGTAGCTGCTTTGATATTCCAGTGAGTTGGGAGATTCACCACACAGCCACTTTTTAAAAACGACTGAATGTGGGAAAGATTGTATTGTCCATTACATAACTAGGTCTGCTGTTTTACTAAATTTTAATGGCTTCAGTTCACGTCAGTATGTAGTAATATTGACCATTTACCATTTTAGAAATCATAACAGTTGACTGCAAGATTGTGTTTCCCTTCATTTATTAATTGTTGCTAATTTAAAAATGTCTGAAATTTTGTTGAAATATTGGTATTCAGCAGTGCCTGGTGATCTGTTGAAATGCATGGTTGGGAGATGGAAAGGACAAAGAGAGGTGATAGTTCACAGACTGACCTGTGAACTTTCACTTCTATGTACAGAAATCTGGTGCAGGGTCAAATCCTTGTAGTCGCCTTGTTGCCATGGCCAGTCTCAACCCTACTTTTCACTACACACCGGCAGCAGAGGTCTAGGTACGTAATTCTTTTAAGGAGTTTTCAAATACGTATTTTAACCTGCATTTTAACTGTTTGCAGAACAGACTTTACAAAGAGTTTTTCATGCATGCGTCTTTCCCCGAGAACTCTTCACGGTTTTTTAAAAAAACAATGGCGTAATTACTTTTATTTGTGTTTTGGAACGTTTGATTTATATTTTAAAATGTTCTAAGTACTTATGCATTCCTGAATTTGCAGATTTTGTTAATCAATCTGACTTAAAAAGGCCACTTTGACCTCTTATAAGATTTGCTTTTATTATGCCTGTCTACTTATAAACAGGATCAGTTCCTGAAGGCTGCACCTTTAACTGGAGGAATGGGTGCACATTTGATGCAGAAAATGGGATGGAGGGAAGGAGAAGGGCTGGGAAAAAACAAAAATGGGCCAGTAGAACCTATAGTCGTTGACTTCAAGACTGATCGTAAAGGTAACGATGCTGTTTTGTTTTTATTTTGTTAATACGTAATGAGTAGAATTGCCTGACAACAGCAGAAAAAACAAAAGTGGTGATCTCACAGAGACTGATAATGTTTTAGTGACTGTTTTTGATGCAGACGATTAAGGTTAAAGTCAGAAGCACGATAATTTAAATAGCCCATTTTGGTCAAATTTTGTAAAGGGGGGGCAGTGATAGTCTCAACGTGGAATCGGTAACTTTAACTCCCGGTTACCATACGCGATGTGTTCAGGAATCCATTTTGAGAGGGGTTTATGTCTGGATATCCTGAGTAAAATGATCAAATTGCTCAAAATATTTCTCAAGTTGATTTTAGGAACTGCATGAATTACTATCGCAGATTTTACATATAACAGTAACATTCATTACTGAGAAATACAGAAAGTTCTGAATAGAATACAGTTGCCTATATGATCACATCAGTGACTCAAAACCATTCAATTCGCTCCTTGTTCAGGTTCTTGTAGGTTTCAAGTTCCACTAATTACCTGCAACTCCAGTCAGCAATCCAGTTGTGCTTCACTGCCCACTTTTACACATGCACAGCTGCTGTCCACTGATTCACTGGCGTAATCTTGGCCCTCCTTCACTTTCTACCTATCGTTCATTCATTCATTCTCTACGTTTCTGTACTCAGCTTTTCTAAGTCACCTCTAAATGCAAGCTCTCAGTGCCACACGCTGTCCCTCTTTATTTCCAGGGAACAAACCAAAAAAAAACGACTCCACTCTCTTTGAGGACATCTCATACAAATCTATTTCCTAATTCTTTCAGTGCCGTTGCATTGCCTTCTCAACTCTGGCTGATAATAGTGTAACCTCTGTGCAATGCCACATTTATTTTCTGATATTAAAATGTTCTCCATCATTCAATATGTGAAATATATTTTAAAATCTTCTTAATATTCCAATATTTAGTTATCTTTTGAACATTAGTTGCGTCTTGAAAGCTAGGTTTATTTTCAGAAGTGTGGTTCTTTTCTTGCACAAATTAACGACTGACATTTGGGCCATTTTAGGTCTTGTAGCAGAAGGTGAGAAAACGCAGAAGAAATCTGCAAATTTCCCCATAATGAAGGATCTATCAGGTATAGATTCATATGTGTTGTGTTGTCCATCAAATATTGATATTTGCTAATTATGTGTTAGTATGGATAAAAGATTAGTTAATGGATAGGTAGCAAAAGATAGGGATCAACAGGGCATTTGCAAGTTGGCAGATTGTGACTAGTGGAATGCTGCAAGGATCAGGACTAGAACTTCAGCTATTTACAATCTATATTAATGACTTTGATGAAGAGGCTGTGAATATTATATCTAAGTTTGATGACACAAAGCCAGCAAGCCGTGACACAAACAGGCTGCAAGAAGATGGATTAAGTGAACGCGATAACAAGTTGGCAGATGGAGTGTAACGTGGTGAAGTGTGAGATTATTCACTTTAGTTGTAAAAATAGGAAAGCAAAATATTCTTTAAAAGGCACGAAACTTGTAAAAGTTGACATTCAGTGGGATTTGGATGTAGATTTGGATGTACTGGTTGGTATAAGGGACACAAAGGTTAGCATGCAGGTACAGCTAGCAATTGGGAGGCAAATGGCGTGTTGGCCTTTATTGGAAGGGGATTGGAGTACAGGAATAAAGAAATCTTGCTACAACTGTAGAGGGCTTTCCTGAAACCACATCTGCAATGTGAGTTTTGGTCTTTATATTTAAGAAATGATATACTTTAATTAGAGGCAGTACTATAAAGGTTCACTACATCATTTCCTGGAATTAGAGGGTTGTCCTATGACGAGAGGCGAAGTAAATTGGGCCTATACTATTTGGAGTTTAGAAGAATAAGAGGTGATCTCATTGAAACTTAAGATTATGAAGAGACTTGACATGGTAAACACCAAGAGGTTATTTTCCCTGGCTGGGGAATCTAGAACAAGAGGGCACAGTCTCAGGATATGGGGAGTGCATGAGCATGTAGGAAGGTGGGAGTTGAGGCCATGATTGTACTGAATAGTCGCTTGGTAGTACAGAACTTTAGGATTGCTGAAAATAAGAGACATTTTGTCAGAGCTTTTCATTTTGCACACAGCAGGACAATTTGCACAAATACCAAATGTAAGGAGAACAACAATATTCCCTGTATACGAAGAAAGTGCTGATTGGTTGGCAAGTGGACTTTGATTTATAGAGGCATTGCCTTGGAGAATGCACCAGTTGATGGTGACTGACAGTTAACTGCCAAGCATTGCTTGAAATTTAACCAGTGGAGCTTGACTCTGATTGATCAAGGCATTGCCCTGAAGAATGAACCAGCAAACAGCTGTTACTTATTTTCTCATGTTCCTTTCTGCCCTAACTTAACTATGACTGGTTCTGCACAACATGAATTGACTAAATGGTTGGTGAATTGTGACAACCAGTTTTGAACAAGTTTCCACATATATATTGAAGTATTCCTTCATATTTGTGAAGACCTACAGGATTTGCATATCGATTGTAATGCTGTGCTATTTGCTCATTTGACCTTGCTAGCTTAGCCACCAATGTTCCACTTAAGGAAGTCATAGGTATTTGCACTGCAGCACTATATCGTAGCGATCTAGACCTGTCACGATTGCGTGAATCAGCATTCATTAAAGATATGAACTCGGCAACTCATAGAATCACAGAATCCCTACAGTGCAGAAGGAGGCCATTCAGGCCATTGATCCTGCACTGACAACAATCCCACCCAGGCCCTATCCCCGTAACCCCTATTATTTACCCTAATCACCCTGACGCTAAGAGACAATTCAGCATAGCCAATCCACCTAACCTGCACATCTTTGGAGTGCGGGAGGAAACTGGAGCACCCAACAGAAACCCACACAAACTCCACACAGTCACCTGAGGCTGGAATTGAACCAGGGTCCCTGACGCTCTGAGACAGCAGTGCTAACCACTGTGCTGCCCCAACTCATGCAGTTGGGTTCAGTTTTAACGACATCATGTATGCTAAAATAGATGGTGTTGCCAGGAGATCTCCTCTGGGCCGAGTTCTTGCAAACATCATTGTTGGGTTCCATAAGAAACGTGTCTTCGATGGAATGATACTGAACCTTCTACCCCTATGTTTCTGATATGTGTTTGATACATTTGCTATATTTAGTTTTACGGCTGAATGTAATAATTTCCTTACATGTCTTAATGGACTTCCTCCTGCGCTCAAATTCACCCTTGAAATGGAACAGTCAGATGAACTCCTTTTCCTTGACGTAATAGTTGAGAAATCTGCCGGGGGTTCTCTACCACAAGCCTAACTTCAGTGGTCAACATACGCATTGGGATTCTTACAGTTTGACACAGATATAAGATTGGCCTTATTGATTAGCTCTTAAATAGGGCCTGAGGCACTTGCTCATCATGCAAGCTTGATGCTGAAATAGGGCACATCAAAGGCATCCTGTGGGATAATGACTACCCTGGTCAGATCATTTTGTGTTGCATATCACGCAAACACATGAACGGGCTTAAGGCCATCACTCTACCTCAAAATATCTGGAAGGGCAAGGTTTCTCAAACATTTGAGCAAAGGGTGAAGCTAGCTGTTTCACACTGCTACAATACCGGAGCAACATGTGTAGAATTTGCCACTAACCGATTGCTGCCATCAAGCAAAAAGATGTTCTGCCTAACACACAAATGAGTAATGTGTTATATGAACTTTGTGCCTGTGTGATGCTCTGTATATTGGCTATATATTCCTAAAATAGCAGATAATATCAAATGACATGTCCCTTCCAGTCTTCACAACAGGCAAGGTACAGACTATACCCATCCAGCCTGTGCTTGCAAAACTCAAAACACAGTGTCCAACATTAAATGTGATTCCGTGGTTGGACAACATTTGCTAAATAATCCTCAAAAGATTACACTGACAACCAATTTAAGATTGATAGCTGGCACACAGTGTGGCACGTTTGTATTAATATACAGGGCTGTGTTCTTTGCAGACAGAAAGAACATGTACACATATTGCGCCTGTTTCAGCTAAACAAAATGAGTGACTGGTTCATTCCTCAGGGCAATTCCTTGACCAATCAGAGTCAGGCTGCCTGGTTTGAATTTCAAACAATGCTGGGCAGTTAACTATCAGTTATCATCAACTGGTGCATTTTCCATGGCAATGCTTCTACCAGTTAGAATCCATTTGTCAATAAACATCTCTTATACAATATAAATGTTTCTTTCGCTGTCTTTTTGCTGTTCCCCCATTAAGAGTGCACATCATAGCTAAATGAAAGGAGAAAGGCACAAAGATAAGGATGTGGTGTTGGAGCGGTGGGGGCTGGGGACAGTGATAAGAGGTGCATCATCTGCAGCTTGGAAATCAAAAAATTGAACAATATGGATCACATTTTTAAAAATTAATTTGTGGGATGTGGGCATTGCTAAACCAGCCTTTATTGCCCATCCCTAATTGCCCTTGAAATGGGATATGAGGAGGATAAGGATGAGAATATCATCATTTTGAATTGACTCAGCTCTGCTGCTGGCCATGGGCTCAGCAGGGGCTGTTCCAATAATGGCCAACACTGTTCCCTCCATGAGGAATAAGATATACAGGTGTGACATTACTCCTCTTGATAGGTCCTGCTGCCTCCATTTGTGTGACAGCACACTGGTTAGCACTGTTTCCTCATAGCGCCAGGGACCCGGGTTCGATTCCGGCCTAAGGTGACTGTGTGAAGTTTGCATGTTCTTCCCATGTCTATGTGGATTTCCTCCGGGTGCTCCGGTTTCCTCCTACACTCCAAAGATGTGCAGGTTAGGTGGATTGGCTATGCTAAATTGTCCCTTAGTGGCCAAAGATGTGCAGGTCAGGTGGATTGTCTATACTAAATGCACGTGTGGGGATAGGGCAAAGGGGAGGGCCTGGGTGGGATGCTCTTTCAGAGAGTTGATGCAGACTTGATGGACCAGATGGCTTCTTTCTGCACTGTAGGGATTCTATGGTTATCCTGCAGAAGAGTGAAATGTGTCAGGCGTATAGAAACTGTGGGATGTGGTTATGAGGTTTCAGCAGTTTAGTGTGTGAGGATGCCATGGGGCATACGAATGTTAGGTATGAATTGTGACTGATAAGAGACAGTTGGTAGATGAGTGATGGGGATGTGCAATGAATTGAGGCGAGTGGTGCAGTTGGCGGGATATTTAAGACGAATTCCGACTTTGTGATAATTTTGCAGCACTCTATCCAGGTCCTCGGGATTAGTTCAGGCATTGACCTCCATGGCAGATTGCTCCCACTGCCTGTTGAGGGCCTCCTGCAGATACAGGCATCTCTTACTTTCCACCTCCTTCACAAAATATTCAAAAACCTTGCATCCTGCTGTCTTGTATTGTGCCATTTTTCAGTTTCCTAAGTTGGATGCACTCCCAGAATGACTGTCAACATCTGATCCAGCTAGAGTTCACCTCCCCTTTAAGAGGCACAGGCTTACTTTAATAAATACTTGGAGGTTACCAATCTTGGACCCACTGCTGTTGCGTGCAGCAAATGAACAATGCATATAGTGCTGGCTGCAGACAGCATGAAGTTGACATGTTACCTGCATTTCAATGAACAGCACGAGTTAATCTCACCTTTTGATTCATGTGCCTGTTTTCGTGCCCGGATTAATTTAGCCCCCAGTCTTTTGAGTTGTTGGTTTAATTTGTAATTTTTACATTTGATTGGTCCATTTTAGGATGATTAAATGCCATTTTTTCCTGTTTGTACCATCCTTAGGGAAACATCCTGTTTCTGCATTGATGGAAATTTGCAACAAGCGAAAATGGCCACCGCCTGATTTTTTGATGGTTCATGACAGTGGTCCTGACCATCGCAAACATTTTCTGTTTAAGGTGAGCAAGTAGGATGTTAAAATTCTAATTTAAGTTTTAAGCTATTTTCTTCAGGTAGCGCTAAAATTCTTAACCAAGTAATAATTTGAGATGCGAATAGATGTTTTACATAAGTTTAAGTATCTTTACACACAATTAGGATATGATCAGGTTAATAATATGGAAATCTTGGAATTAGAATAGACCTTAACTCTTGGCTCCCCAGCGTCAGATTAATAGGGTACCCCAAAGATGCGCTGCGGAATTCCTCTTGGAAATTCCCAGGTAAGGATTTACCCATCAATTGTCCAGAAGCACCAACTTCCCCTGGACAATTTTGCTGCGCAGGGAACCATCTGACAAGTGCTCCGTACTGACTTATCTGCACTTAAATTGTAAAGTGCCTGTCTTGCCCGATCTTCCAAAATTGCTAATTTTGTACGGTTCTGAGTTTTACACTCATAATTACTCTGAAAAAGTTAGAAGGGAGAAAAGAAATTTGAACATCAGAGTAACTCTTTTAAAAACTCAGATCGAGCCCCACACACAGGACATCCCCCACACCCACAATCTCTTATGGGACACCCTGTGACTAAGCGCACTGCCTCTGCACCGCTCCCGAACCTGCCCCCCTCCCCCAGACTTCCCAACCCACACTCCCTGGCTTGACCCACCCAACTGGACCAGGACTAACCACCCCACCCCCAACCCGAACAACGCCATCTTGTCTGCACCCTCTGCAATTCCCAACTCTCTCCCCCCCGATGTTTGACATCCTCTCAAAATGTCCAACCCCTCTCCCCCTCCACCACTGTCCGAACCCCAAATGCCAATGTCCGAACCCCTATATCCCATTCCTTTACCATCTCCCTTTCAATTGGACATTTAAACTCAGCTGCTTTGTGTCCCCTCCTTGGCTTCACTCCTTTTATATTTCATTGCTGGAGCCATGGAAACCCTTTCCTGCCTGAGGCTCACCCTGCCTGTGTTAGGAAGGTCGGGCAAGACAGGCACTTTACAATATAAGCTCAGGTATGTCAGTGGTAATCCACTGCTGACTGCCACTCTGAGGATGTTATAAGCCATATGTCTTTAAGCCATTTTGACATTAAGCTCCAGAACTCTTCCACCTTGTAAGCATGGTGAGTGCAGCCATTTGAGAAGTTAAGCTAAATCAGTATATAAAGTACAATACTTGATATATGTTCAGGAAAAGCTGAATAAAACTGAACACAGTTATTTCAATATTAAAGCTGCAATGGTGAAATTCTGTGGTGGTAATGGGAATTGAGTATGCTGGAACACTCAATCGGTTCTACTAATCTTAGTAACTTTGGCTTACCCTATGTAGAAGATGCTTAGCTACAAATCTTGAAAAAAAATTTGATGAGTTAAAATGTAACTTTTTAAACAGAGATGTTATTAGTTTCCTAAATTTGTGACGGTGTGAGAGAATAGAAATAAGATTGAGATTTTCTTCTGAATAACTTGTGCTTCACAAGAATGAAGCAATGTTAATTGAGGGAGGACTCAACATAGGCAAAGCATTGAATTATTCATGGCAGAACGGCTGAACTCACTTTATAAAGTAAATTTGTATAATAAATCAGGAACAGGGGAAATTAGATTCAGAATTGTCTTGAAAAATACATGTAGCCATTAAATCATATGACAAAAATGTTGACATTGTCCTGCCACACTCCCACATCTCTCTCTCTAACCTGCGGTACGATGTATTGATAGTGATCTCTCACTCTCAAAATACACACTACAACACAGTGGGACAACAGTAGCCTAGTTTTATTTGACCAAGTTTAGACAATTTTTAAGCATCTTACAAGAAAACCAAACTTATATTAGATTGTCAAATATCTGTAACTTAAATTTGAACCAAAATTGATCAAATACAAAATTAACATACGTTTGCAACGGGTACCCGCAGTGAGAAGACTGATTGTCACATTTACAGTCTATGCATTTCTGTTATAGGTGATGATCAATGGCACAGAGTACAAACCAAGTCTCCCTAGCCCTAACAAGAAGCATGCCAAGGCTTCAGCTGCCACTATTGCCCTACAGGCCATGGGACTTGTTCCAAAGGATGGTGCTATTTCAGTTGCAAGTTTTAAGAGTGCTCCAGATGATGCTATGTAAATTATTTTCAGTATCTGCCATTAAGTTGTTTATAGCTTGTTTAGTGATCCTGTAAATAAAGATGTTTTAAATTTGTTGTGGAATTTGACTTTAAACAAGTTCTAATTGTGAAGCAGCTTTGTAAATGATGAGTAGCTCTTGTCCTCAGATATTATGTAGAACTTAGGCAATGACCATGATCATCACAAAGTGCATTTGTAAATACAAATCTTTATTAAAACCTATGGTTCTTTCAGTAATAAAACCACTGTGTAATATAAATGGCTGTGTCTGAAATTCACTCTGCTTATCAAATAGCTGGAGTAGTCAGGGCTGCATTTCTTTAGGCAATGGAGAATTTAATCACACTTATGCTCTGTGCTTTATAGATGGTGATCAGGGAAGTCAGAATTGAGTTGAGGATTTCTAGCCTCTAGCCATAGTTTTTATATGGCTAGTCCAATTGAGTTTCTGGTCAATGGTAACCTCCAGAACGTTGATAGTTGGGGATTTAGTAATGGCGATGCCATTGAATGTCAATGGTTAGATTTGCTCTTGGTTAGATGGTTACTGACTGGCATTTGTCAACCCAAGCCTGGCAGTTGTCCAGGGCTTGCTGCATTTGGACAGACTGCTGCAGTAGCTGCAAAATGTGCAATCATCAGCAAACATCCCTATTAATCTTATGATGGTAGGAAGGTCATTGATGAAGCAGTTGAAGATGGTTGAGCTGGGGCCAAAGGGGTTCTCCTGCTCATCTCATTGACACCATTTTCTTAAATATAAGAACCTGAGGCCGATCAGCTCTGTATTTTAACTTAATCTATCTGCCTTGGTTCCATAATTCTTACCAAATAAAAATCTTTTAATCTCGGTTTTGACATTTTCATTTGACTTAGCCTCAGTAGTTTTAGTGACAAGAGTTCTAGATAATTGATTTGATTGGTTGCTTATGGAACATGGCAAGATAGAATCTAGGATATGCAAATACCTTGATATCTGAATGTTCAAGATCAACTGTGTTTATTAGAAGTGCACAGTTCTGGGCACCACACTATAGGATATGACTGCATTGGAGTGCAAAGAGGTTTAAGAGGTTTACAAGAATGGTTCCAGGGATGAGAAATTTCCATTATGAAGAAGAATTGGAGAGCTGGCATCCTCAAAGTAGCTGTCTATGCTCACTGCTATATTTCATCTAAGGTAGATATGCAACACCAAACAAATGACCCACTGGACCAAGATTCATGAAATTATACCAATGAATGACATTATTTCATGGGATGTTTTCTGTCACAATCCATAATTGTGACCATCCATAATTCTCCTTCAATTGTTTGGTCAGCCATTTCAGAGGACGGCGTTCAACCATATTGGCTGTGGGTCTGGTGTCACAGACCAGGTAGGAATGGCATATTTCCTGCCCTGAAGGATATTAATGAACCAGATGGGTTTTTATGACAATTGTTAAACTCCACCTGCTGCTATAGTGAACCCAACTTGAACCTTGTATAGCCAGGGCTTCTGGATTACTAGCTCAGGGACACTATGCTACTGTCTCCTCGACCGTAGGATTGGCAGGATCCAAGCTGAAATTTCATCTAGATTCATCTTCACTCAAAGATATAACTAGAAAAGCTAAGTATGGACTCATAGTACTGCTGTTGACTAACTGCAGCTCTGGGAAAGATTTGAGGGGTAGCAAGCACATGTCTTCAGCAATTTGCAATTTTTAGATTAGCGGATTGTCCATTGACAAGTGACCAAAGTAGCACACACTTTTGCATAATGGGCAAAAGCAAGTTTGAGAAAACTTGTACAGTTTAAAATAAAACTAGGATAACATTTCAGAAAATGAATACTTTATAAACAATCAGGTACTTAAACAATTAGAAGGGCAGTGTCACCAAAAAGTGCATTTAACAAAATTTCTAATTCTGTCAAAACCTGGCTCTCAATTAAAACCTGATTGGTTTTTATCGAGTTAGTGCCACTTCACAAAACATTCAAGTCCAGTTGGCAGTTCAAATAAATTTAAAACGAAATAGTTACTAATATTTATCTCTATCGTATTTGAGATTTGCAATTACCTTCCAGACATTTTATGTAAATTGCTTGATGATCAACTTCATAAGCAGACTAAAACAAAAGCAAAATACAGTAGATGCTGGAAATCTGAAATAAAAACAAAATTCTGGAGAAACACGAGTCTGGCAGCATCTGTGATGAGAGAAACAGAGTTAACATTTTGAGTCCTTATGACTTCTTCAGATGTTCTTCCAGCATTTACTGTTTTTTATTCCATAAGCAAACTGCAGGTTTCCTCAAGCTGAAACATCTATCTTGTGTCATGATTTGATTAATAGGCTAAGTCAAATATTTAACCCATATCACAGTAAAGTGCTTACTAGAAAGTATGCTGACCACATTCTATCACCTCAGACAGTTGCAAAAAACAAATTTTCTATCACAGGCTAAAACTACTAATTTATTTACAGATAAAATATTGTAAGCAAAATGCTCCTCATTACAATAATCAGCTGTAAAGTTTTTTAAAATTCTTGCAGCTTCTCTTGAATCAGTAAAAGACTGATATGCTTTAATGGTACATCCAAATACTTGTGTGGTTCATTCTGTTCCTGGTCAATGCTTAGTCATAGACTAGAAAACTGAAGAATGGCTATAGGGCTGGTGCACTGGATCCATTGTTATACAAGTACTCTCCAAACTGTAAACTCATTGAATCCGAGTAGGGGTGAACACCCAAGAAAGGATTGATCTAGAAATTATGTTTTATGATGGAGTCTACTATTTGACTACACTGGGCCTTTTTGTTTAAAAAACACACCTAACAGCTGGAACTTATATTTATATCTCACCAAAAAGCAGAATGAAACAGCCCTCTGGAATGCCTCATACAAACAGGTAACAGGCTATTATTTGGGGAAGCTAAACATGGGTATGAAACAAAATTATATTGAGATCACGTATGTATAATTGATCAAATTGGGAGATAATTTAATCAACAGCTGAACATTCAATACCAGAGAATTTAAAAGCTACCTGCATTTTTGTTAGCTGCCTATAACAAAGATAAAACAAAGGAAATTGAGATTCTGGACACACACTTTCAGATAGACAATACAGATTTACTCTATTAAAAACAAAAGACAAATAAAATCCCATTGTTGTCTCTTATAAAGCTAGAGTACATCATCCTACCTATTAATCCCTCTACATTTCCAGAGAAAACACAGCCCTGGCTCTGCTGGAGTCGGATTTGACAGTAGGACCAATCCTGTAAACAGTCAAAAAGAGGACTTTTCAAATAGCAGATGACAGCCCCAGCTTCCAATTTCCACATTAAAAAATTGAAATGCTTTTGTTGTATGAATTAAACTTCAGTTAATATTGATAATAAAAGTGTACAATACTACATCAATAATATAACATGGATGTGGTCACATATATGTTTGTTGGTTTCTCATTCCTTTATCAACTTTCACAGATAAAATCCATCTGTAGTTTTTTTCAAGCTTCACATCTGCATACTGCTCAACACCTAAAATAAAAGCAACTCGTGATGGTGTGATTTTATTTTAAAGGAAATCACAGCTACCACTAAAACTGCTCGTAGAGTTCATAATTTCCAGCTGTATTTGTAGTCATTCATTTCTAGATGCTTCAACGAGGATTTTCCAAAGGTTGGCTGCTGCTTCAGTTGATTCAGAGTTTCAGGGTGTAGGCCACTATTACACAGCTCGTCTGAAGATAGGTCCTGTTAAAATGGAGAGATCAGGGCATCTTTAACAGTTCGATTGCAGCATATGAATAGCAAAGAATTGGAAATACTGTCTGGTGTGAGCTCCTGTGTATCAAGCACCATAAATAGTCTTCTGCGCCTTTAGCTGGTGCTGAGGACATGCCACCTGTGAATCAACTGAACATAGGCCCTTTATCTCAATAAAAGCGCATTACACATGCCAAATAATGATTTTTAAACACACCAGTTGAAAACCTGAATTGAATTTTTAAAAACAGAAACTAAAGGTGACTTGAGCTCACAGCCAACGATGGCTACCCAATTTATATCATTGCACTTTCCAATGTACTGCAGATGATGTCTCCATCCCAAAGACCCATCAAGGACAACGACCCAAGGAATATGAGGTTCCCATTAGCAACACATGAAAGCAACCACCTGAGATATTCAACTGGTGGAGACAAACAATAAAACTTAACTGCTTGGACAAGGGACCGTAAATGAGGAGGGGGTTCAAGATATGAACTTACCAAGCTATCATGGGGGTGCCTTAAACTCAATCACTTCAACAATGGGGAAGGGAATTTCTTGCAAGGAGGAATTCCCAGACATAAATTAAGTTACAAGGAATACACTAATAATGACCATGGGGCGGCACAGTGCTTAGCACTGCTGCCTTATAGCACCAGGGACCCGGGTTCGATTCCCGGCTTGGGTCACTGTGTGCGGAATCTGCGTGTTTTCCTTGTGTCTGTGTGGGTTTCATCTGGGCGCTCTGGTTTCCTCCCACAGTCCAAAAGACGTGCTGGTTAGGTGGATTGGCCATGCTAAAATTCTCCTTCAGTGTACCTGAACAGGTGCCTGAGTGTGGTAACTAGGGGATTTTCACAGTAACTTGCAGTGTGAATGTAAGCCTACTTGTGACTAATAAATAAACTTTGTTTGAATCAGAGTGACGGTCATGCAACAGGACCACCCTTTGTGTGTTTAAGCTCCAGCTTTCTCTACTCTAAGAGGATAAACAGCTGAGATGCTGACAAGAGAAAACCCAAGTGGGGTCCCTCCATCCTCCCTCTCCACCATACCGTGTAAACCTTTGAACCCTATTTGCTGACCATGACCACCCAAGGGCAGCCTTGTTGCAGACAGTGACTTCTTGAACAAAATCAATCCCACACTATCATCTCTGGCAGCCAAATCACCAGGCAACATATTTAATTTGCATCCATAAGGGCAACAGCAGAAGCACCAATTTCTTCCTGAAGTCAGCCAAGTCTCCAAACTACAGACTGTATACCCCTTCTATTTCTCTGTACTCTAATTCAATTAACCTATATTTCCTCACTCTTTAACCTACTTGTGTGCATGAACGTCAGTGTATTTTATTATTTTTGCTTAGACTGGGTTAAGTAAAATAAACTTTCCTCTTTCTTTGTTAAAACTCAAGAAAACCTATCCAATTGATTATTTTATGATCAGATTGCATGAACAGTTAAATACTCAATTATTGGCAACTATATCCTTTTCACAAAAGCCCTATTACAGTCAAATGAGTGGGAAAATAGGGGAGCTCTCCTCACCTGATCATACAACATACATTCCTTGCATAAATCCAGGGCTCATTGGAATCATATTTTCATTTCCCCCCACTCTACTTGCTAGTTCCTTCTGATTAACCGCAGCACTGTGGCTACTTTACCGTAGCATTATTAAATGGCAGCCTCAGACTCTAGGCCGTTCAATCTGATGCTGCTGCTCGTTTTACTGCTTCCAGGAGTTTCTTAGAGCAGCATGTTCTAAAGCTAACCAGAGATCAGGCTATTCTGCACATTACCAGGTCTAATAGAATCCCTACAGTGCAGGAGGCCGCCATTTGGCCCATTGAGTCTGCAACAACTCTCTGAAAGAGCATTTTACCCAGACACGCCTACCCCCACAACCCTACACCTTTACCATGGCTAATCCGCTTAACCTGCCCATTTTTGGACTTAATTAATAAGACAGGATTAGTAAATGACTTCATATTTAAGCAGCTCCTGGGTAAAAAGTGATCATGACGTGAATGAGTTTCACATTCTGTTTGAGGGAGAGAAGACTGGGTCTGAGATTAGTGCTTTAAACTTAAATAAAGGTAATAAAGATAAGACAGACCTAGCTAAAGTGAAATAGGAAATTAGGTTAAGGGATAGGCCAATAGAGATGCAGCAGAAGATATTTAAGGAGATATTTCATAACACTTTCTGTGAGAAAGAAAGATTCTTGAAAAAGGATGCAATATTTGTGGCTAACGAAAGAAGCTAAAGATAATATCAATTTGAAAGAAAAAATGTACAAATTGTGAAGATTAGGTCAGAAAGTTGGACAGAATATAAAAATTAGCAAAGAATAGTTACAAAGATGAGGGCGAAGAGAGAGAAAGCTAGCAAGGAATATAAAAAGTGACAGTAAGAGTTCCACAAGTATTGAAAAATTAACTAAGGTGAGAATTGGCCCTGCAGTGTGTGTCTGGGGAATTAATAATGGGAAATAAGGAAATAGCAGATGTATTGAATAGATATTTTGTGTTTGCCTTCACATTAGAAGCCACAAATAACACCCCAGGAATAATTGTAAAGGGATTGTAGAGGTGAATGGGAGAGAGAAAAATATAATTCCAATCACCAGGGAAAGGATAATGAGAAAAACATTAGAACTAAAAGCTGACAGGTCATCTGATCCTGGTGGACATCATCCTAGGGTCTTAAAAGAAGTGCTGCTGAAATAGTAGATGTGGTTTTAATTTCCAAAATTCCCTGGATTCTGGGAAGGTTCAATCAGATTGGAAAATAGCAAATAAACTCCTCTATTCATGTAACTTGCCTGTTTAAGAATGGAGGAAGACAAAAGGCCAGAAGCTACAGGTCAGTTAGCCTAACATCTGTCATAGGAAAAATGCTAGAATCTATTATTGAGGCTATAGCAAGGCACTTTGAAAATCTTAATGCAATTAGGCACAGTCAACATAGTTTTGTGGAATGGAAATCAGGCATGACTAATTTAGAGTTTTTTGAGGAAGTAACAAGGAACATTGATAAGGATGCAGTGTACTTGGGTTCCCAAAGAACATTTGACAAGGTGCCACATCACAGGTTACTACATACTGTAGGGTAAAATATTAGCATGAACAGAGGATTGGTTAGCTAACAGGAAACAAAACGTAGGGATAAATGGGTACTTTGAGTTAGTAAGATGTAACCAATGGAGTGTCACAGAGATCAGAGCTGGCACTTCAACTATTTACAATCTGTACAAATGACTTGGATGAAAGGACCAAATGTACAGTTGCAAAATTTGTTAGTGATACAAAGATAGGTAGGAGAGCAAATTTTAAAGAGAAGATTAGGAGTGAGATTTTCTGGATACGCTCACTCCAACACTGAATACCTTGCCCAAGGTCAACAGACCTTTGTATGGTCCTGTCCTGCCTGCTACAATTCCCTTGGCAGGTGGGAGGAGAAAATTCTGCCCAAGGACTCTACAAAGAGATAGATAAGTTGAATGAGTGGGCAGAAGTTTAACAGATGTAGTATAAGGTGGGGAAATGTAAACTTGTCCACTTTGGCAGGAAGAATAGAAAAACAGCATATTATTTAAATGGAGAAAGATTGCAGAACTCAGTTGTATAGGGGTGAGTGCTCTAGTACATGAATCAAGAAAAGTTGGTACGTAGGTACAGCAAGTGATTAGGAAGGCAAATGGCATGTTGTTGTTTATTGCAAAGTGCTATAGCTGGAAGGATATCATTGCATTTGTAGTTTTGTAGAGAAGGTTTACTTGACTGATTCTTGAGTTGAAGGAGTTGCCCTATGAGGAAAGGTTGGACTGGTTGGGTCTGCATCCATTAGAGTCTCGAAGAATGAAAGGTGATTTTATTGAAACAGATAAGATCTTGAGGGTACTTGACAGGATGGATGCTGAAAGAATGTTTCCCCTTATGGGAGAGACGAGAACAAGGGGACAGAGTTTAAAAACCAAGGGGTATCCCATTTAAGACGGAGATGTGGAGAATTTCCTTTTCCTCTGAGAGTCATTAATCCTTGGAATTCTCTTCCCAGAGATCAGGGGAGGCCAGGTCATTGAATATGTACAAGGCTCAGTTAAATAGATTTTTTGTACTTGCAGATTATGGCGGGCAGGCAGGAAGGTGAAGTTGGGACCACAACCAGATTGCCCACAATCTTATCAAATAGCTTGAGGGGCTTAATGGCCTACCCCTGCTCCTAATTCCTACATTCATATTTACCATTGATATTTATCATAACTCAATCCGACCATGTATTTTTCTGTTTCTTTTCAATATCAGAATAAAGGACAGAACTTGCATTTATATAGCGTCTTTCATAATCAAGAAGCCCCAAAGTGTTTTGGAGCCAATTAAATACTTTGGAAATATAATCACTGATATAATGTACAAAATGCAGCAGCCAATTTAAGGTCTCACAAATAGTAATAAGATATCGACCAGATAAGCTCTTTTAATGATATCATTTGAGGAGTAAATATTAACCAGGACAGTGGAAGAACTTTCTTGCATTTTCTCAAAAGTGCTAAGGTCCCTTACATGAAGCTGAGAAAGCAAATGTTAGTGTAACATCTTACCTGAAAAACAACACGACCACTTAATAGGCCATTCGCCCCTCAAATCTGTCCCATCATTCGATAGGATCACGGCTATCTGGCTGTGGTCTCAATTCCATTTTTCTGTGTGCCCCCCCATTACCCTCGATCCCTTGTCTATCAAAATCTACCTAACTTGGCATTGAATATATTCAATGATCCAGCATCCATTGCTTTCTGGGGAACAGAATGTCATATTCAATGACCTGGCCTCTCCTGATCTCTGGAAAGAGAATTCCAAGAGAAAAGAAAATCTCCACATCTCAGTCTTAAATGGGATACCCCTAATTTTTAAGCTGTGTCCCCTAGTTCTAGTCTATCCCATACCTCTCAGATCCACCCTGTCAAGTCCCCTCAGGAGCTCACATATTTCAGTAAGATGACCACCCATTCTTCTAAACTCTAAAAGATAAAGGCCCACACAATTCAACTTTTTCTCATAAGCTAACACTTTCATCCCAGGAATCAGTCGAGTGAACTCTTGTGAATTGCTCCTAAAGCAATTATATCCTTTCTTAAATAAGTACTCCAAATTCGGTCGCGCTAAGGCCCTAGCGTAGCAATCTAAGTATTGGAATGGAGTTTTGGCTTAGATTTTGTTCTTAAATCTACAACATTCTCTCATCAGATTCAAGAACAGCTTCTTCTCAGCTATCACCAGGCTTTTGAATGGTCCTATCATATATTAGTACAGTGGTTCAGTACAGCCTGATTCAGTACAGCCTGATTCAGTACAGCCTGATTCAGTACAGCCTGATTCAGTACAGCCTGATTCAGTACAGCCTGATTCAGTACAGCCTGATTCAGTACAGCCTGATTCAGTACAGGCTGATTCAGTACAGGCTGATTCAGTACAGCCTGATTCAGTACAGCCTGATTCAGTACAGCCTGAGTACAGTCTAATTCAGTACAGTTTGATTCAGTACAACCTGGTTCAATACTGTTTAGTTCAGTACAGTCTGATTTAGTATAGTCTGGTTGAGTGCAGGCTGGTTCAGCTCAGTCTGGTTGAGTGCAGGCTGGTTCAGCTCAGTCTGGTTCAGCTCAGTCTTTTGAATGGTCCTATCATATATTAAATTGATCTTTCTCTTCACCCTACCTGTAACTGCAACAGCATATTCTACAACCTGTTCTTTTCCCCTATGTATTTTATGAATGGTATGTTTTGCCTGTAAAGCGCGCAAGAAACAATACTTTTCACTGTATCCCAGTATATGTGACAATAATAAATCAAATCGTATGCTCAGGTATTATGTCACAACAAAAAGGTCAGCTCAATACTACTCAAATATCAATTGTTATAATAACCATATATTTTTCCTTTGAGATACTGTCTGCTTCAGAAACCTGTCCATTCAGAAAAGGGAAAAATACTTAATATTTCAAAAGCTACAGGCTCTTTGAAGATCAAAAACTACTGTCCCTTACCTTGTTTTCATGCTGCTCCATTTTGAGAGCTACATTAAACACAGAAGTTGGTTCGTGTGTGAGAAGGCTGGCCGAGAACTTTCCTTTCTGTGCCGACTTCAGCATCAGTGTCAGAGAGTGCAGGGAGTGAGGCATTATGGGACCGCTGATCTCAAGGCTGTGGGACTCCATCATCCCAGAGTGATTCTGTGTCCTAATATTAATGCTTCGGGCCTGAATAAATAATACAAAATTAAATGTACAAAATTACGACCATATTCCCTTTTCCCCAACTAGGAATGAGTAATGGAAGCTAGACAGCAGATTTCACCAAGGGAAAAACAGAGGGCAAGAAATAGAGTGCTGTTGCTCCCCAAATAGCTCAAAATGGCAAGCTGATTGCAAAAATCACATGGGATGCCATATTAGTGCAGGCACTCAGTGGTGAATTATAAAAGTGTGCAGAGCAGACAGATCACAAGATCAATCAATATCTGCCACCAGTTATTGCATTTTGGAGCTGAACACTTCAGCCAATGTCCTCTGAAACTCACAAAGGCAAAGGAAGGAACCTATACCAATCCTCCACCTTGCCCCAACAAGCACTACATAAAAGTAATCAATTTCTTCTGTGTTATTTTCTGATTTATTTCTACTGATACGCTACAATTCTACAAGTGTTTCAAGCTCCAAAAGTCATCAGGGAGTGGTGAGGCAGGATTTTTACTAGCTTCAAGGCTTCTGCACAAACAAATTGTGAGAAGACATGGATGTGCTAGTCGGCATTTCCCTTGGAGCACAGCATGATTTAGGAACCAAGGGTATGCAGAACAGGAGAAAGAAGGGCTGAACGAGGCCTTTCAGCAGGAGGTCATAGCCACTGAGGGTGGTAACGGAGAAATTCTACCTGAACTTCAGTAAGGAACAGAGAGAGAGAAACATTGGCTTCAATAAAGCTTCAATAAAGCTATTCTACCCAAAGGATATTTATGTTGGATCACAGATGGACAGAACCACAACTCACAATCAAGTCACAATTATTTTATCTGGGTTTCTGACCATGACTGACAAAGTAGTAATAGTGCAAAGCATTAAAAACATGTGATTTGTGTCAACTATAAAATATTAGGCATTTTAACATTGACTTCCATCAGCAAGTCAGGCTGTTTAATTGGATTTTGACAATCAAAGAATAATTAAGGGAATATTAAATATGAATTCTAGGTAACTCTTTTATAAAGGTTTAAGAGGTGCCAATAAAAAAATTACAGTATTGAAGGTAATTTAGCTACAAGCTCATGAGTAGAGGGACAAGCAAAAAAACAAACAGTAAATAGGTGACTTTAGTCGAACTATCAAGATTGCAGGTGATCTTGCAATAGGACCTATTTTCATAAATTATTTGGACATGGATATGAGGGGACAGTATTGAAGATACCCAAGAAAACATTTAGGGTGGGATTTCTACCTGCCCTTCCCCACGGTGTGTATTAGGCGACAGAAACACCCGCCATTAGCTGGCGGTGGGATCTTCTGGTCCCACTGCTGTTAATGATTTTTCTGTTGTTCACTCTCCACCACTGAGGAACCCACAACAGGGCGGCGGTGTCTCACCATCAGTGGGACTGGATCCCACCCTTAATTTTCTGAGTAAGTTGGACAGCACAATAAACAGGAAGTGAAAAAATACACACCTTAAAAAAGAACTGACATAATCAAATAAAGCAATAAGCTTTACTCCATGATATTCTCTGACATCATCCTAATTGAAAACACATTTCCATACACTCGAGTCTTACCTTTAATGTCTGCATAGTAGCTCCTTTGAATGCAACTGGAGCCAAGAGAGTAGGTGGAAGTCCTGCCTGGGGTCCAGATCCAGCTACAATACTCTTATTGTTTATCAGGAAGTTTAACAAAGTGAATGTGTGAAGGCCCTTTACCAGTACAGCTGATTCAGGCTTATGGTCCATTCGCACCACATTATGTTCCTTACGACTGGGTTTTAGCATGAAGGAAAATCCATTAAAACTCTATTGTGCAATCTTTAAGCAAAATTCTGCAATTAATTTCAGTGGAAATTTGTAGCCACTTAAATTTCACTAAAATAAATTCCTTGCACAAACTACAGTATAAATGCTTTTGAAAGAGATTGCTCAAAATACAATCTGCTTCTTCCCAAATTAAATATGAAGACAATAAAAACAGAAAATTGGAAATACTCTGCAGGTCTGACAGCACCTGTAGAAAGAAAAAAATGAATATTCCAAGTTGATAAACTTTTCATCATAACCGTGAAAGTTACGGATGTAACAGATTTCAGAAAGGGGAAGGATGGAAAAAAAGATTGGTGGAATGCAGGAAAGATTAATTGACAAAACAGTTGATAGTGCACCAAAAGAAGTAGTAATGGGACAAGTTAAAAGACGTGTCTTGTAGAAACATGAATGGCAGATTCATGAACAGCTGACATCTAAACGTCCCTTCATCCAAGTCATTTATGTAAATTGTAAAAAGTTGAGTCCCCAGCATCGACCCCTGTGGCACACCACTCGTCACATCCTGCCAGCCAGAAAAAGACCTATTTGTGCCAACTGTTTCCTGTTAGCTAGCCAATTTTCAAGCATGCCAATATATTACCACCTACACCTTGAGCTTTTATTTTCCGCAATAACCAATAATGTGACACCTTATCAAATGTCTTCTGGAAATCTAAGTACAGTACAAGACGTCACAGCACAAGAACTCCAATAACTTGATTAAATATGATTTCACTTTGATGATTGGGACACAAAAGAACATATAGTATGTTTACTAAATTTGCTGATGACACAAAAGGTAGTTCGGAAAGTAAATTGTGAAGAGGACACAAGGCAGCTACAAAGGAACATAGATGGGCATAAGTGGGCAAAAATCTAGCAAATGGCATACAACGTGAGCTAATGTGAAATTGCCCATTTTGGCAGGAAGAATCATAAGAAAGCCTATTTTCTGAAATGAGAGAGATCCCAGAGCCCTGAGATTCAGAGGGACCTGGGTGTCCTAATACACAATCCTAGTCCTAGTGTCCTAATCACAAACGGCTAATATGCAGATATAGCAAGTAATTAGGAAAGCCAATAGAATATTATTGTTTATTGTGAGGGAAATTGATCATGAAAGTAGGGAAGTTATGCTTCAGTTGTAGAGGGCATTGGTGAGATCACATCTGAAGTATTATGTACAATATTGGTCTCGTTATGCAAGGATATAAATACATGAGCAATTCAGAGAAAGTTTACCAGACTAATACCAGGAGCGGGCAGGTTGGCTTTATGAGGAAAAGTTGGGGAGGTTAGCTTTTTATCCACTAGAGTTAAGAGTAAGAGGCGACTTGATCAAAACCTTTAAGATCCTGAGGGGTATTGACATTGGGGTATTGGTAGTGATGTTTCCTCTTGTTAGAGAATCAGAACCAGAGTTCACTGTTTAAAAATAAGTGGTTGCTCATTTAAAATGGAGCAGAGAATTATTTTTCTCTAAGGGCAGTGAACCTCTGGAATTCTCTTTCTCAAAAGGCAGCAGAAGCAAAATATTTTAAAAGTAGAGCGAGATAGATTCTTGAGTAATAAGGGGGTGAAGACTGAAAGGTTATCAGAGGTAGGCAGGAATGTGGGGTTGAGGCTGCAATCAGATCAACCATGATCTTACTGAACATGGAGCAGGCTCAGGGGGCTAAGTGGCCTATTTCTGCTCCTAATTCATGTGATAGAAGGGATAATTGACAGTATCAAGTGATTCACCAATAACCTGCTCACGAATACTTAGTGTAGGTTCCATTAAGCTTACTGGCTTCAGACCTCATTTTATTTGTCCATATTTGGGACAAGGCTAGTGAAAAGTTTCAAGAGTATGTCCCTTTTTCCAGCAGTACTCGAGCTCTGTACCACCAAATACATTCTGTTTGAAAATACATTTAAGAAACCAAATTAAAATTTTAATTCTATGCCAATTTTTCCTTATTAGAAGCATCATGTCTGTTTCATCTCTTCATCCGCTACAAAGTCTGGGTTTAAAAGGATACAGTTTAATGGACACGGAATCAGGCTTCTTAATTTTGTCCTGTACTCCCATCTCCTTGAGCCAGGAAAAACCTTCGTCATCATCACTACCAGCTTGTTCTCTACATTAAAAGTGAAAAAATACTATATTCCAGTTAATTCTTCATGGCTGCAGACATATTTATGGCAAGACATTTAAAATAACACTGAATGATAGTTATTTAAGGCCTCATAACTGCTTCAAATGATTTAATCATCAAAATTATAAACAATCTTTCCTGCATGATAAAATTAACAACCTCCAGTGCTGATTTTTCAGTTTTACATATGCAAATATCAACATGTTAATGAAACACATTTATTTGTAACAGATGAATGCAATTGTGTCTGCATTTCCTATTTGCAGTTTGGATGAAAGGTCACAACTTGTTTCTCCCACCATCTTTCTCCAAATGTTTGTTTGCTCAGCTCTAGTCATTTTGATAAGTTTCATTAAACAGAATATCTATGATCAAACAATCTATAATAATAATATGCCGTTTGTGATTATTCAAATTGTTTTGATTGGTCAGTTTAAGGGGTGGTTGGTTTTGGATCTCTTTATTCCAGGTAACTTCTAACAAGTGGATCAAAAATTGTTACATTCAGCACACTCGGTACCATAATAGTACAATAAAATATTGTAATAGGGCGTGTGTCTGCTGGTTGATTTACTTGGTGGATGGTGCCTGGGTTTAGTTTGACGCCATTTGACTGCGACGCAAAAATTGAAAATAAAGTCTTATTTTAGCATGAAATGCATGACAAATTTGCTGAAATGTGGTTTCAGGAAGTAACTTGAAAGAAAAAGGTCAGTTTCCACAGATAAGTCAGGCAAAGTGCTGACTCTCCCTCCAATAAGCGAGGTGCAAACTCTTTCCCTATGGACAACACTGTCTAGTAGCTCACCGATGGCCTGTTCCTCATGCATACACCTGAACAGCAATTGCCCACAGGCTATTCTACCATCAGGAGATGACAGCCCAGTGGATTGTGACTCTATCCAATGCTCAAACACAGGCACTTTCTGAAGTGAATTGCAGCTGGACATCATTGGACTAGGCAGAAAATACATTCCTGCCCTTGATAAAATTTTCTATTTACTGTTGAAATACATTTCAAAAGAATGTTTAACATTTAAATTAGGTGCAGATATGGCTTTATGCAGAAAATCTGACTGAAAGAAAAAAGCAAGTGAATTTTAAGATGTGCCTGCGGAGGCCTGTAGGGTGCGTTTAGCTTTTGCCAGAGATGAGTGGTGGAAGCGAAGTCATTTTTTTAAGGAAGATGAGGTGAACAAATAATTTGTAAAAATGTTGTTTCAGGGAAACAGTTCCTGATAACTGCAGTTTTTCTTTATCCCATTTTGACATGTGGGGCTGTTGATCCACTTGGCTATGGTAGAGGTCATAGGGTTGATGGAGGAAAGAAAAAAAAACAGTAAGGGGAGTGCAAAAAGAATCAAGTTATCCTATCTGGAGGGAGGAGAGGTGGGGAATTACATGGCTTGGGAAGGATTGGGGCATAGCAGTGAAAGGAAAGCATGGTAAGTGAGAAAATAGTTCCCAATTACACTTCCCAGTTAGAAGGGCAAAAAGGGGTCACGAAATGTCCTTGGCAGACAGGACTAAGGAGAATTCCAAGGCATTTTATACATACGTTAGGAACAAGAGGGTTGTCAGAGAAAGAGTTGGACCTCTCAAGAACAAAGGAGGGGAATTATGCTTAGAACCCAAGGAAGTAGGTGAGATCCTAAATGAATATTTTGCATCAGTATTCACAAAGGAGAGGGACACGTTGATTGGTAGTGCCTCAGAGGGATGTGTAGACCCGTTAGAACAAATCGCAATTACAAGGGAGGAAGTGTTCGGTGTTTTAGGAAGTATTAAGGTAGACAAATCCCCAGGGCCAGATGGCATCTGTCCTAGATTACTGAGAGAGACAAGAGATGAAATTGCTGGGCCTCTAACAGAAATCTTTGTTTCTTCATTGGACACAGGTGAGGTCCCAGAAGATTGGAGGATAGCAAATGTGGTCCCGTTATTTAAGAAGGGTAGCAAGGGTAACCCGGGTAATTATAGGCCAGTGAGCTTGATGTCCGTGGTAGGGAAATTGTTGGAGAAGATTCTTAGATATAGGATCTATACACATTTAGAACTGAATAGTCTCATTAGCAATAGACAACATGGTTTTGTTAGAGGGAGGTCATGCCTCACAAATTTGGTTGAGTTTTTTGAAGAGGTGACAAAAATGATTGATGAGGGAAGGGCCGTAGATGTTATCTACATGGATTTTAGTAAAGCATTTGACAAGGTCCCTCATGGCAGGCTGGTGCAAAAGGTTAAATCTCACGGGATCAAAGGTGAACTAGCTAGATGAGTACAGAACTGGCTTTGCCATAGAAGACAGAGGGTAGCAGTGGAGGGGTCTTTTTCTGATTGGAGGTCTGTGACTAGTGGTGTTCATGACGTGGAGATGCCGGCGTTGGACTGGGGTAAACACAGTAAGAAGTTTAACAACACCAGGTTAAAGTCCAACAGGTTTATTTGCTAGCAAAAGCCACAAGCTTTCAGAGCTTAGGGCTCCGAAAGCTTGTGGCTTTTGCTACCAAATAAACCTGTTGTGCTTTACCTGATGTTTTTAAACTTCTTACTAGTGGTGCTCCGCAGGGCTCTGTACTGGGACCTCTGCTGTTTGTGATATATACAAATGATTTGGAAGAAGATGTAGCTGGTCTGATTAGTAAGTTTGCTGACGACACAAAGATTGCTGGAGTTGCAGATAGTGATGAACATTGTCAGACAATACAGCAGGATATAGATAGGCTGGAAAATTGGGCGGAGAAATGGCAGATGGAATTTAATCCAGATAAATGCGAAGTGATGCATTTTGGTAGATCTAATGCAGGGGGGAGCTATACAATAAATGGCAGAACCATCAGGAGTATAGACACACAGAGGGATCTGGGTGTACAAGTCCACAGATCCTTAAAGGTGGCAGCACAGGTGGAAAGGGTGGTGACGGCGGCATATGGCATGCTTGCCTTTATTGGACGGGGCATAGAGTATAAAAGTTGGCATATGATGTTGCAGTTATATAGAACGTTGGTTAGGCCACATTTGGAATACTGTGTCCAGTTCTGGTCGCCACACTACCAGAAGGATGTGGATGCTTTGGAGAGAGTGCAGAAAAGGTTTACCAGGATGTTGCCTGGTATGGAGGGTATTAGCTATGAGGTGAGATTGAGTAAACTAGGGTTGTTCTCCCTGGAAAGACGGGAGGTTGAGGGGCGACCTAATAGAAGTTTATAAAATTGTGAAGGGCATAGATAGGGTGAACAGTTGGAAGCTTTTTCCCAGGTCAGAAATGACAAACACAAGGGGTCACAAGTTCAAGGTGAGGGGGGCAAGATTCAATACAGATATGCGGGGGACGTATTTTACACAGAGGATGGTGAGGGCCTGGAATGCGCTACCAAGCAAAGTGGTTGAGGCCGACATGCTAGGATCATTTAAGACTTATCTAGATAGCCACATGAACAGACTGGGAATAGAGGGATACAAACGGGTGGTCTAGTTAAGAACACATGATCGGTGCAGGCTTGGAGGGCCGAAGGGCCTGTTCCTGTGCTGTATTGTTCTTTGTTCATATGACTTGTTTATAGTCATGTAGACCAGTCAAAATTTGTATTTATATTCCTATGCCTGTTTTCCACTGGGAGGTTTTGATTCAGTTAAAGTCTTTGATGAATAACAGAAATCTGTATTTAAAATATTTGCAATGAAAGATAATTCATCACAAATGTATTACAGGGGCTATGTAGAATGCCTAATTCGTAAAAAGACAGTAGTTTGGACTAGGAAATTGTGATTTTAAAATGAGACGTTTTTGAATATCTATCTGTGGCAATCAAATTAAAACATATTTAACACCATAGATTCTTGCTGTTATTCATTCATGGGACGTGGGTTTTACTGACTGAACCAGCATTTATTGCCTATCCCTAATTGCCCTTGAACTGTTGCACTCTATTCGACTTTTAATTTTTTATTGAATTCAAATTTCACCACCTGCCATGGCAGGATTTGAATCTGGGTCTCTGGATTATAGTATTTTTACATATCAACATAACAATAAGGTAGACTTACTTATGAACGTCTGAGCTTTCCTCCTGTGTTTCAAGACCTAGAGAGTCTCTTTCCAAAGCCGCAGTTACATTTATTTTTTTCTTTCCATTTTTACCATCTTCCAGCAAAGGCAAGGAAAATGTGATACCTATGTAAAGATAACAATATCAGCAAGTAAGCACCATTGTATAATCATGATCAACAGGGTGTGCCATTGTTGTTTTTACTGAATGATCATTCTCTATCATAGCAGGACTGAAATTTCAGCAAGTTTCAAATGGATCACAAATCCATTTGAGTGAAGGGGCAGAAAAATAAAAACATTGCATAATGGAATATTTTATGAACATTACCAAAATAACCTCAGAAATTAACATTTTTGATATTTTTACACAAGGTATCTTACAAAAGTAGCTCAGAACTCTAACAATAGAATTAGACAGATCATGATACAACCAGAGGTCAACAATGGGCAGTTTTAAAACATGTTCTCCCATAACAACAGTTTTGCACACACATAGGGTCTTACCTTCATTTTTCATAGCTTCTCTAAGGCCACTTGTTGTAGGAGAAACAACAGCTGTCAGCATACCACTTCCTGCTACTCCAGGTGCCCGGAACAGCACAGTGAATTGATATGTGCAGAAGTAGAAATAGGGACAAAGCTTAGCTCGGAGCAAATTATATAATGAACTAAAGCTGAGTGACCTGAAGAAATTGAACAAAAAGACAGTCACTTACAACTAATCAAATTCATTTTTCTGTCCTCATAATACTCTCTTTGCCCTTCTGTAAATGCTGACCAATGCTAAATTGGATTACTACACTACTTTTTTCATGGGACCATTCAAGTGCAGGCTTAGACATTCAGCTTGCAAGCATGCAGGTTTATAGTTGTGATTGGGCCAGCAGCAAGAACAGATAAAATTTGCAGTTATTTAGGCAAAGACCCTCTGGGAATGTCAAAGCACTTTTTAATAAACGTGTTGCATTTTACTGTTGCAGTGCAGTGAAACGCAGCAGCAAGATTGTACAAAAATCTTACATGCCGCAAATTAACAAAAGAACTAGATTAATGTTTCTTTGGTGTTGTTGACAGCAGAATGTTGACCAGGACAGGAGAATGAGCCTGGCTCTTCTCAGAGTCATGGAATGTTTTTTGTCCACCTTGTGCAGGCTGACAAGATCTTACTGTAAAGTCTCACCTTAAAAAAAATACAAAAATGCTGCATCTCTTCAGTACTGCAAGTAACCCCAATAACAGGATGGACTCTGAATTTTAAAACTGAGAAGGCCATTTGATCAATTGTTCCTTTTTGGTATAAGATGACTGAGCACCTAGAGTTCAAAGCCCAGACTTCTGCAAAAGTCCTCTCTAATACGCCTCAACCCAATTTGTGCAGTATATGAATCTATTCCAATAGACTTTCCATCATTTTGGTTTTAATCCTTTTAGGTTTCCAGAAAACTCTTGTAGCACGAGGTATCATGACGAGGAAGTCTTGAATCACAATGGTATTTACTGAAGGATCATTAAAACTAGATACAAATGAACTCAGAACAGATACTATTCCCACTGACTCCCTTGCTCACACTGAAGGTTTCCCCCGCGCTACCAGGACCTATGCCCTAATACCAGATAGGTGATGGTTCATACGTTTCTTCCTGGTTGGCCCCTGAATAATTGTCTCTTCAAAGGGGCCGCACTACCACATTCCTCCCCCAATACGTCCCTTACAATCATACAAACAAAACTCATATACAGATATATAGTCAAAATAAGAATCTTCAAAAAAAGGAGTCATTCGACTAAAGTCAATCGTTCTGGGGACTTCCTGACTCTTGTGGAGCGTCACAACTCTGCAGCTGGTTTTTCCAAGCTGAGGGGTATCAGAGTCTATAATAGTAGTAGGTAGACTGACAAGAGTTTGATGTTGAACTACGGCTTCGTCTTCTTTCTCTGCTGATAGTCAAGATTCTTCTTGGGGAACATCAGTTCTGCTATCGTTGCTGACACATTGGAGTCTATGACTTAGTCCTGATGATTAGCGGTGGGTTGCAGCTTCCCACATTCTGATGTGATCAATGTGCTTCCACACTTCGCGGCCCCGTAGGTTAATGGTGCAAGATACTGGGCCAGTCCTTCGAATTATCTTCCCAGGTATCCAAGCTGCCCCCCACACCCCTAAGTTCTGAACACAAACTAAGTCATTCAGGTCAAATGATCTGTCTCCCCTTGCTAAATCATGATGCTCCTTCTATGCGGCTTGCTTAGCCTCCACCCTCCCCAACAAATTTTGGAAAATGAGGTCAAGGTGGGGTCTCAGGCATTGACCCATCAACAATTCAGTCGTGTAACCCCTGTAGTAGCATAGATCATATTATAAAGGAGCAGAAAATTGACTAACTGGAGTGGCAGTGATCTGTTAGATTGTTTTTGCATTGATGCCGTAAAAGTTTTCACTGCCTTTTTTGCCAAACCATTGGAAGTGGGTGGCATGGGGCCTTGCATATGTGCTGGATGCTGTTCATTCTGACAAAGTGTTGAAAGTCTCCAGTGGTAAAAGCAGCGCCATTGTCAGAAACAATCACCTCTGGTGTGCCATGTATTGCAAAAATTTGTCATAGCTTGTCTACAGTGGCTGACGAAGTTGTGAAACACAAGATTTGCACATCAAGCTACCCGAGTGGGCATCTAATAGGATCAAAAACTTCATGCGCCTTAAAGGGCCAACAAAATCAACGCGGAGCCTCATCCAAGGATGCTGGGCCACTCCCAGGGGTGTATGCTTGTTGTGGGCAGAAGGGTCTGCTACATTTGATAAGATCATTTACCTCCTTGTCAATTCCTGGCCAACATCTTCATCTTGGTCTGCACAGGATGTGCGCTGTGCAACTCCTGGAGCAGTGACTGTCGCTCAGTGGTGGTACTATAATTTCATCCCTGCGCTACAAGTAGGGTGGACTCACTTGGATTTGTCAAAATGCAGCCAGTCAAAACCATTTTTTTAACTTTCAGAAGGACTGGCTCCCTCTGGGTCCACGACTTGATGTGGGCTGATGAAATGGGCAGAGTGCCTAGAAAATTCAAACAAGGTCGATCTCCTGTGGAACAAGAGGCGAAGATATCATCTGTGGAAGTGGGAGCCAACTTAGAGCATCTGCATTAGATATGTCTCTCCCTGGTCTGTGTTGAAAAGTGTAGCTGTAAGCAGCCAACAGTAAAGTCCATCTTTGCACTCTGGCTGATGTGATCAGTGGAACTGGTTTATCTTTGCGGAATAGCCATAGCAACAGCTTGTGATCTGAGACGATGGTGAAATGGTGGCTGTAATCATACTGTTGGAACTTCTTGACAGTGAACATAATTGCCAGACTCTATCAGCATCAGACAAGATCCTGGAAGCAAAAGCAAAAGTCTGCTACATACCATCTTCCATCTCATGGGAACGTACCATAAGGTGATGCATTACACATCACTATTATCTGCTTGCCTGGATCGAAATGGACAAGTAAGATAGATGTTTGTCTGGCCTGTTTTACTTGGCCAAAGGCTTTTTTTGGAGTATCTTCCCATTGCCAACATTGATTTTCTTTTAAGTCAATATGAGGGTGTCAAAATAGTAGACAATTTGGATAACAAATGCCCATAATAGTTGACCATCCCTAAGAAAGCCTTCAAATCTGTTATTCTTCAGTGCAGGCATCTCTTTTATTGCCTTTACCTTGTCTTCTAGTGGGTGTAAGCCTTTTGCATAGACTCTGAATCCTAAATATGTGACCTCACTGGTCTGAAAAGTACATTTTTCACTTTTCAAGCTTCTTTGAGGACTTCCTTCAAATTGGCCCTATGCTGCTCAGGTGATGCCCCTGTTATTAAGACAATGTTCAGATACACGACAACTCTTCGGATCCCTTGAGGATGCTTACAATGGTGCGCTAAAAGATAGCGCATGCAGATGTAAAGCCAAAGGGTAATCTCATATCAGAAAATGCCCTTGTGTGTAATGATGGTGGCAAATTTCCTTGAGCCTTCTTGCAGCTCAAGCTATTGGTACACATAACTTCAGTCCAATTTTGTGTCCTTGAGGCCCCCTGCCAGTTTAGCGTAAAGGTCTTCTCTCCTAGGGATAGGATACCTCTCTATTTGGGCAGCTCTGTTCACGATCAACTTGCAAGCACTCCAAATCCTCAGTGTGTGGTCTGGTTTCAGCATTGGGACGATTGGCAACACCCACTCAGAATTGTACCAGTATGGATGATTTCAATGGGGGGGGGGGGGTTCGTTTTTCCCCCCTGGAAACTAGACTCTGCACCTGGCTTGTATGTGGTCCTTCCGATTACACCTGAAGCTAATGAATTTTTATATTTGCATCTGTCTTGGGGATGGTCCCCCCCATAATGATAACACTCGTCAAACCCTTGTGGCTGATGATTTCCATTCCTTCTCTCAGCTCTGCTAGACCCTCACACCTGGGATTTGAGTGGCCCATTTTTCGCCAAATGTTGTTCATCTTGCCCTGCACACCTTGCAGTTCAAAAGCACTTTGTTCAGCCTTTCAGTCACGAGCCAATTCAATCGCTTTATCTAGGGATATTTTATTTTCTGCCAGCAGCTTCTTTTGAATGTTCAAACAGCTAATACCACATGCATACAGCTAATACCACATACATCCGTAACTTATCAGTTAAGGATGGACCAAACTCAATGTTCAGCCATTTGGCGAAGCCTGGCGCCAAAAGCAAAACTATCTCCCCCCCGGTCCCTAATAGCTGAGTGGAATTTATGTTGCTGCATAATAATGGAGGATCAGGGATAGTAGTTGTCCCTTATTAGTGTGACTAGCTGGTCAAAGGATTTTGTATCTGGTGCCTCCAACAATGTAAGGCTTCTTACGAGGTTATATGTTTTAGGGCTGCAAGCTGAGTGTAAGATAGCTTCCTACTTTTCTTCGGATGTTTTTTTGTTGGTTGCAAAAAAGTATCAAAGTTTTTCTCTGTACTGGCCCAATTTTCAACCTCCAACTCAATTGGATCAATTTTCCCCAACAGCGGCATAGATACTCGACTATATTTGGCACAACAACCTTTTATCCTCCTTTCAGATTTTTCGGGGTCTCATCCTTTTCCCACCAGATATCTTATCTTTATATCTTAGCAACTGTAGGCCGATTTATTCTCAACGCCAGTATATGTCATGTGGGGTACCATGACGAGGAAACCTTAAATCACAATGGTGATTTATTGAAGGATAATTAAAACTATAATTCAAACAAGCTCATTAGATACAGGAATCGTCCCACCAACTCCCAGGCTCACACTGAAGGTTCCCCTCTCCCAGGACCCGTGCCCTAACACCTGATAGGTGACAGTTGTGCACTTCTTCCTGACTTGGTAACCTGATCTTCCTGGGGCCTGTAACCCACGAACAACTGCCCCTTAAAAGGGCTATACTACCACAAAAACCACATACCATTCACTCATTAACACTTGTTGGAGTTCTTCATCTTGTGACCATGGACTGCTCTTGCCTGCCATTTTCCGTTCTGCTCCTATCCGAGGGAAAAGTGATAGCCATGGCAGTGAGGGATGAATCCAGTATACAAGACTCTGCTGAAATGCACAGCGTAAATCTGTGCACGATCTTGGGTCCTAAAAGCAAAAAGGAGTGAGTCAAACTGTGCTCACTAATGAATTATAACTCATCCACTATTGGATGAATTCTAGACAATCTGGCTTCATAAAAAAGTGTGCAAGGTGATTTATTGAAGGATAATTAAAACTATAATACAAAGCTCAGTACAGATACAGGTCTAGTCCCACCGACTCCTAGGCTCACACTGTTACTAGCACTAGCATCTTGTCTCTTGTATTTTATTGAGACTTTTATCACAAAAATCAATTTGGCCTCCTGCTGATAAATTGGATGCTCTGTCCATCCAGCGTACAGTGGAAATGAAAACCAATGTCATGCGCTTGAAACTGAGTTTGAATCAAGTTTTAATAGCTAGTCTAAATTAAGACTTTAAAGATTACTTATTAGTATCATAAGTAGGCTTACTTTAACACTGCAATGAAGTTACTGTGAAAATACCTGAGTTGCCACACTGGTGCCTGCTCAAGTACAGAGGGAGAATTTAGCATGGCCAATGCACCTAACCAACACCTCTTTTGGACTGTGGGAGGAAACTGGAGTAGCCAGAGAAAACCCACGCAGACAAGGGGAGAACGTGCAGACTCCGCACAGTGACCCAAGCTAGGAATCGAACCCGGGTCCCTGACGCTGTGAGTGCAGCGCTAACCACTGTACCACCGTTGACTGAAGTGCATTTAATAATTCAAAATGTACTTTGATCATATCTTTATATCTCAAGAACAACTAGGGATGGGCAATGAGTGCTGGCGTAGCCAGTGATACCCACGTCCTATAAATGACTTTTTTAAAAACCACAGAATTTTCTACAATTTTATTACAGACAATTCATTTGGTACCTCTATATGTAGCGGAAAATCAGCTACTGAGGAACGACAATGCTGCATTAATCCTTTGGCTTCCTCTGATGCCTTGAGATGACCTGTCCAATTAAAAGGGTGAGGAGATTTGAAAAGTACCCATGTCTTGACACTCCAATCTGCAGGAAATTCTTTGGGCAACAATGTGCATTCAGATAACGCTTCAGGATGTTGTAAGTTCTGGAAAAACAAAATAGAAAAGAAGGTCTGTGACAATCAAATCCAGTATAAAAGTTAGTGTAGGAAACTACAATATTCTTTTATAATATTCTCATCTAGATTACAACATACATTCCATGCTACGCCAAACAGGTGTGGTCAAATCAATTTCAGAGTTATAGCGATTGGTTCTGCTAAAAGTAAAACCCATTTATTCCAGAAACTATTATCCCTTAGAGATTATTTTGCAGTGGCTACCAACATCAAATCACACTGACTTTGTTAACAATTGAATCCTAGGGGAGCTGCGCAGTTGGCTTAATGAAGAAAGCATACAGAGGCATACAGACCCGAGAATCTCAAGTGAGTTTCCAAGTTTGTGCTGAGTTAAACGAACTCAGCCAAGAGGCTACAATTCTACTTGGTGAAAGATAAAGGGTTAAAAATGCCAAAGTCAGTACTAGAACCATTGCTATTATCTGCTCTATATAAATCATTTGGATCTTGGACTAGAATAGAGCTCAAAACTTGTCAGTGATACCAAACTTGGAGGAGTAGCAAACAGTGAGGATCATATAAAGCATGCAGCGTGACAGATAGGCTAGCAGAAAGGGCAGGCAATTGTAATTTAATATAGAAAAGTGGGAGATGATGCAGAAGGGATAAGGAGTGCGGCAATATATATTTAGAGGCAGTTCTGAAGAGTATGTAGGATTAGGACTGGGGCATGCACGTGCAGTAATTATTGAATGTAGTAGAATATATTGGAAGTGTTGAATTCCTATGACATGGAAAGAAACCAATTATTTAAAAACGATATCCTTATTGCTACTTATTTTTATAACTGATTCTTTTCTGCTGAACAAAAAAAAACCAAGATGGCTGCTACAAGTCAGCTGATCAGAGTTGCCCCCAGGAGCTATCCCCAGGTTTGAAGTAAAAAAAAAGTTATTTTCTCAGTTGTCACACCTTGATATATTAAGAGGGTTACCAAGAGTCACATGACATCTGGGATTGTTCAGGTCAGTTTCAAAGGGACAAATTTGCATTTGATAAGCCAATATTGGAGTCAATGGGTTTGCAGAGAAATACTGGATAAACATTATTGTTGATATAAAGGTGAAGAAGGAAAGGCACATGATCTAAACCTCCAGTTTTTGGTCAGTTTAATATTAAATCACTGGTTTTCACAGCCAGACTGCTGTTTTATCCACTGGGCAGAACAACAGCTGGGTAAGCAATCTCAACTCCACAAAGCCTGTTTGATTTTTGAATGTCTCTGGTCAATGTGTGTTGTGGGGTCTACCAAAGAAAAGTCCCTCCTGCAGCATCAATGGTAATGGTTTGCCCATAAATGTAGTGAAAGTGGAAACAATGATTCCGAAAAGTAAATTAGGTGAAGAAATTAAACCTGAAAGACTACAGAGAATGAGTGGGATGGTCTGTATTGCTGTGCAGAAAGAGGTTACATGGACTTAATGTACTGAATACCCTCCTTCTGTGCCATAAGGGGAGACGGTGACATACTGTAATGTCACTAGTCTAGTAACCCAGAGGCCCAGGCTAATGCAACTCCTACCATTGCAGATAAATTGGAATTCAATAATTTTGGAATATAAAACTAGTGTACCATGACAGCTATCAATTGCTGCAAAAGAAAAACCCCATCTGGTTCACCAATGTCCGACAGGGAAAGAAATCTGCTATTCTTACCTGGTCTGACCTACTTGTGACCCCAGACCTAAGGTAATGTGATTGAACTCTTAAATGACCGAGCAAGTCACTCGGTTTGAAGGCAATGAAGGATGGGCAACGAATGCTGGCCTTGTCAGCAATGCTTGCATCCACTGAAACTAAAGACTAGGAGCAGAAGTAGGCAATTCAGTCCCTTGAGCCCGCTCCGAGAAGAAAAAGGAAAAAAAAGTGACTGAAAGTGACTCCTGATTGCTATCCAGTGGCTCTGCAGAAAAATGCACGTCTCTGCTGATTGGGACCAGACCCATAAGCATTCCCAGCATTTTCTGTCTTTATTTCAGATTTCCAGCATTGTAGTATTTTGCGTTTGCACTGGGGCAAAAGATATATTTAGCCAGGTAATATTGAGCAGGCACAGGTAGTGGGGTTACATGCATGATTTCCATGATTAGGTTTATGGTTTTAACTGGGTGTCAGTAGGAGAACTGAGCCTGTGTATTGGACTATATTTCATTGCCATTTCAGTCTGTCTAGTTCTCAGGATGCCACAGTGTATAATTGCTCTGGTTGCTTCGGCCTTCTACATGGTGCATTTTCCAACTGAGACCTCAGCAGCATTCTTACCCACTGAAAACTCATGAAACCAAAAATACAAGACCAGGAAAGATTCTGGTCATCTGGCCAATTACAAAAAGTTGTTACCCTTAGAATAGTGAAGCATTTTTTCTTCAATATTTACACAATCAGTCTTCATTGCACTCCCGAGCATGACACATGTTTATCAACCAAGTATCTTAAGTAAGCCATTAAGTCAAAATAGTTTTCCAGTAATGTTGTCCCATCGTTATATTAAAAAAAGGAATCCTAAATGGTGGAGCTATTCCATTCAGTAAATAGAGTTTAAAAACTATTGCATATTGGAATGGTATACAAAGTCTTAACCTGACTTACAACAGGAGCTGACTGTTCTTGAGAAATTAATTTTTCACCGTCCCACATGAAATCTTCATCTTTTATTGGAGACACCTGTTTATCAGAGAAAATAGATAATATTAATACTTTGTCACAGAAATAAAATCTTAACTCAAATTCAAAATTACATGCAATTGGTCTACCAACAGCATTGCTCGGAAATAGTTCCAATATTTGGAACTATTCAGTATTCTCCTACATTAATGGCTCCTGATGAAATTGCCAAGTTGTTAGCCAAAAATCAGAACTCTATCTTAATTGTTTTCCAGTGTACTTGTGGGGAGATGAAATTGGGGAGTTTTTAATTATAATACAGAGGATTGTTTCAGATTATGTATCCCATGTAGGTAGGTCACCGTTGAGGCTAATCAGTGCCTGGAAAGCTTTGCTACAAATTAGGACAAGATAAAACAGACAACTGAGTTTTAGACTAATTATTGACTCTGGACTTCTCCTTGCCTCTGATATGTGCAAAGGCGGCTACATTTATTTGGTTGTGCCAGATGCAGCGATCCAGAACAAGCTTCACTCAGTACTTGGGGTTATAAAATTTTTAGTCCTCGGTGTGTCCCAGCAGCACTTGCTTTGATTGTTTTGAGTGTATCATAGACTCATGTTCTCCATAGAAGATTCACTTCAGTAAGCAAATGTTAGGCAATCTGGCTACCTGACCAGTCTAAATGGGTTCTACTTCAATATGATGTGGACACTTGGCATGCCAATACAGGCTAGTACCTCAGTGTCTGGTATTCTGTCCTGTCATGGGACTTTCAGAAGATTCTAAAGGCACCTCGTAAAAATAGTCGAGTTTTTTGGCATGATAATGGTACACAGTCCAAATCTTACATGCACAGGGCACAGTGGGCAGGATTTGCTCCATGATTTTCAATTCGATGGGCAGATTTTGTTCCCAGACTGATGTTTGAAGTCCGCCACTTGCTTTGGCAATTCGTGCATGTGTCTCATCATCAATATAGACAGTTCGAGGTTGTGCTGTTGAGGTAAGGGAACATATCCACCATTGAAGTTTCGTCATGGACAGAACTGTTGGGTTCGAGGAGGGCATAGACATCAGCAAACAGAAAACCAAAGTAGGTCCTTGGAGACCTTATTCTTTGCCTGGTCTCAGATTGAGCAGCTTCTGATTTTAATGCCAGAATCACCATCATGGAAGACAGAGTGCATGAGTGCAGAGAAAAATATGAAGCTTGGTGGTAGCATGCAGCCCTGTTAATTCCATTAGTGACTTGGAAAACAGGTCAAAATATTTTGATCCAAATACACATGAATTTCTCAGGGTAGCTGGATTTCTCCATTACTTATCAAAAGCCAACTATAAACAATTTGGTTAGGTCGATAAATGTGGTGTAGAGGTCCGCATTTTGTGTGTTGTGTTGGGTTAAAAATCATGCAATTCCCTCCCTGACGGCATTGTGGGTCAACCCACAGAACACGGATTGCAGTGAATCAAGAGGCAGCTCACCACCACCTTCTCAAGGGCAACTAGGGATGGGCAATAAATGCTGGCCAGCCAGTGACACCAATGTCCCACGAATGAATTAAAAAAAAATGTTGTTCTTGACATTACTCCTGGAGCTGTCTAATTGCAAACAGCAGATCAGTAGTTCCTTGAGCTTTTGTGAAATTGCACCGGATCTCAGGAAGCAGCAACGTGGGCAAGATGTTGCACTGAGTAATTCAGAAAGATTTTGCCAGCAATGGAGAGGAGTGTGATTTCTCTATGATTGCTACTGAAAGATTGGCGAGTTCAATTTGCTTGTACAGATGGAAACCAGAGGCATCTTTGTATTTTTGCAAGATGATTCCATTTTCCTATATTGGTTGAGAGAATTCAGTGAGATTCCTGACATTATTGATAGCCAGTCTTGTAGATCTCAGCTGGTATAGCATCAGCTCCTGGAACTTTGTCACTAGATAGGATTTTGACTGCAATCCTCATTTCTAATAGTGTAGGAGAGTCATCAACAGAACAAGAGAGATCAATCTGTAGCAACCTGTTGATTGCTTCTACACTAATGGATGAAAGTCAATTGAGAAAGTGGCAAAAATGCATTGTCCACCTTTCTAGAATTTGGCCTTTTTCCGTGAGTAGTGTTGACCTGCCGGCATAGAGGATTGATGATGAATCAGTGGAGATATCAGAGCACTGTAGAATCCCTTCCAATCTTTGCGGTCTGAAGTTAATCTACTTTCTATTCCAGTTCATTTGTTTTGCATCTCTCTGAGCTTGCATTGGACAGTCCTGCAGATGCTTCTGTAGTGCTTGGATAGTGATGTGGTCAAGGTAAGCCAGATAGAGGTGATGTTTCTCTCCCAGTTGTTTCTAGATTGCATTACTGAACTTATCTTCAAAGAGATGGAGCCAAGGGCCTCTGGAGCAGTGAAGTACTCTGTATTCTTGAAGGTCACCCAGGCATTCTTGATGTAGTGACTGCCCTTTTTAAGTAAAGTTTATTTATTAGTCACAAGTAGGCTTACATTTACACTGCAATGAAGTTCCTGTGAAAATCCCCTAGTCACCACACTCCGGCGCCTGTTCGGGTACACTGAGGGAGAATTTAGCATGGCCAATTTGTCTAACCTGCACATCTTTGGAAGGAAACCGGAGCACCCGGAGGAAACCCATGCAGACATGGGGAGAACGTGCAAACTCCACAGACAGTGACCGAAGCTGGGAATCAAACCCGGGTCTCTGGCGCTGTGAGGCAGCAGTGCTCACCATTGTGCCAACTGTCACTATATGCAGATGACTGACTCTCCAGTTACTCAAATAGATTCCTTCATGACTGTTTGTTTGAGCCTTGTGTCACTTCTGGACCAACATGCCCTGGGGCATCTAGGGAGGAGATCTTGATAAAAGCAAATTACTGCGGATGCTGGAATCTGAAA
The DNA here is from genome assembly GCF_964213995.1 of Mustelus asterias. Lineage (NCBI taxonomy): Eukaryota > Metazoa > Chordata > Chondrichthyes > Carcharhiniformes > Triakidae > Mustelus > Mustelus asterias. The sequence continues at coordinate 60,380,150 of NC_135817.1, forward strand.
CCAAAAGAGAAAACGCTGGAAAATCTCAGCAGGTCTGACAGCATCTGTAAGGAGATGAAAAGAGCTGACATTGAGTCCAGATGACAAAGGGTCATCTAGATTCGAAATGTTAAGATCTTTTCTCTCCTTACAGATGCTGCCAGATCTGTTGAGATTTGCCAGCATTTTCTCTTTTGGAGCAGATCTTGATGTTGGCTTTGAAGTGAGAAGATGGTAGTCAGTCCAGTTGTCAAGTGCTACCTTTACACGCATAGAGTCGTAGATGCTTACAGCATGGAAACAGGCCCTTCGGCCCAACTTGTCCATGCCGCCCTTTTTTTTAAAACCCCTAAGCTAATCCCAATTGCCCGCATTTGGCCCATATCCCTCTATACCCATCGTACCCATCTAAATGCTTTTTAAAAGATAAAATTGTACCCGCCTTTACTACTACCTCTGGCAGCTTGTTCCAGACACTCACCACCCTCTGTGCATCACTTTCCTGTTCCTCTTCTTGGTTATTACAGTCGATTAGATGCTAATGCATAGAACGCCTTGATTCGGGAGACTTTTGGTGATAGTTCACACCCAGCATCTTCAGCAAGAGATCATTATTGTTACAACTGCTGAAGTTGTTTTTCCAATGACCCCTTCCCACATCTGGAGATCTGCTCCAACTTTTGCACTCAAGTCTCCAAGAATCACGAGCTTGTCTTGATTTTGACAACAGGTCATCGAGCTGAGACATTAACTCCACTTCTTTCTCCACAGATTCTGCCGTTATTTTGCCTTTCATCCACCCTATTAAATCGCTGCGTTATAACAAATGCAAAGTTCTCATAGGTCATTTCTTGTTCAGTGAGTGAATATTTATAGGCAGGATCCCGTTACTTTATCAGCTGCTGCCCTTTGTAACATCTAACTCAACAATTGCTCCTAAAAGCCAAGTGGTCAAATTCCTCTAGTACTGTACCTTTAAACAAAAGTTTTAAAATAGATTCAAACACCCCCCCTCCCATTCACACAATCTAATATTTAAAAAGAATATATTTCCGCATTAGAACATAGAACATTACAGCGCAGAACAGGCCCTTCGGCCCACGATGTTGCACCGACCAGTTAAAAAAAAACTGTGACCCTCCAACCTAAACCAATTTCTTTTCGTCCATGAACCTATCTACGGATCTCTTAAACGCCCCCAAACTAGGCGCATTTACTACTGATGCTGGCAGGGCATTCCAATCCCTCACCACCCTCTGGGTAAAGAACCTACCCCTGACATCGGTTCTATAACTACCCCCCCTCAATTTAAAGCCATGCCCCCTCGTGCTGGATTTCTCCATCAGAGGAAAAAGGCTATCACTATCCACCCTATCTAAACCTCTAATCATCTTATATGTTTCAATAAGATCCCCTCTTAGCCGCCGCCTTTCCAGCGAAAACAATCCCAAATCCCTCAGCCTCTCCTCATAGGATCTCCCCTCCATACCAGGCAACATCCTGGTAAACCTCCTCTGCACCCTCTCCAAAGCCTCCACATCCTTCCTGTAATGTGGGGACCAGAACTGCACACAGTACTCCAAGTGCGGCCGCACCAGAGTTGTGTACAGTTGCAACATAACGCCACGACTCCTAAATTCAATCCCCCTACCAATAAACGCCAAGACACCATATGCCTTCTTAACAACCCTATCTACTTGATTCCCAACCTTCAGGGATCTATGCACACATACACCTAGATCCCTCTGCTCCTCCACACTACTCAAAGTCCTCCCGTTAGCCCTATACTCAACACATCTGTTATTCCTACCAAAGTGAATTACCTCACACTTCTCCGCATTAAACTCCATCCGCCACCTCTCGGCCCAACTTTGCAACCTGTCTAAGTCTTCCTGCAAACTACGACACCCTTCCTCACTGTCTACCACACCACCGACTTTGGTGTCATCAGCAAATTTGCTAATCCACCCAACTATACCCTCATCCAGATCATTAATAAATATTACAAACAGCAGTGGCCCCAAAACAGATCCCTGAGGTACACCACTTGTAACCGCACTCCATGATGAATATTTACTATCAACCACCACCCTCTGTTTCCTATCCGCTAGCCAATTCCTGATCCAATTTCCTAGATCACCCCCAATCCCATACATCTGCATTTTCTGCAGAAGCCTACCATGGTGAACCTTATCAAACGCCTTACTAAAATCCATATATACCACGTCCACTGCCTTGCCCCCATCCACCTCCTTGGTCACTTTCTCAAAAAACTCAATAAGGTTAGTAAGGCACGACCTACCTGCCACAAAACCATGCTGACTATCACCTATCAATTCATTACTCTCCAAATAACTATAAATCCTATCCCTTATAATTTTTTCCAACATCTTGCCGACAACAGAAGTGAGACTCACCGGTCTATAATTCCCGGGGAAGTCTCTGTTCCCCTTCTTAAACAATGGGACAACATTCGCTAACCTCCAATCTTCTGGTACTATACCAGAGGCCAACGACGACCTGAAGATCAGAGCCAGAGGCTCTGCAATCACTTCTCTTGCCTCCCAGAGAATCCTTGGATAAATCCCATCCGGACCAGGATGGGATTACATGTCTAATTATTTCTCTTTCTACAATGACTGAACTATTGAATTATTTCCGATCCGGTGCAGCATTGTTAGCACTGCTGCCTCACAGTGCCAGGGACCCGGGTTCCATTCCAGGCTTGGGTGACTGTGCGGGATCTGTATGTTCTCCCCGTGTCTGCATGGGTTCCCTCCAGTTGTTCTGGTTTCTTCCCACAGTCTTAAAGATGTGCTGGTTATGTGTATTGGCTATGCTAAATTCTCCTTTAGTGTACCCGAACAGGCGTCGGAGGACTAGTGGATTTTCACAGTAACTTCATGGCAGTGTGAGTTTAAGCCTTAGCTATGACACTAATAAATAAACATTACAAAAATATGTTGTGCAGTTTCCATTAAAAAAATATTTCACGCCGGTTATCAACGCCTTCACTCGGTCGTTTCTAACACGAGGTGAAAACATTTAGAAGGCGCACCTGGCATTTGTCCCTGGGTTTCGCCGTGTGGGTGGCAGCCGGGGTTCTCCGCTCCTGGGCGGAGAGGGAGCGGTGTAGGGGGTTGCCGCTGTCCTCAGGCCAGCCCGTCCCGGCCTCTGCCGCCGACAGGCTCCCGGTGTTGGCGATGTTGACGAACGGGTTCCTCCCGCTCCTCTGCCGTTTGGTGTTGTTGTGGTGGCGGCGGCTCGGCTGCTCTCCCTCAGCCGGGGATGGCGGCTCCAAGGAGAGGCCGAGCCGCCGCGAGCTGCGGACCCGCTTCCTCCTCAGCCTCAGGGTCTCCGCCGGCTTCTTGAAACTGGGGGAATAGCCGGCCAGCTGCCCGGTGGACATTTTAAAAACGCGGCTAATATCGGGCGGCACCGAGTGAAACCGGAGCTCTGACCCTGGGATTAATAATCTTTTTAATTTAAAAACAAAAAAATCAGCATGCAGATTGTTATCAGGCGCATTGATTTAAAACTTTCCCCGTTTTTATTTTCATTTATAAAAGACACACAATCGGCCAAATGTCACCGTCTCCTGCAGCGGATGACAGTTTTCAAAAAATTTCGCGCGAGCCGCCAGTTGAAAGTTTCCCGCCGAGCTAGTGCGCATGTGCAGTTCAGGCAGCGCCGTCCCAGTGGGCGGGATTTCCGCGCGGCAGAAGGTGGGACTGGCGGGATTGCGGCGCAGGCGCAATAGTGGGCGGGGCGGGCCAGATTTCCACGCAGGCGCAGTGTGCTCCCTGTCCGACTCTCCAGACAGCACGAGCGGGAGGTGGCACTGCGCATGGGTATTGTGCTGGCTCGGCCATTTCAGAGGGCAGTTAAGAGTCAAGCAAGTTGCTGTGGGTGTGGACAGACTGGGTAAAGGAGGCAGATTATCTTCCCCAAAGGGCATTAGTGAACCAGATTGTTTTTTCTGACAATTGACAACGATTTCACGGTCATCATTAGACTTTTAATTCCAGATTTTTTTTATTGAATTCAGATTTCACCATCTGCCATGGTGGGATTCAAACCCAGGTCCCCAGAGCATTACCCTGGGTCTCTGCCTTACTAGTCCAGTAATAATACCACTATGCCAATGCCCATCTGTATCCTGTTCACTTCAACTAAATGAAGCAAGGCAAAACTGCAGACACATAGCTGAACCGAGCTATCACTCACCTATCATTCATTTGATTTATTGTCACATGTATTAGCATCCAGTGAAAAGTATTGTTTCTTGCACTATACAGACAAAAGCATACCATTCATAGAGAAGGAAACGAGAGAGTGCAGAATGTAGTGTTACAGTCATAGCAAGGGTGTAGAGAAAGATCAACTTACTGCAAGGTAGGTCCATTGATAAGTCTGATGGCAGCAGGGAAGAAGCTGTTCTTGAGTTGGTTGGTACGTGACCTCAGACTTTTGTATCTTTTCCCGACGGAAGAAGGTGGAAGAGAGAATGTCAATTATGGGGTCCTAATTATGCTGGCTGCTTTGCCGAGGCAATGGGAAGTGTAGAATGAGTCAATGAATGGGAGGTTAGTTTGTGAGATGGATTGGGCTACATTCACGACCTTTTGTAGTTCCTTGCGGTCTTGGGCAAAGCAGGAGCCATACCAAGCTGCGATACAACCAGAAAGAATTCTTTCTATGGTGCATCTGTAAAAGCTGGTGAGAGTCGTAGCTGACATGCCAAATTTCCTTAGTCTTCTGAGAAAGTAGAGGCATTGGTGGGCTTTCTTAACTATAGTGTCAGCATGGGGGGAACCAGGAGAGGTTGTTGATGATCTGGACACCTAAAAACGTGAAGCTTTTGACCCTTTCTACTTTGTCCCTGTTGATGTAGACAGGGGCATGTTCTCCTCTACGTTTCCTGAAGTTGATGACAATCTTCTTCGTTTTGTTGACATTGGAGGGAGAGATTATTGTTGCAGGATCAGTTCATCAGATTCTCTATCTCATTCTTGTACTCTTGTCTCATCATTGCGATCCGACCCACTATGGTAGTGTCGTCAGCAAACTTGAAAATCGAATTGGAGGGGACTTTGGCCACACAGTCATAGGAGTTAAGGAGTATAGTAGGGGCTGAGAACACAGCCTTGTGGGGCACTGGTGTTGAGGATGATCGAGGAGGAGGTGTTGTTGCCTATCCTTATTGATTGTGGTCTGTGGGTTAAGAAGTTCAGGATCCACCTCTGCCTCTATTCCACTCAGTCCTATTATTGCTAAAAGACTTTGTTGGCCTCCTGTCCATTAATATCCATAAATTTCAACTTGCCCAAACGCTAGCTGAAGTTTAACCAGGAGTTTCTTTTCCCATTGCTTGTGTCTTCTGTGATCGAACTGGCTCCCTGTACTCCATCAATCATGTTGTATTCTGGAGCATACTTTAAATGGCATAATCACCTTAGTGTTCTGAATTACTTATTAGTATGTAATGACTGAAATGTCATTCCCAAGGTCTCAGGCGAGAGACTTTTCAGAAGTTACACCAGGGACTTGGGCCCTGCCATTCAGTTTGCTGACCAGACATCTCCAAAGGTATTGAAGACACAATTTTCAATTGTACTACTTGGCCACCATTTGGCAAAACCACAAGCTCCCATTGTTGACATTCTCATTCCCATCCAGATCATGGGATTGCCTTGGGAAGGATCAACCAGTGATGTTGGTTTCTATTCACAACTGTTTATGACCTGTGCCCTATTGAAACGTAACTGCAAATCATTTCATTAAAAACAAAAAACTTGAATCGAACTCAATCTCAGGATCCTACCTGTTGTGAAAAATAGCAATCAAGCACGCTGAAATGTGACAAGGGTTAAGTGGATAGCTCTTTCAAAGAGCTAGTACAGACAGACTGGGCTGACTAGTTGCCTGTGCTGTACACAATGCAGAGACACAAATTAAATGAGAAAAGCATTAACAGTAGCAACTTGCATTTATATAGTGCATTTACCACATTAAGTAGCTAGAAAAAGCATTAAGAGACTGAACAAATTATATTGCATTTTAAAATCCTCCCTGTATGGGCAGTGTAATGATGCAATGAATTTGATCACAAGTGCCATGCTCCACGGATTACAGATTTAGCCTGGATTTCCCAGAATTATATTGTCGTGAGGTGACATTTAATAAGAACATAAGAAATAGGAGCAGGAGTAGGCCATCTAGCCCCTCGAGCCTGCCCCGCCATTCAATAAGATCATGGCTGATCTGAAGTGGATCAGTTCCACTTACCCGCCTGATCCCTATAACCCCTAATTCCCTTACCGATCAGGAATCCATCTATCCGTGATTTAAACATATTCAACGAGGTAGCCTCCACCACTTCAGTGGGCAGAGAATTCCAGAGATTCACCACCCTCTGAGAGAAGAAGTTCCTCCTCAACTAAGTCCTAAACTGACCCCACTTTATTTTGAGGCTGTGCCCTCTAGTTCTAGTTTCCTTTCTAAGTGGAAAGAATCTCTCCATCTCTACCCTATCCAGCCCCTTCATTATCTTATAGGTCTCTATAAGATCCCCCCCTCAGCCTTCTAAATGCCAACGAATACAAACCCAATCTGCTCAGTCTCTCCTCATAATCAACACCCCTCATCTCTGGTATCAACCTGGTGAACCTTCTCTGCACTCCCTCCAAGGCCAATATATCCGTCCGCAAATAAGGGGACCAATACTGCACACAGTATTCCAGCTGCGGCCTCACCAATGCCCTGCACAGATGCAGCAAGACATCTCTGCTTTTATATTCTACCCCCTTTGCGATATAGGCCAACATCCCATTTGCCTTCTTGATCACCTGTTGCACCTGCAACAGGAGGCTTCCATGCTTGTAAGGACAGAGAGTGTTGATTCCAAGGTGCTTTCACCTTTTAGGCAGCATTGGCTCATGAAGTTCATTGCCCAAGAGATTGGGTGGGGAGACTCAAAGATATCTGAACTTCAGTTTAAAAAATATTAATTTGTTTTGCACCCTGGGAAATCTGCAGGTTTGTATTACTGTAATGTGATAAGAAGTGACATTGACAGGTTGCTATTTCAGGTGTAGTTTACTTTTAAATGTGGAAATACTGGATGAGGGTTTTAGTTTACATTGACACTGTAAATTAAATTGTTTTACATTACAGCAATAAATATTAATTTGAGGTTTTGGGTTTCATCAAAATCTATTAGAAGTTTAATACTAAATTTATTCTTCACTGGGGCATTATGGCACTCAGCATTGATTTCAGGAATTTTTCCAAGAGTGAACTCTAATACAAAGTTTTTTTTTGTTTATAAATGGTTGAACATGTTTTACTTCAATTGGGAACATTTTATAAAAATAGAATAATGTGAACAAATATACTGCATCTGAGATTAATGGCACCCCTGTTTCATGGGATTTCTTGGGACTGAATGCAGATCATAAAATACAGCCCTGCTGGATTCCATTAACTGAAATATTTCCTACACATATCACATCCATAGACCTGGAAAGTTTCACGTTTTAAAATCTGGCTGCCTTCTGAGTACAAAAATTATTCTACTGAGAATAACTTCTAGTTACTAAGAATGCCATGCTTATTGCAAAAGTCCTAGGAAGCAAATTTTAAAAAAACGTCCGCGCTCCATTCCCCTGTGTCACCCTCTCCCCATGGTATCCATTTTCATAGAAATCATAGAAACCCTACAGTGCAGAAGGAGGCCATTCGGCCCATCGAGTCTGCACCGACCACAATCCCACCCAGGCCCTACCCCCACATATTTTTACCCACTAATCCCTCTAACCTCAGGACTCTAAGGGGCAATTTTTAACCTGACCAATCAACCTAACCCGCACATCTTTGGACTGTGGGAGGAAACCAGAGCACCCGGAGGAAACCCACGCAGACACGAGGAGAATGTGCAAACTCCACACAGACAGTGACCCGAGCCGGGAATCGAACCCAGGACCCTGGAGCTGTGAAGCAGCAGTGCTAACCACTGTGCTACCGTGCCGCCCTTAAATTTTAAATTATAAATTTAGATGAGCAATAATTGAACTTGTTATGACCAAGTGAAAAGTGGTACAATGACTCCCCTCATTTTTTACTCCTCCGTTGACTGCAACAGGTGCCTGTCTTTAATCAACTCCGGTTTCACAGATTGCCTGGATCTACTTTAGTTCACCTATTGCCCCTACGGGTCCACAGCAGACACATTTCCCTGGCCAGACACTCAACCCTGGAACACCTGGACAACAAGGACACTTATATTAGACTCCTTTATATTAACTACAGCTCAGCCTTCAAAACCATTATCCCAACAAAACTCATCACCAAACCCCATGGCCTAGGGCTTGGCTCCTCCATCTGCGACTGGATCCTAGACTTTCTAACCCACAGACTGCAATCAGTAAGGATAGGTAATGACATCTCCTCTGCAATTATCCTCAACACCGGTGCCCCGCATGGCTATGTCCTCAGCCCCTTACTATATTCCTTATACACTTATGACTTAGAACCCAAGGGAATAGGGGAGATCCTAAATGAATACTTTGCATCGGTATCCACGAAGGAGAGGGGCGTGTTAACCGGGAGTGTCTCGGAGGGAGGTGTTGACCCGTTAGAGAAAATCTCCATTACAAGAGAGGAAGTGTTAGGTTTTTTAGGGAACATTAAAACTGACAAAGCCCCAGGGCCTGATGGCATCTATCCTCGACTGCTCAGGGAGACGAGAGATGAAATTGCTGGGCCTCTGACGGAAATCTTTGTCGCTTCTTTGGACACGGGTGAGGTCCCTGAGGATTGGAGGATAGCGAATGTGGTCCCGTTGTTTAAGAAGGGTAGCAGGGATAACCCAGGAAATTATAGGCCGGTGAGCTTGACGTCCGTGGTTGGGAAGTTGTTGGAGAGGATTCTTAGATACAGGATGTATGTGCATTTAGAACGGAACAATCTCATTAGTGACAGACAGCATGGTTTTGTAAGAGGGAGGTCGTGCCTTACAAATTTGGTGGAGTTTTTTTTGAGGAAGTGACAGAAACGGTTGATGAAGGAAGGGCCATGGATGTCGTCTATATGGATTTCAGTAAGGCATTTGACAAAGTCCCACATGGCAGGTTGGTTAAGAAGGTTAAGGCTCATGGGATACAAGGAGAAGTGGCTAGATGGGTGGAGAACTGGCTTGGCCATAGGAGACAGAGGGTAGTGGTCGAAGGGTCTTTTTCCGGCTGGAGGTCTGTGACCAGTGGTGTTCCGCAGGGCTCTGTACTGGGGCCTCTGCTATTTGTGATATTTATAAATGATTTGGAAGAAGGTGTAACTGGTGTAATCAGCAAGTTTGCGGATGACACGAAGATGGCTGGACTTGCGGATAGCGAAGAGCATTGTCGGGCAATACAACAGGATATAGATAGGCTGGAAAATGGACGGAGAGGTGGCAGATGGTGTTTAATCCGGATAAATGTGAAGTTATGCATTTTGGAAGAAATAATGTAGGGAGGAGTTATACAATAAATGGCAGAGTCATCAGGAGTATAGAAACACAGAGGGACCTAGGTGTGCAAGTCCACAAATCCTTGAAGGTGGCAACACAGGTGGAGAAGGTGGTGAAGAAGGCATATGGTATGCTTGCCTTTATAGGACGGGGTATAGAGTATAAAAGCTGGAGTCTGATGATGCAGCTGTATAGAATGCTGGTTAGGCCACATTTGGAGTACTGCATCCAGTTCTGGTCGCCGCACTACCAGAAGGACGTGGAGGCGTTAGAAAGAGTGCAGAGAAGGTTTACCAGGATGTTGCCTGGTATGGAGGGTCTTAGCTATGAGGAGAGATTGGGTAAACTGGGGTTGTTCTCCCTGGAAAGATGGAGAATGAGGGGAGATCTAATAGAGGTGTACAAGATTATGAAGGGTATAGATAGGGTGAACAGTGGGAAGCTTTTTCCCAGGTCGGAGGTGACGATCACGAGGGGTCACGGGCTCAAGGTGAGAGGGGCGAAGTATAACTCAGATATCAGAGGGACGTTTTTTACACAGAGGGTGGTGGGGGCCTGGAATGCGCTGCCAAGTAGGGTGGTGGAGGCAGGCACGCTGACATCGTTTAAGACTTACCTGGATAGTCACATGGGCAGCCTGGGAATGGAGGGATACAAACGATTGGTCTAGTTGGACCAAGGAGCGGCACAGGCTTGGAGGGCCGAAGGGCCTGTTTCCTGCGCTGTACTGTTCTTTGTTCTTTGTTCTTTGACTGCATGGTCAAATTCCACTCCAATTCCATTTTCAAGTTTGCTGATGATATCACTGTCATGGGTCGGATCTCAAACAATGATGAGATGGAGTATAGGAAAGAGATAGGGAATCTGGTGAATTAGTGTGATGACAATAATCTCTCCCCCAGTGTCAGTAAAACAGAAGAAATAGTCATTGACTTCAGGAAACATAATGGAGGACATGCCCCTGTATACATCAACGGGGATGAAGTAGAGATGGTGGACAGCTTCAAGTTTCTAGGTATTCAGATCACCAACAATCTGTCCTGGTACCTCCACGCTGACACTATAGTTAAGAAAGCTCACCAATGCTTCTACTTAGAAGGTTAAGGAAATTTAGCATGTCCACTTCAACTGTCACCAGTTTTTACAAATGCACCATTGAAAGCATCCTTTCCAGATGCATCACAGCTTGGTATGGCTCCTGCTCTGACCAGGACTGCAAGAAACTACAAAGAATTGTGATCATAGCCTAGTCCATGACACAAACCAGCCACCCATCCATTGACTCCATCCAAACTTGCCACTTCCTCGGACAAGGAGCCAGCATAATCAAGGACCACACGCACCCCGGACATATTCTCTTCCATCTTCTTCCGGGGGGAAAAAACTACAAAAAAGTCTGAAAACACATACCAACCAACTCTTCCTGCTGCCGTTAGGCTTCTGAATGGTCCTATTACATATTAAGTTGATCTTTCTCTTCACCCTAGCTGTGACTGTTTCACTATATTTTGCATTCTCTCCTTTCCTTCTCCTCAATGTACTCTACGAACAATATATTTTGTTAGTATAACTTGCAAGAAACAATACTTTTCACTGTATCCCAATAAATGTAACAATAATAAATTAATTTAAAATAATGTGCTTGTCAATTTAGTGAATGTTTAACTGTTTAAGTGCTGTGACACCGCTCGACAATCACCAGGCAAGACTGTTCTCTTCCTGTTGGGGAGCACTTCAGCGGTCACGGGCATTCGGCCTCTGATATTCGGGTAAGCGTTCTCCAAGGCGGCCTTCGCGACACACGACAGCGCAGAGTCGCGGAGCAGAAACTGATAGCCAGGTTCCGCACACACAAGGACGGCCTCAACCGGGATATTGGGTTTATGTCACACTATTTCACATAAATATTTCTGCTTTTTTCCTCCTGAGTCTTTATCATGCGATCCTAGAATCAGAATTTATGTCACACTATTTGTAACTCCCACAGTTGCGTGGACCTGCAGAGTTTCACTGGCTGTCTTGTCTGGAGACAATACACATCTTTTTAGCCTGTCTTGATGCTCTCCCCACTCCCATTGTTTTGTTTCTTAAAGACTGGATTAGTTGTAAGTATTCGCATTCCAACCATTATTCATGTAAATTGAGTCTGTGTCTTATAAGTTCTGTTTGTGAACAGAATTCCCACTCACCTGAAGAAGGGGCTCAGAGCCTCGAAAGCTTGTGTGGCTTTTGCTACCAAATAAACCTGTTGGACTTTAACCTGGTGTTGTTAAACTTCTTACTAAAAGACACACACAGACATGTTTCCTTTTATGTTTTTCAAGAGAGAATAGCATTTATTGTACTTGACACCTGATCTAAATGAAAATGCTCCAGCTCTTAAACACACATGCATTCAGGAGTTCACAAGCAAACACAAGTAAATTACAAAGTGGAAGGATAGTTAAATAGTTTTAAAAGCCCCCCAAAAAAGTTAATTGTAAATAGATCTGGCAAATTGTTGACTTGGAAGGTTTCAGACAGGGTTCAATAGACTTGCGAATTGTGTGTCAAGATTAATTATTCCTATTTGGTCTCCTGGAGTCAGCAGATGCTGGGTTGATTTTTTTATGATGTGGAGATGCCGGTGTTGGACTGGGGTTAACACAGTAAGAAGTCTCACAACACCAGGTTAAAGTGCAACAGGTTTATTTGGTAGAAAATACACTAGCTTTTGGAACGCTTGCTGCTCCTTCGTCAGGTGAGTCGGAGTTCTGTTCACAAACAGGGCATATAAAGACACAAACTCAATTTACAAAATAATGGTTGGAATGCGAGTCTTTACAGGTAATCAAGTCTCAAAGGTACAGACAATGTGAGTGGAGAGAGCGTTAAGCACAGGTTAAAGAGATGTGTATTGTCTCCAGACAGGACAGTTAGTGAGATTTTGCAAGCCCAGGCAAGTCGTGGGGGTTACAGATAGTGTGACATGAACTCAAGATCCCGGTTGAGGCCGTCCTCATGTGTGCAGAACTTGGCTATCAGTCTCTGCTCAGCGGCTCTGTGCCGTCGTGTGTCGTGAAGGCCGCCTTGGAGAACGCTTACCCGAAGATCAGAGGCCGAATGCCCGTGACCGCTGAAGTGTTCCCCAACAGGAAGAGAACACTCTTGCCTGGTGATTCTCGAGCGGTGTTCATTCATCCGCCGTCGTAGCATCTGCATGGTCTCCCCATTGTACCATTCCTCGGGACATCCTTTCCTGCAGCGTATCTGGTAGACAACGTTGGCCGAGTTGCAAGAGTATGTACCGTGTACCTGGTGGATGGTGTTCTCATGTGAGATGATGGCATCCGTGTCGATGATCCGGCACGTCTTGCAGAGGTTACTGTGGCAGGGTTGTGTGGTGTCATGGTCACTGTTCTGAAGGCTGGGTATAATGGTCTGTTTGAAGTTGTGCGGTTGTTTGTTGACGACACACGACAGTGCAGAGTCGCTGAGCAGAAACTGATAGCCAAGTTCCGCACACATGAGGACGGCCTCAACTGGGATCTTGAGTTCATGTCACACTATCTGTAACCCCCACGACTTGCCTGGGCTTGCAAAATCTCACTGACGGTCCTGTCTGGAGACAATACACATCTCTTTAACCTGTGCTTAACGCTCTCTCCACTCACATTGTCTGTACCTTTGAGACTTGATTACCTGTAAAGACTCGCATTCCAACCATTATTTTGTAAATTGAGTTTGTGCCTTTATGTGCCCTGTTTGTGAACAGAACTCCCACTCATCTGACGAAGGAGCAGCGCTCTGAAAGCTAGTGTCTTTTGCTACCAAATAAACCTGTTGGACTTTAACCTGATGTTGTGAGACTTCTTACTATATTGATTTTTTTTAGACATTGTCCACAGTGTATCGCTGGTTAAACAACAGCCAGGACTCAAGCTTGCTGGATGGATGGATGGAAGAAAGCACCCAAGGTGTCCTCCTTCTCTGTGTCCCAGAGAAAAGCAGTTACTTAAAATACCAAAACAGCTAATTAACGGCTCACCATGTGATTCCCTCTCACCAATTGGCCTGTTACCTAAGCATGGTCACAGTCCATGGCTTAGACATGATTAGATTATGGCTGGAGGAGTTCCCTTCTCAGCCAGGATCCATTGTCCAAGGTGTTTGCATCTAATGGCTTGTTCCATGTCCAGTTAAAGATACAAACCACCATCTCTTCCCTACACGGCCATCTGGCACTTATTCTTTAGTTTTGCTTTCACTGACCTTTGCTCTGTTTAATACATTCTGCTGTCTTACCTTTATGCCACTATCAGCATCCTTAATGCTACCATTAACACTCCCTTTGTCTTGTGTCCGTGACATTGTTGTCAATCTCTCCTCAGCTCCAACCTCTCCCTGACCTATTCTGTTCCACCTCCTCTACCCCCCTCTCCAACTATATAATCCATCACATTTCTACCCGTCTTCAGCTCTGAAGAGTCAACAGATTCAAAACATTAACTCTGTTTCTCTCTCCACAGATGCTGTCAGACCTGTTGAATTTAATCGAGCATTTTCTGTTTTATTTTAGATTTCCAGCGTTGCCAGTATTTTACTTTTATCATATACATAAACACAATTCATTCTCGAATGAACTTCATGGAGTAGAAGCTGCCAACCACGTACCCAATCTAGCTGATGCAAGCAATCCTATTTTTAACTTGTTACACCCCGAGGGAAATTAATGATGGGCAGTAAGTGCTGCTTTGCTGATGTAACCTGCTTCCCAAAAATAAAGACAAAATACAGAAAATCTTGTAAATGGGAAAAATTATTTTGTTGGAAGTTATGTTACATTACAGTGTACAGACAATTCAGCAAATGCACAAAAGGAACAGATTGAATTGACCTTTAAGACAAATATTGAAAAAGTTAAACTAATTGAAAGCCATAATACAAGCCAGCTACCTGCTAGGACTGTTCAATATGGTGCCAGGCTAAATAAATTATAATCCAATTAATTTCTTTGATAATTCAGTTTGATATCCTCCACTGTCCACAGTTCATGAAAGGCCAGTGGACACTGCGTTACCCCTCTCTCCTTTGCTATGTTGCTTTGCAATTTTCTGCCAGAAGAAGAAAGTAGAGGCCTTGGCAGGCTGGTGGAATTGGCAGATGCATTAGGGATGAAATTCAATGCAGAAAAGTGTGACACAATACATTTTGGTAGAATGAGGAAAGACAATAAACCTAAAATGGTATAATTTTAAAGAGGGTGAAAGAAGAGAGAGACTTGAGGCTGTTTTTACACAAATCTTTGAAGGTGGTCATGAAATTATTCCAAACCTATAGAAAACTCCTCCGCAGGAGTAATGTGTGCAATTTGGAGAACCACAGAATAGTTATAGCACAGAAAGAGGCCATTGTGTCCTTTCTGTCCATGCTGGCTCTCTGCATGAATAAATTAGCTGGACGCTCTCCCCAGCCCTTTCTCTGTAGCCTGCAGACATTTTTGCTTCAGGTCCTTCTCCAATTCCCTTTTAGAGCCACAATTGAATTTCCCTCCACCACCACATTCACAGGTTGTGCATTCCAGATCCTAACCACTTGCTACTTAAAAAAGATTTTGCTGTGATTTTATTCACTGCCAGCTGTGTATCCCAAATTATTGTGGTTAAAATAAATTATTATATTAAAAAAATTGGCACCAAGTTGCAGCTTGGCCCCATTAACTACAGAATAAATCATTGGGTGCAATTAGAATTACACGTAAAATAATAAAAAAGCAGAATGCCGAAGAATCTAAAAATGGCAAGAGAACATAACTGAAGTTAGATGTTACAGAAATAGACTGGAGCACATTAATTACTGTTCAGACTGGAGTAAGAAGACTCAGTCATACCTTGTTGAAGACAATACTTCAGAAACAGAAGTAATGCCAATATAAAAGCCATTTGGAAGCAGGAGAAATTTAGCATGGAAATTAAAGACAGAATAGGCTCTTCACTTACTTCAAGGCTCTGCAATCTGCAGCTTCGCAATAAGATTCCTAATTGAGCCTAAAAAATATCAAGCCAAGAAAAGTAAGAGCTTTATTTTTATTGTGGGGATAAAAGTAATCATCACTCTGCACTTTACAGTTTTAAATGATTATTTTAAATGAAAACATTATTATGTTCTAAATACATCTCTGAGTGGTATAGCTAGAGTGTGCTTCTTTTAAAGGTTGTAGGAGGGATTCTCCAGTCCTGTCAGATGGCCCAAGGGAATCCCGATGCCCTGCTGAATGGGGTGTTGGGCAAAAATCAGGATTACGGACAGGCGTGAAGGCAATCGGGATTCACCAAATGTGTTCCACTGGCCTCGATCGTATTTCCACTCAAACTAGTGGGAATTATGCAATGCTAATTAGCGGGCTAGTCAGCCCATTCAGTGGCCTCCCACCATGCACCTGCCTCCCCAGTGGGAAATGCACCAGGCAAGATTTGATGCTGGTAATGACCAGAATGAAAGACCTGGCATGTTGTACCCCGAGGGGGGGGGGGGGGGGGATGTCAGGAAGGAAGTACAGTGGCCATTTGCTCCTCTGCTACTGCCAGGCTGTAGAAGAAGGGTCCTCCAAGGGTCTGATCTCAGGACCCCAATCCCAAGGGCTCCGAGATCAGAGGAAAAAGTGATCTTCAGGTCAGCCGGGGTGGGGTGCAAGGAGCTGATCTCGACACCATCCCCAGTAATGGGGTCCTTTCGCATAGTTGTTTCAGGCAGCTTTCTGCTCAACATCTTCATTCCTGCCTGTCATCTGTGAAAACTTTGAAGTGGCCTGGTCACTTAAATTTCCATGCCCCCTGGTCACCTACAGCCTTTTAAATCACAGCAAGACTTGATTTTGCTCTCTACTAGAAGCTGCAGTGTGAGCGGACACCTTTGAAGTTGTCTGACATAGAGGATGTCACTTTCACGGGGGAGGGGGGTCCCTTCTCCACAGCTGTTCACTCAGCTCCATTCTATTCGCGCAGCTTTTATTTAAAGTTTCTGAGCCTCCTTAGAAAATTCAGAGTCTTTGAAATACCTCCCAACCCTTTGAAAACCATTATTTCCATTTTAGTTACAGTCCATGTAACTCTCATTTGATTGACAGCTTAATGGCTTTCTGCTCAGGCTCCAGTCAACCTTTACATTCACATATGAAAGCATCTCAAGTACTTCTATTGTTCCTAACTGCAATGTTCACACAAAAGAGGAAGTGGAAAGCACTTGACTCTTTTGAAGTTCCCTGCAGCTGTGACCAGGGGGCCATATCAAGAATCAAGATGTTAAGCAGAGCGCTGCCTGAAATCATCTCCAGATCTGCCAGGGCCAATAGGGGCAGTCCAGCCACAGGACCCCCATCCCATGGACAGAGCCGAGATCAAGCCCTTTCCCCCAGACAGAGCTCACCTTGGGTGCTTCCCTAGTTGGGGCGGGGGGGGGGTTTATCCATTTCTGTCTTTAGTGGGAGGGGGACCTTTCTATGATTGCAGAGATTGGGCCGCCCGATTTCTGAAAAAGGTGTAATTCATGAGATGTATAAATTTGCATCCATCAGGTGGGAGAATCCTACCAGACAGACGCTATCAGCACCAATGGGAAATACTACGGTATTCCCGCTGGCGTGGGCACTTAGTCCCGATTCTGGAGAATCGCATCCTATGCCTCTTTTTGAAGGAGGAGGTGATGGCCTAGTGGTATTATCACTAGACTATTAATTAGACTATTAATCCAGAAACTCAGCTAATGTTCTGGGAAGCTGTGTTCGAATCCCGACATGGCAGATGGTGAAATTTGAATTAAATTTAAAAAAAATCTGGAATTAAGAATCTACTGATGACCATGGAATCATTGTCGATTGTCGGAAAAACCCATCTGGTTCACTAATGTCCTTTAGGGAAGAGAATCTGCTGTCCTTGCCTGCTCTGGCCTACATGTGACTCCAGAGCCACAGCAAATGTGGTTGGCTCTCAACTGCCCTCTGAACAAAGGCATCTAGGGATGGGCAATAAATGCTAGCCAGCCAGAAATGGCCATGTCCCATGAATGAACAAAAAAAAACATGTTTTATGGTTACAGTCATTATTTCTGATAAAGTCGAGGTGATAAATTATTCTGAATGTGCTTTTACAAACTCAGAAATTCTCCGGCCCCACCGTGGCATGTTTCTCAGCTGTGCAAGATGGCCCACCGATGGCCAGAGGTAGGCTCTTCTGGTCCAGCTGTTGTCAATAGGATTTTCAATTGAAACCACGCCCCCCAGCAGGAAACCCATGGTGCGGGGGGGGGGGGGGGGGCGGGGGCGGGGGCACCATCGGCAGGACCGGAAGATCTGCCTGATGGGAAAATCCTGCTCACTATCTTTTATCACAAAGATTAAAGCTGAAACACTTGTCATAATTCCAAAAATCTTAAGTTTATTTAAAGATGACTATATAATTGTCATTTAAAAAGTCAAAAAAATGTAATTTTTCACTTCAGTCTATTTTAATTTTGTCTTTGGTTTCTAATGAAACACAAATTCAAGACATGTATTTTATTTATCATATATAGCATATTACTCATTCTACCAGAGGTGCTTGGCAATTTGCCAAGTGTTTGGTTTAGCAAAACCAATTTGTTTATCTTGTGGTACTTGTTATTTTAGGCATATTTTCTTTTAAAAGGCTCTTCAGGTAAAAACGGTTTCTGACCTTTTACCTACCCGAAGAACTATAGTACAAAGAGCCTCTGGCTGAATTTCTGTAGTGTTTTACCACTAGGTGTAGTAAGTGGACTGTGATACTGGCACAGGGAAAGAGATGCCGATTACACGAGGGGACCCATAAACATTAACCTTTAAACAGAAGAATTTAGGAATGTCTTTTAGATTATACACAAATTAATATTCTCTCTCAATTGTTTTGAAGAAATACAGTAAGTTCTGTGCCACAATTGAGGGTTTCCCCCCCACCTTGTATCAAAATGACAGTGTGGCTGCAGCAGGTGGCAGATTTCAGTGAGAACATCCTTAGTGAAGCAGAGATATCTGATATACTGTTCCAACGCAAGTTCAGATGGAGAACTGCCAAAAACCCTGGACACATATGGCCTCCTGCTGAGAGCTCTTCCCACTTACAGCACATGCCCTACTGTATACCATCACTATTTATTCTCCCTGTTCTGCTGTAGTTCAAGTTAGATGTATACTACTGTTCATATCTGTAGGACAAGGGCTTTGAACAGAATGTCTGAAGTCGGGACAAAGTCATTCAACTCCTGCCACACTGCTCCCTGTAGACTTTAGCAACTTTAAAGAACATTAGAGACCACCAAACACTTGTACAATGGATGGCTGGGAGGGAGGCATCACCAGCATACTCATAATGACAATATGTTGCAAAATGCAGGTCTATCTAATTTACTGAGTAGAAATGAAAGGTTTATGACAACCCGCACTTTATATTAAAATCCATTGATCATTTCTTGTCAGGTTGAGTTCATTAAAGTCTCAATCATTTACAGTAGAAATCAATCAGTAAGTAACTGTGAGTAGTTGATGATCCCTACAAATAACGCTAGGAGGTGGGTCTTTCCTGTTTTCGAATGTATGTTCAGCTGTATGAGGTTAAGAGAGCGTGAACTCCAAAGTAGTAACACTGATGTGAAGTCTGTGTTACACACAGATTGAAAAGTCCAAAGTCAAAGTTTATTTATTAGTCACAAGTAGGCTTACAGTAACACCGTAATGAAGTTACTGTGAAAATCCCATAGTCACCACACTCCAGCGCTTGTCCGGATACACCGAGGGAGAATTTAGCATGGCCAATGCACCTAACCAGCACGTCTTTCAGACTGTGGGAGGAAACCGGAGGAACGGGAGGAAACCCATGCAGACACAGGGAGAATGTGCAAACTCTGCACAGACAGTGACCCGAGCCGGGAATCGAACCTGGGTCGCTGGCGCTGTGAAGCAGCAGTGCTAACCACTGTGCCACGCCATGACATGATATCAGATTGATGTTATGATTTGCTTTTGCTTCATACTTCTGATGGACATCCCTGCGCAGAGTCCAAAGATGTGCGGGTTAGGTTGATTGGCCAGGTTAAAAATTGCCCCTTAGTGTCCTGAGATGCGTAGGTTAGAGGGATTAGCGGGTAAAATATGTGGGGGTAGGGCCTGGGTGGGATTGTGGTTGGTGCAGACTCGATGGGCCGAATGGCCTCCTTCTGCACTGTAGGGATTCTATGATTCTATGATTCTATGACATTCCCTGCGCATGTGTTAATGACTTCAACAAAATGACATCCGGAGAAGTTCACACCAGAACCACATGTCTCAGATCCCTATTTTGGAGCTAAAACCACACTCCTAGCACCAAATAAAAAACTGGGTGCTAAGGAGGTGAATTTCTGGGTGCTAAGGAGGCCGGAACAGTTAAATATATATTACCATTCCTTTAATCTGTATATATTGTATTATTGTGTTCTTTGATTTGTCTGTCAGCAAGATTAATATTGCCAAGAACAGCTCTTTTCAAAGCCTCCAGCATCACATATTAAAACAAGCGCATGGTTTCCCAAACTGTTTTCCATGGAACCCTAGTGTCTATTGGGTACAACCAGGGGTTCTGCGGTAGGCAAGGCTGATGTTTAAAGTTTGAAAAATGCTATGAACTTCTTACCTAGTAAAAGGCTGGTTTCTCCCTGCATTGAAGTCAGCCTCTGATTGAACACGCTGGAAACAGCGGGTAAGTATGTCCTCAAAGGTCCAGACAAGGACAAGAGTGAAGAAGAGAGCGGACAGTGAAGTGAAGTAGGTAGTGGCCATGGGGTGGGAGGGGAAGTGGCCATGGGGCGGGAGAGAGAGGGAAGTGAATGTGAGTGTGAAAGAGAGAGATGGGTGTGTGTCTGCATGTGAGACAGAGGTGCGATTTGCAAGTGTGTATGTGTGGAGAGAGGGAAAGAGAGAGTGAGGGAGCAGTGAGAGTATGTGTGTGTAAGGGGAGAGTGCATATGTGTGTGAGAGAGAGGTGTGAATATATGTGCGTGAGAAAGGTGAGTGTGTGAGAGATGAGAGTGCACGTGAGACAGAGACGTGTGTGTATGTGTGCGCAAGAGTGAGGTGTAAGTGTGTGTGCGTGCATGTCAGATATAAGAATTCAGCTATTCAGCAGTACTCTTTGGGGGAGGTGATGGCCTATTGATATTATCACTAGACTATTAATCCAGAAACCCAGCTAAAGTTCAGGGGATTTGGGTTCGAATCCTGCCAAGGCAGATGGTGGAATTTGAATTCAATAAAAAAAATTCTGGAATTAGGAATCTACTGATGACCATGAAACCATTGTTGATTGTGGGAAAAACCCATCTGTTCTCCCTTAGGGAAGGAAGTCTGCCGTCCTTACCTGGTCTGGCCTGCATGTGACTCCAGAGTCATAGCAATGCAGTTTACTCTCAACTGCCGTCTGAACAAGGGCAATTAGCGATGGACAATAAATGCTGACCAGCCAGCAACAGTCATGTCCCACAAATGAATTTTAAAAAACCTCCTAATATTAAACAAATTTGTGAGCAAAAGGAGCAGCATCATCCTTCCATTAAAAATGACAAAATAGTAAGACATCTGTGAATAAGAGAAGTTTTAAATGACAATAAATGTGTAGAGATAAGAAACTTGTCTTTGTATGTTTATGCCTATGGCACAAAGACAATTATTTGTGGTTTAACCCTTCAACACGATAAGAATGTTTATCAGGGGTTCCGTCAGTACTCTTGGGAGGTCAAAAGGGCGGCACGGTGGCACAGTTGTTGGCACTGTTGCCTCACAGCGCCAGGAACCTGGTTCAATTCCAGCCTTGGGTGACTGTCTGTGTGGAGTCTGCACATTCTCCGTGTGTCTGCTTGGGTTTCCTCCGGGTGCTCCGGTTTCCTCCCACAGTCCAAAGATGTGCGGGTTAGGTTGATTGGCCATGCTAAATTGACCCTTAGTGTAAGGGGGATTAACAGGGTAAATACCTCGGATTATGGGGATAGGGCCAAGGTGGGATTGTTGTCAGTGCAGGCTCAATGGACTAAATGGCCTCCTTCTGCACTGTAGTGATTCTATGATAAAAGGGTTCTGTGGCAGGAAGAGTTTGGGAAACCCTGAACAATGGAATAAGAAATAAGCACAAGTGCAATTGAAATGCAAGAGGTCACAAGTATTCTGTGGGTGACAATTTATTTAAGTCACTCTAGTTTCCTGCTGTAAAATAAATGGATGCAAGGTTCCGCAACTGGTCTTATTGAGGAATTTTATGCGGATGAAAAACACTATTTTCAGTGTTCGCAAATTTATTAATGTAACTCTTTGCATTTACTCTGACACTGACTGTTAAAGTTTGTTTTTCTTTTTTTTTACTGAGTTCATAGAATTATTTTGAGTTGATTCACCAATATGGTAGAATTATTTAGCGCTCAACCACAGGCGCAAAACAGGCATAGCATACATCCTGTGGGATCAATTTGGGTACCGGCCTTGCATCAGTTAATTGCAGTGGGTGGTGGGTTGGGGAGGGACTGGTCAGGGGAGGTGGTAATGGTTGCAGATGCTGGCGAGAGGAGAAGCAGATGGAGTGATTGTTGTCTGGAAGTGGCCCACAGTGCCATTATGGAGCAACACTTTTCCTCTTGAAGGGCAGAATTTAACCCTGGCGACAGAAGTCTTGCTTGCTAGTTGGAGAGCGAGCAAGAACCCGGCATTGCCTCTGTTGGAGAAGTCTCACCATATTAAGTTGCCACTGCTGGATTAAAGATCCTGGAGGTGGAAATCCTACCCTCCGAGAACTGAGCTGACCAATCTGAGGCTGGCAACTCTTCATTGCATGCAGCGCTGCCAGGAGTGATGGCAGCTGCCAGTAATGCATCCACCACAGGCCCAGGTTCATAGCGGGAACCCAGGCTGAAGATGAGTAAGAGTGAATTGGGGATCGCAGGAATGAGGGAGGGGTATTGAAGCAAGAGCAGCAGGGTGGCTTTAAGCATCCCTTCCCTCTCAATGCCAGGTCACTCCATCAGAACCTGAAAGTGCTGAATGTCTTTGAGCCCGGGAAATATGATTGGCATGGGCTTAGATGGCCAAAGGGTCTGTTCCTGTGTTGTAATTTTCTTTGTTCTTTGTTATTCCCTTGAGCCTGCAAGCAAGCACAAGTGTTTGATTTCATGGTGATTCCCCTGCCTGCTGCTGGTTCAATACCAACCACGTTGGGCTAAGGACCATAGTGGGATTAATTGTCCACTTAAAGATCTGAATTAGATTCTGGGCAGGAGGACCACCTGCAAGCCTCCCACCCTGGACTTGATTGGATAGTGGGAAGGTGCCATGGTTACCACGTGACACCCACCTGCTCTATTGAATTACCCACCTCAAAACTTGCTGCTGGGATGGTATTAAACTTCCCCTAAAGTATGTAATAACATGCAAAGTATATGCGATTACTAATCTGAAAAATATTGATTAAGAATCCTGAAAGAGGAGCAAGACCATTCTATGCATATTAAATTTTGCTAGCAGTTTTCAGGCATTTGCTAGGGACACCTAAAGCAGTGAGGACCATTATGGTGGTGACCGTGCTCGCATCGTTAGTCAATGCAACATGCTCAGAAACTTGTATTAGAAGAACAGGCACCACACTTAATAATTCCTTTCCTAGAATGTCCTTTTCTTACTCTCAGATACTACAGGGTCAGTAAATCTATTTTAAACTGATCATTTACTTTTTCTTGTCTGGGAGCTTTATTTTCTGCTATCAAAGCATAAGTTTTACATTCCAACGGTAATATTGAAGAGGTGTGAATTATTTTTTGGAAGACTTTTGATGGAGGAAATGTCTTTAAAATCATCAATTAGCTATCTCATCTTTATCTATTTATGTTTCATGAGTTTACAGCGTGCAATCATACTGCACGGCTACAGCTTTGTCTTCTTGCTAAACTGATAAAGGGAAGTATGTTTGAAACAATTTTAATTGTTTTAACACAGCATCATCTGGGACACCTCGGTGTAGCTGGATTAGGCCTTAGAGGGAAAAAGCAGCTACTTGTTTGCGCCATCGTTTTGAGCTCAGGAATACAAATATTCCAAGTAACACAAAACCCAGGCTCCAACAATGTCACATCATTGGTAGCTATGTAGGAATTTTGATGATCAGTTACAGAGAAACGTAGAAACTAGAAGCAGGAGTAGACCATTCGGCCCTTTGAACCTGTTCCGTCATTCACCCATTCATTTTGATCATGGCTGATCAACTTCAATATCCTGATTCCCCCCCATATCCCTTGATTCATTTAGCTATATCTAATTTCTTCTTGAAATCAGATAACATTTTAGCCTCAACTACATTCTGTGAATTCCACACATTCACCACTCTCTGGGTGAAGAAATTTCTCCTCACCTCAGTTCTAAAGGGTTTACCCTTATCCTCAAACTATGACCCCTAGTTCTGGACTCCCCCACCATTGGGAACATTCTTTCTGAATCTATTCTGTCTAACCCTGTTAGAATTTTATAAGTTTCTATGAAATCACCTCTCACTCTTCTAAACTCCAGTGAATATAATCCTAACCAATTTAATCTCTCCTCATATGACAGACCTTCCATCCCAGGAATCAGCCTGGTAAACCTTTGCTGTACTCCCTCTATAGCAAGGACATCCTCCCTCAGGTAAGGACACCAAAACTGTACACAATACTCCAGCTGTGGCCTCATCAACGCCCCATATAATTGCAGCAAAACATCCCTAACCCTATACTCAAATCCTCTTGCTATGAAGGCCAACATACTATTTGCCATCTTTACTGCTGCTGTACCTGCGCACTTACTTTCAGCCCCTGATGCACGAGGACACCAAGGTCTCACTGAGTATCCACTTCTCTCAATTTACACCCATTCACATAATAATGTCTTCCTATTACTGCTACCAAAGTGGATAACCTCACATTTATCCACATTATACTGCATCTGCCATGCATATGCCCACTTAGCCTGACAAATCACACTGAAGCATCTCTGCATCCTCCTCACAGCTCACCCTCCCACCCAACTTTGTATCATCTGCAAATTTGGATAAAATACATTCAATTTCCTCTTCCAAATCATTAATATATAATGTGAACAGTTGGGGTCCTAGCACAGATCCCTGCGGAGCCCTATTAGTCACTGACTGCCAATCAGAAAAAGACCCATTTATGCCAACTCTTTGCTTCCTCTCTGCTAACCAGCTCTCTATCAATCTCAGGACATTACCTGTAATCCTATGTGCTTTAACTTTACATAGTAGTCTGCTATGTGAGACCTTGTTGAAAGCCTTCTGAAAATCTAAATAAACCACATCCACTGGTTCTCCTTGGTCAACTCTACTAGTTGCATCCTCAAAGAATTCCAATTGGTTTGTCAAGCATGACTTCCCTTTTGTAAATCCATGCCGACTTGGTCTGATTATACCACTGCCTTCCAAATGCTGAGTTATGAATTGTTATAAAAGCCTACGCTGTCACAACTTTTTCTTTCGGAACTAATGAGGATTTGTAATGGTTAATCATAGAAATCATAGAAACCCTACAGTACAGAAAGAGGCCATTCGGCCCATCGAGTCTGCACCGACCACAATCCCACCCAGGCCCTACCCCCATATCCCTACATATTTTACCCACCAATCCCTCTAACCTACTCACCTCAGGACACTAAGGGGCAATTTTAGCATGGCCAATCAACCGAACCCGCACATCTTTGGACTGGTTAACTTTAGCACGAGTTGGATTTGAATATTTCACAGTCTGAGTTGATTAGCTTTATTTTCCTTTACTTTTGTTTTAAGACAGTCAGCTTAATTAAGTATTCTAATGTTTACACTTTATCATTGTCCAGATACGTTTTAAAAAGTTTTTGTGTAGCACAATTTGTGGCAAATCTTACTTGGAAACATACAGGTATTGAAGGTAACAGTGAAAAATGCCTCGATCAAGTGACAGTCGGGGCGTTGAAAGAATTTGAGACTGAGTATTGGATTTCCAAGAAGAACAGCTGTCATGGGAAATAGGTCATAATTTTTCCTAGTTTGAATATTTTTTTCATTGCTCGTTGATAGAATAAGAGGAGTGTGTTAAACTTCAGTGGAATATCAGTTACACCAGAAATATAGCAGAAAATTGGATGCACGTCATGGAACCCAGCTCAATTTTCCATTTGGAACTGCCAGATTTACACTTTAGAAATCAGATGAACCTGATCAGAAAACTTGGATAGCATTGTCTTCAGCAATATTTACAAAGTTGTTCCGGATTGTTGCCCTGTTACATAGCATTACATAGAGCTTAAAGTATAGAAATAGGCCACTCTGCCTATCTCATCCATGCCTGGGTTTGGCTTCACATGAGCCTCCCTACTTTATCTAACTACATAGAGACATAGAAAATAAGAGCAGAAGTAGACCATTCAGCCCTTCAAGCCTGTTCCGCCATCCAATGTGATTATGGCTGATCCTCTATCTCAGTGGTTCTCAACCACTTTTATGTGTCATGGCCCACTCTATACTGTTAAAAACAAATTTGAGGTACACCTCCTGTTTTCTGTCTGCTTCTCTTACTGGGAACTTTGTTTTTTTAAACTTCTCCCAGGGTTTTTGCGTTCTTTTTGAATTTAAGCTTTTTGTGTTGGTGCATGGGACCTTTGTCTTAAGTTCCAAGTCCTGTTGGTCATGTGAATGGGCCTGACCAATGTAAAAAATCTAAACCACGCATGTATGAATCTTTCCTGGCTGGAACATACGCGGGAGCCCCAAGGTCTGTTGGGTCTTGGAGATGCCAGCCACAGAGGTGAAGCAAAGGTTTGTTTTAGTTTAGTTACATGAACTTTGAATCATTTTGAATCTTTTTTCACGGCACACTTGGGGGGTCTTCAGGACACACCGGTGGGAACCACTGCTGTATCACAGTGTCATACTCTCACGCTCTCCCTCTCGATACCTTTAGAGTCTAGAAATCTATCTATTTCCTTCTTAAATATATTCAGTAACTTGATGCCCCAGCCTTTTGTGGTAGAGAATTCCATAGGTTCACCACCCTCCGAGTGAAGAGGTTTCTCCTTATCTCAGTCCTAATTGGCCTACCCCGTATCCTGAGACCATGACCTCTTGTTCTAGACCCTGCAGCCAGAGGAAACAACATCCCTGTATCCAGTCTAATTAGCTCTGTCAGAATTTTAAAATGATTCAATGAAATTCCATCTCATTCTTCTAAATTCCAGTGACTACAGGTCCGGTTGGCCCACACTCTCCTCAGAACAATCCGGCCATCCCAGGAATCAGTTTGGTGAACATTGCCTCTATGTCAAGTATATTGTTTCTTAGATAAGGAGACCAAACCTGCACACACTACTCCAGGTGTGATGTCAACAAGGTCCTGTACAGCTCCAGTAAGACACTGGTGTTCCTTTACTTAATTCCTCGTGCAATGAAGGGCAACATACCATTTGCCTTACTAACCGCTTGCTGTACCTGAATTCTTTTTAACAGTGACTGGTGGACAAGGACATCTAGCTCTTTTTCTTCATCAACATTTCCCAATCTTTTGCCATTTAAATGCCATTCTGTTTCTCCATCCAAAGTGGATAATTTCACATTTATCCATGTTATACTGCAGCTTCCATGTATATGCCCACTCACTCAACTAGTCTAAATCACCTTGAAGCCTCTTAACATCTTCCTCACAAGTCATTTTCCCACAAAATTTTGTGTCGTCAGCAAACTTGGAAACATTACTTTTGGTTTCCTCATTTAAATTATTGATGTACATTGTGAATAGCCAGCACCCAAGCTTGGATCCTTGCAGAGCTAGTCATTGCCTGCCACTTTGAAAAAGACTCATTTATTCCTACTCTGTTTCCTGTCTGCTAACCAATCCTCAATCCATGCCAATATATTACCCCCAATTCCAAGCACTTTAATTTTGAACACCAACCTCTTATGTGGGACCTTATCAAAATCTCTCTCAAAATATATTCTTCTATTCCTTGCTCCCTCATATCTAGTTTCTCTTTAAGCACAATTGGGGCTAAGGTGAGACCGGAGGCCATTCAGGCCGTGGGGAATTGGGGGCAGGGAGTTGCCCCTTGGGCAGTGCCACCAGACAGCGTCAAAGGGGTGGGACCTGAGGGAGTGGGGCCAACTGGGAGGGGGTGGGGCATGAAGGGGGAGGGCTAATCGGGGAGGGAGAGCTGCAAACTCTGCAATTGGCAATTGGCTGGTCCGTGCGGGGGGGGGGGGGGGATACTGTAGGTGATTGGTCCATGCTGAGGGGTTGGGGGGGAGGGGACGGAATTAGCCGTGGAGCCCTGAATTAGCGGGGGGAGTATCAGGGATTGGCGCATGGAGGGATGGGGGGAATCGGACAGCCTGTGTAGTTGAGGGAGCGGGGGGGAGGGTGGGGGGCGGGTGAGAGACAATTGGTCACAGAGGCCAGATATACCTGGGGGCGAAGATGACAGACAGATCTTGGTGATGTGTGCTATTGCACAGAACACAGAGATCTGAGCATGTGCAATTGCATCCTCTGCTGCAAGCTGCCGGCTTTCGGTGAGTTTAGGCCCTTCCTCCTGCTGCTGGGAAACAGATTTTGCATTATTTTTGCACAGAATGAGGTAAGTTCTGATTTTTAACTTGCCAAAAAAAAGCTCGATTCGCCCCCATTTTCATGCTCGTTTGGCACTTAGAATTTGTTTTTAAGATCGTCCCCATAAAATTTCAATTGTACTTTCACTTCGTACTACAGATTTACAGCATTTTCAGTTGCCATTGCAGATTCGCAGCGGTTTTTATTTTCACCTTCTGTACTCCTTTCAAGGTGATTCACTTCAGTTATGAGTCTGAGTGTGGGTTAATGCAGCAACATCTCGTATTGATTTTCCAATTAGAAATACACAGTTCTACCATAAGAACAACTGTAATGGGTTTCTAAATGCTAACCATTGTATACAGTTGTGGCTTACCAGCTGACTATATTAATACTGGATGTACTCTTGTGACAATTCCAGTTCAATGCCAAAACTAAAACAAGTTCCCTGATCTTTGTTAACATGAATACCCTGTGGATGGAAATTTGCAGGAAAGACAAAAGGTTCTTTTTCATTATAACAGGCAGAGAGTTTTCCCCAATACAAGATGTAATTGTTGATACAAATGGGAACATGTCTAAAACATGCATCATAATCATTCAGTTAACTGGTGGCTTGAAGCTAGAGGCCAAATTTAACCACACCAGTCCAGCATAAACTAGATCAATAGGCTGTTAAATGGCTGCAGGGACTTAACTCCCATGATCCCGCTCACAAAAGTTGCAGTTTTCCCTGCCCCATTGATAAAGCAAGGATACTTGCCAGAAATCAATGGGCTCCATCTTTAAGATCTGCAGATGGAGATCTCCTAACACCATCTGCAATTTTCACCCGAGGACTGCGTGGAGAAACTTTCGTGACTTTCCTAACAGGGCAACCTGGCATCAAAAAAATCCAAGACCAGAGGAAGCCCAGACAACTGTTATCTTTTTAAAAAAAATTCAGGTGGACCAGGAAGAACAGGATTGCTCATCCAGGCCTCCCAGATTTGCTCCCCCACCCAGTCTCAAGGTTCTCCCGATCTCCCCTCAGTCATTTACCTAAATGCTGGGGACTATTCCTTCAGGTCAACTGATGTGTGTCACCTGAAATCCCACATCTTCCTATGAACATGGGAATAACAGTAGGCTTGAGCCTGTTTCACCATTTATTGAGATCATGGCTGATTCTGTAATCCAAGCCCATATAACTGTCTTTGCTCCATTTCTCGTAATACTTTTGGTTAAGAAAAATCCATCAATGTAACATTTAAAATGAATACTTAATTGAGCATCAATTGCCATTTGTGGAAAAAAGTTTCAGAGTGTTGGGGTGGCACAGTGGTTAGCACTGCTGCCTCACAGTGTCAGGGATCCGGGTTCGATTCCCGGCTTGGGTCACTGTCTGTGTGGCGTCTGCACTTTCTCCTTGTGTCTGTGTGGGCTTCCTCTGGGTGCTCCAATTTCCTCCCACAGTCCAAAAGATGTGCTGGTTAGGTGCATTGGCCATGCTAAATTCTCCCTCTGTGTACTGGAACAGGTGCCGGAGTGTGGCGACTAGGGGATTTTCACAATAACTTCATTGCAGTGTTAACGTAAGTCTACTTCTCACTAATAAATAAGTAAACTTTAACTTTATCCTCTGGAGTCACTCACTCACACTGCTGTACGTTTAGTCAGAGAGTGTCACCACCAATGCTCCATAAGAACATTTTTAAAAAATCAATTGTGAATTGATGTTCTCTGGCACTGATTTGACACGTTATGAGATTTTATTTAATTAGATTCTCCACAGATATGTTTGTGACCATTGTGACAATGCTGCAGTACAGTGTGCAGCAGCGCACAGGTTCAACTCCTTTGCTCTTCTCAGTTGTTCAGATTGAGTGTTTAGGACGTCCTCATAGCATGAGGAAGAATTCCACTGGGGGTCTTGACAATCCTTGTTATTTACTTCCTGAGAGAAACTTGCCCCCTTGGTTGCTGAAAAGTGTCTGCGAGGCTTACATTTTAAGCGGCACCGTGGCACAGTGGTTAGCACTGTTGCCTCACAGCGCCAGAGACCCAGGTTCGATTACCAGCTTGGGTCACCGTCTGTGTGGAGTTTGCACATTCTCCTTGTGTCTGCGTGGGTTTCCTCTGGGTGCTCCGGTTTCCTCCCACAGTCCAAAGATGTGTGGTTTAGGTGGATTGGCCATACTAAATTGCCCCTTAGTTTCAGGGGGACTAGCTAGGGTAAATGCATGGGGTTACGGGGATAGGGCCTGGGTGGGATTGTGGTCGGTGCAGACTTGATGGGCCAAATGGCCTCCTTTTGCACTATAGGACTCTATGACTAGTAATAAGGGAATTTAGCTCCTTTGGTACACGCTAAACAGAGAAAAAGCTATGGTGAAATATCATTAGAGCTTAAAAGTAAAGTAACAAGTTTATTTATTAGTCACAAGTAAGGCTTACATTAACACTGCAATGAAGTTACAGTGAAATTCCCCTAGAACCTTTCTGCTTGTTAGAAATTACCTGAAAATTCTTAGTGCAGTATTTTAACAGAGTTGTTAACCCTTTTAAATTAAAAAGGATAGTAGCTGTTAAAATAAGCATACAATTATAAACAACCCTCTTGAGCAGCATACTGCAGGAGGAAATTAAACTCTCAAGTCTGACCTGGGCATATAATTGCCTTATCTCCAGTAAAAGAGTAATTTTCACCAGATTTGTGCCTCAGAGATCAGTGCTGGGCCCACTGTTATTTGTCATTTATATTAATGATTTGGATGAGAATATAGGGGGCATGGTTAGTAAGTTTGCAGATGACACCAAGATTGGTGGCATGGTGGACAGTGAGGAAGGTTATCTCCAATTGCAGCGGGATCTTGATCAATTGGGCCAGTGGGCTGACAAATGGCAGATGGAGTTCAATTTAGACAAATGTGAGGTAATGCATTTTGGTAGATTGAACCAGGGCAGGACTTACTCAGTTAATGGTAGGGCGTTGGGGAGAGTTACAGAACAAAGAGATCTTGGGGTACATGTTTATAGCTCCTTGAAAGTGGAGTCACAGCTGGACAGAGTGGTGAAGGCGGCATTCGGCATGCTTGGTTTCATCGGTCAGAACATTGAATACAGGAGTTGGGACGTCTTGTTGAAGTTGTACAAGACATTGGTAAGGCCACACTTGGAATACTGTGTGCAGTTCTGGTCACCCTATTATAGAAAGGATATTATTAAACTAGAAAGAGTGCAGAAAAGATTTACTAGGATGCTACCGGGACTTGATGGATTGAGTTATAAGGAGAGGCTGAATAGACTGGGACTTTTTTCTCTGGAGCGTAGGAGGCTGAGGGGTGATCTTATAAGAGGTCTATAAAATAATGAGGGGCATAGACAAGGTAGATAGTCAATATCTTTTCCCAAAGGTAAGGGAGTCTAAAACTAGAGGGCATAGGTTTAAGGTGAGAGGGGAGAGATACAAAAGTGTCCAGAGGGGCAATTGTTTCACACAGAGGGTGGTGAGTGTCTGGAACAAGCTGCCAGAGGTAGTAGTAGAGGCGGGTACAATTTTATCTTTTAAAAAGCATTTAGATAGTTACATGGGTACGATGGGTATAGAGGGATATGGGCCAAATGCGGGCAATTGGGATTAGTTTAGGGGTTTAAAAAAAAAAAGGGCGGCATGGACAAGTTGGACCGAAGTGCCTGTTTCCATGCTGTAAACCTCTATGACTCTATGAGTAAAATAAGACCCTCAGGAAAGCATTCCTAAATCTAAATTTTTTTACAATGGCATAATTAACTGTGATATTAGGGTACCTGAGTAGATTCTGCTCTTTACTTGCTTCCTCTGTTCAAATTGAAGTCAAATCTGCTAACCACTTTAGTGTGGCTCTCTGGTAAAGGTACTTCTGTCCCCCAGAAACTTAGTAAATCAACTGCCGTGTATGCATGGTTCAAAGTAATGGAATTCTGGGATGGTTGTGTAGACAAGTATTGTATAGCATAAACTGAGTTTGGCTTACAAAATCTCTAAGCAAGATCTGTCATTAGCAATATTATTACCATGGGAAACCTATATTGATGATGTGCTGGTCTGGGATGCCACAAGTGAAGAACAGACGGAGGCAGATGCTGG
This sequence comes from Mustelus asterias, assembly GCF_964213995.1. Lineage (NCBI taxonomy): Eukaryota > Metazoa > Chordata > Chondrichthyes > Carcharhiniformes > Triakidae > Mustelus > Mustelus asterias. The sequence continues at coordinate 60,412,366 of NC_135817.1, forward strand.
GAAGAGCTAGAGAAAAGAACTTCAAGTTGAACGAGGAAAAGTGGAAAATAGGTCTTCATGAAAGTAAGAACTTGGGACATGTGTTAACAAGCTGAAGCCGGACCAGAGTAAAATGGAAGCAGTTGTGAACATGCCATTGCCAGAATATAAGAAAGACTGAGGAGAGACTTTTGGGCACGTTGACCTATTTTGGGAAATTCATTCCACACATGCCAGACCTAACAGCACCTCTCAGAACTTCTAAAAAATGATGTGGAATAGTACAGGAAATAAAGTCACTAAGAAATTTTGACCAAAGAGAGCACTGATCCAAGCACCAGTGTGAAAGTATTACGACGTCAGTCTGCCAGTCAAAATATCAATGGATGATTCAAAAACTGGCCTGGGAGCTGTCCTCCTGCAAAATGAGGCACCACTTCAAAGGCAATGACAGAAACACAGCAGCATTATGCTCAAAGAGAGAAAGAAATGCTCCCACCAGCTTGTCTTTAGCAAAGATATGGAGGTAGAGTCTGATCATAAGCCTTTGGAAGCTATACTTAAAAAGCTCCTGAACTAAATGCCACCAAGAATCCAAAAATTACTACTACATCTGCAGAAGTACCCGGTCAGAGCTGACAAAGAAATGTAAATATACATAGCAGGCACTCTGAATTGTGCATACTTACTCAACATGGAAGAAGAGGACTAAGAAACGCAGTGTAGCTTCACAAAGAACTTACCCGTGGCTGTAACCAAACAGGATGAGATCAGGGAAATGACCAAGAATGATGAAAAAAAACCTGCAGCAAATTGTACAAACTTGCTGGCCCACACATTGGAGCAAAGCCCCTTCTGCTGCACAAGAGTACTGGAACTTTCATGAAGAACTTCACGTAGCAGAGGGAACATTTTTAAAGGGAGAAAAGATCATTCCTGCAACACAGGACAGAAATGCTGCAATGCATACATGGAAATCACCTTGGCATAGAAACATACAGGAGAAGAGCTCGAGATGTAATGCATTAGTCTGGAATGGGAGCACAAATTGGGGAAATGGTGAATGTGTGTGTAGTCTGCCAAAAGTACAGTAAATCATAAGAAAAACCCCTTCGACCGTAGAGTTCCAGTGTTCACATTTGACTATAGTGAGTATCTACTAGCAATAGATTATTATTCAGTCTTTTGGGTGTGTGATCTATTTTCCACCGTAATAAGCAATTTGAAATACATTTTTGCTCACCACGGCATACCTGAAAGTGCTTACTGAGACAATGGTCCACAATTCTCAGGACTGGGAGTTTTGCCGCAATACATCGAGTCCCAAATGTCCACAATCCAGTGGAATGATGGAACATTTCATTCAGACCTTAAAACACTTGTTAAAGAAGGCAAAGGCAGATAGAAGAGACCCTTGATCCTGCTGGATTTCAGGGATACTCCATTAGAGTATCCTCCAACTCCATCGGTTCATCTCCAGCAAATTTCCTGAAGGGAGAAGACTAAGAACTAAGCTTCCAACTACTCCCCAAGTGCTGTTTTCACAGTTAGTGAGCTACAATGTGCAGGACCTGCTCAAGCTGAGACAGCAGAAGCAGAAACTGTACTTTTGTCGAGTCACTTGATCTGGGTCTGAACTAAATATGGAAGAGACAGTGGGGGTTCAGCAGGAAGGGATATGGAATCCTGCTGTTGTCACAGGCATCACAAGAGAATCAAGATCTTGCGGAGTGCAGACTCCAAATGGACAATAGTACAGGAAAAACTGCAAATTCCTACTGAAAGCAAATAAAATGCAACCCTGCTGTGAATCAGAAAGTGTAGCTAAAGATCAAGAACCAGAATCCTACCTGTGAGGCAATAGATAACCAGACAAAGTCTGAGAGTTCTGAAAACATAGAGAAGGTCCATTGTCCTTCAAAATCATTTGTCACCATTCAGAACATCCAGTACAGAGATGAGACTTATCAAAACAGTGTGTGAAAGAATATATGAGGTACACAATGACCTCCTCATTACAGCATTGTATTGGATAGCTTCCAAAATCAGCATTATAGAGGAGGTTTAAATGCATTAGTTAAGCTTGTTGGAGTGGCCTTTCAAAGAGCTTGATGGAGATAAACTCTTTGAACAATTAAATGGATAGTTGAATGTTGTGATGTGCAGATTTGCCTAGATGCTTGAACTGATGAAAGGTCATTCACCTGAAACATTAACTCAGTTTTGCTCTCCACTAAGTTTTATTTTTAAGTTTATTTATTAGTGTCATAAGTAGGCTTACATTAACACTGCAATGAAGTTACTGTGAAAATCCCCTAGTGGCCACACTCCGGCACCCGTTCGGGTACACTGAAGGAGAATTTAGCATAATCAGTGCACTTAACCAACATGTCTTTTGTACTGCGGGAGGAAACCGGAGCACCCCCACACAGACACAGGGAGAACATGCAAACTCCACAGACAGTGACCCAAACCAGGAATTGAACATATTGCCAGACCTATTATATATTTCCAGTGCTTTCTTTTTCAATTTCAGATTTTCAGCATCCATAGTATTTCGCTCTTGCTTAAACTTGTGCCTGTTTAGATACGAAATCCAATTCCCTTAATGCAGCAATAGAATCAGAGATCCAAATTTTTGGATTTACAATTTGGCAGTTAAGAGAACTAATTTAGGAGCAGTCCTCTCTGCCATCGGAGGCCATTGGTGCAGCATGGCACCTCTCTTCTATTGGAGTACTATGGGACTACTGTAGACATTTCACCTGGTATTTTGCAATGACACAGCCACTGAGAATGTGGTAATGTGGCCCTCAGTTGGAGCCAGGGAAAAGAGGGTAGACATGTGCATGGCTGTTCTGTCAGACCCTCATCTTTTATGTATATTATATTAATAATCATTCATTGTTGAAGCCACAACGAGTCACCTTCGACTTTACAACAGAGAACTTGTAGGTGCACCGTGCCCATTGAGCCAGAAAAATTACTCCATCCTAGAAATTTGGAACAGAATTAGGGCTTGGAGCTAGGAGGGTGAGGTTAAGACCCTGGCACACTAGTTCTGATGAAATAGTACTTAAAAAATTTAAATAAATTTAATTAATTCAACTTAAAGATATACCAAAAGCTAGATCAACATTATATCAAAGTAAAATTTCCCTTAATGATTTGTTTTCAGACTTGTCTTTCTTTCTCTGGTAGGGCAAGGGTTAAGCTCAGAGATGTACGCCCTACCACATAGAGCTAGCATGAATTTCTGTGCTTATGCTTTTGTGTTACCATTGTAGTCCATCTGTTGGAGTGAAAGTTGAAGTAGTAAAAACAAACTTTGAAAAATTGGCAAATGTGAAATTAAGGAGGCAGTGCCTTCTTGAAAAAGAATCAACTCCAACTCAACAATATACCTTAACACTATGTTATAAAAGAATAAAACAGTAAACATAAAAATCAATATGGCATGTTCTATAGCAATAAGAACAAAGAACAGTACAGCACAGGAAACAGGCCCTTCGGCCCTCCAAGCCTGTGCCGCTCCTTGGTCCAACTAGACCAATCGTTTGTATCCCTCCATTCCCAGGCTGCTCATGTGACTATCCAGGTAAGTCTTAAACGATGTCAGCGTGCCTGCCTCCACCACCCTACTTGGCATTCCAGGCCCCCACCACCCTCTGTGTAAAAAACGTCCCTCTGATATCTGAGTTATACTTCGCCCCTCTCACCTTGAGCCTGTGACCTCTCGTGATCGTCACCTCCGACCTGGGAAAAAGCTTCCCACTGTTCACCCTATCTATACCCTTCATAATCTTGTACACCTCTATTAGATCTCCCCTCATTCTCAGTCTTTCCAAGGAGAACAACCCCAGTCTACCCAATCTCTCCTCATAGCTAAGACCCTCCATACCAGGCAACATCCTGGTAAACCTTCTCTGCTCTCTCTCTAACGCCTCCACGTCCTTCTGGTAGTGCGGCGACCAGAACTGGACGCAGTACTCCAAATGTGGCCTAACCAGCGTTCTATGCAGCTGCATCATCAGACTCCAGCTTTTATACTCTATAGCTGGAGATTACCATTAAATCAGCTTTGTGTTGTAGGTCCATGCCCTCTAGAAACTGAATTGAGATTGCTCAAACTCATTTCACATATGACCCCTATTGAAATCCTATTAGTGTAGCTGAATTTGAATCTTGGGGAAATAGGCCAATTTATAAACCCTACGAGCAATTCAATCTCCTTACTGATTAGTTTTTTTCCTGCCATGGGCAAGTGAGAAATTTTAATGTGATATATCAAGAAAAGACACTGGTAATTACATAAATTATATTACACATATACAAAATGTTACCTTGCCCTACACTCAACCCTGGAACACTTGGATAACAAGGACACTTATGTCGGATTCCTATTTATTAACTACAGCTCAGCCTTCAACACCATTATCCAACTCATCTCCAAGCTGTGTGGCCTAGGACTTGGCTTCTCCCTCTGTCACTGGATCCTAGACTTCCTAACCTACAGACCGCAATTAATAAGGATAGGCAATGACACTTCCTCTACGATTTTCCTCAACACTGGTGTCCTGCAAGGATGTGTCCTCGATCCCGTATATACTCCTTATACATTTATGACTGTGTGGCCAAATTCTGTTCCAATTCCATTTTCAAGTTTGCTGAAGACACCACTGTAATCGGTCAGATCACAAACAATGACGATACAGAGTACAGGAATGAGATAGAGAATTTGGTGAAATGGTGCAACAACAATCTCTCCCTCAATGTCAATAAAACAAAGAGGATAGTCATCGTATTCAAGAAACGCAGTGGAGGACATGCCCCTGTCGACATCAACGGTGATGAAGTGGAAATGGTCGAGAGCTTCATGTTTCTAGGTGTCCAGATCACCAACAACTGTCCTGGTCCCTCCATGCTGATGCTATTTTTAAAAAAGCCCACCAACACCACTACTTTTTCAGGAGGCTAAGGAAATTCAGCATGTCCATTATGATTCTCAAATATTTACAGATACACCATAGAAAGCATCCTTTCTGGGTGTATAACAGCTTGGTATGGATCCTGCTCTGACCAAGGCTGCAAGGAACTAAAAAGGGTTGTGAACGTAGGCCAGTCCATCACGCAAACCAGCCTCCCATCCATTGACTCCGGCTACACTTCCCGCTGCCTTGGAAAAGCAGCCAGCATAATCAAGGACCCCATGCACCCCGGACATACTCTCTTCCAATTTCTTCCATTGGGAAATAAATACAAAAGTCTGAGATCATGTACCAGCCAACTCAAGGACAGCTTCTTCCCTGCTGCTATCAGATTTTTGAATGGACCTACCATATATTAAACTGATCTTTCTCTCCACCCTAGTTATGACTGTAACACAATATTATGCACCTTCTCCTTTCCTTCACCCTTATGTACTCTATAAACAGTATGTTTTGTCTGTATAGTGTGCAAGAAACAATACATTTCACTGTATCTCAATATATGTGACAATAACAAAATAATTAAATTATACATATCAAACTATAAATGAAAGGTTCATATTTTGCATTTTAATTTGAATGCTAAAATAAAGTGACTTTGACCTACTTTCAATTTGTTATCTTACTCCACCAGTCTGCCCCAAACATGGTCATTTGTATTGGGGGAGGGGTTTGTCAGGCCAAGTCTGTTATTGTAAATATGAGTACTTCTCTTGGCCCAATCACCGATGGTGCACAGCTGAGATTCATCCACTGCCTCCAGAAACTGCTAAACTGCAGATTGAATTTGTCATTATGCAAATTGGACATTTGAGTGGATTCAGTGAGATGGGCTCCAATAGTGTGAGGGTTCATTCAACACAGAATTACTAAACTGCATGTCCCTTTAACTGCTTTACAGGGAGTACTGTACAACTAGTTGCCCTCCAGCATTTGGCCAAAGTGACCATTAATTATATATGAGCCTTCAAGGTTATCTGTGGATGAAATCACTATGAAGTCTGATCTTGCCCTTGCTTGGGACCTGCTTGAATGTACTTTCAGCAGTGATTGTTTTGTAGAGATCTGGATGAACAACGGCTGATTTTCCTGCCCTAATGCAAGGATCCTGAGATCAATTGTAGTACACTTACACTGCCCTTGTTAAGATGAGTTAGCTCTGCAGAGATTGTATATAAACCTGAAATCAGGGAGTTATTTATGCTAATACTAATAGGGCCTAACTCAATAATTTAGACCACTTTCAATTATTATAATTCCATTTGAATGGTCTTAAGTGAAGGCAACTGGCTTTCCTGTCCTTCGCTTCAATCTGAACTAAAGTTAATGTTCTCAGCAGCAGGGAGAGGTTGAAAATGCACATAACCCCAAATGAACTCTTTAATACATCAACATATTTGGCTGATTGCCTCCAGAATAGTGCAAGTGTATGCAATCTAGTAACCTTTGTGGCTATCCATTCACAAATGTCTGCTTGTGGTTTGCATAAAGTTGTCTTTACCTGTCTTTCCATCAGCCTAAGGTATTTGCTTTCAGGCAGTTTCAGTGCTTTGCTAGCCGCGGATATGGAAAAAAACAGGTAGTCTTTTGGAGAACACGAGGACATAAGTGATTAGTCAATGTTTACATGGGGAATTACAAGCTAAGAATAACAATTTAGCTAATCCTTTGGGCATGTGGTTTCTAATAAACTTGCAGGAATGAACAATTTAGTGCAAAGCAACTCTTGCGCGATTGAAGTCACTTGAACACCGCAATGGACTAACGCCAAATTAAAATGAATTATAAATTAATCTAAAGATGGAGACATTGGTCCTGATGTTAATCTGTACAGCACTGCTTCCCACAGAACTAGTTGCAAGATCCCAGGCATCTAAAGCCCTTCAACAAACACCATCTCTCCAGCCATACATTCATCTGCTCTATCCTATTTCTGTACTCGCTAGCATGTGGCCCTGGGAGTAACCTGGAGATTACTATCGTTGCGGTCCTGATGTTTGTCTCCCTTTCTGTCTGTCACTGGCATTGATCGAGACCTCTGGCCATTCACCCCCTCCTCACGAAGGTGCTCGGCAGCCCTCATGACATCCTTTATCCTGGCACCGGGAAGGTAACATGAATTCAAGGAGTGGAGGCAGGTTACCACCTGAGTGTAAAGGTCAGTGACATGCCGCACTTTGCCGCCTCACTTTGCAGCCATTTAATGGCCATGGAGTTGTTAATTGGCTTGAAACAGGCCCTCTGCTCCCATCTGGAAGGAAGTCCTGCCTCCAACAGCTGCCTGTCAATCATGCCTCATGGATGCAAAGGCAGTGAAGCCAGCTGCTGCTTAAGCTCTGAAACCGAAAGTTCAAGCTCCTCCGACTGATGACACTTCTTGCATGTGGTTGTCCAGAACACGAGAAGCCTCCTGGAGTACACAGATGGGATGGATGTGCACTCCAAGGGACTGAGACATCCTGCCAAAACATATTCACAAACTAAACAACAAAAAATGCTTATTAAAGACTACATATATAAGTTAATCTAGTTTATTAAATTAATAATTACAAATCACAGATTCTAAACTGAGTTTGACACTTTCTTCTAGCTTAAAGAGCAGAAATAGATCTGCAATATTGTTACAAACGAATCTTTGACTTTGTTTGCTGATTTTGAATCTCCAGTTCCGAACACATTGCAGGGTTTTGCTCCCAGGTCTGGCTTTATCTCCTGCCATTGCTCGTGTTCCCCCTCCATGTCTGCAATCGATCTTGGCTTTATTTACCACTGTTCCTCTTGCTCTTTCCCATGTTTGTCATGCCTGACTTTAGCTACCGCAGTTCCTCTCACTCTCCCATAGGTCTATGGCCTGGCTTTATCTGCAGTCAGTCATCTAGCTGTTCCCCATGTCCACAAACAGGGCATATAAAGACACAAACTCAATTTACAAGATAATGGGTGGAATGCGAGTCTTTACAGGTAATCAAGTCTTAAAGGTACAGAGTGTTCCCTTCCAATCGGGGAACACTTCAGCAGTCACAGGCATTCAGCCTCTGATCTTCGGGCAAGTGTTCTCCAAGGTGGCCTTCACGACACACGACAACACAGAGTCGCTGAGCAGAGACTGATAGCCAAGTTCCGCACACATGAGGACGGCCTCAACCGGGATCTTGGGTTCATGTCACACTATCTGTAACCCTCATGACTTGTCTGGGCTTGCAAAATCTCATCAACAGTCCTGGCTGGAGACACTAGACATCTCTTTAACCTGTGCTTAACCCTCTCTCCACTCACATTGTCTGTACCTTTAAGACTTGATTACCCGTAAAGATTCGCATTCCACCCATTATCTTGTAAATTGAGTTTGTGTCTTTATATGCCCTGTTTGAGAACACGAATCCTCACTCACCTGAAGAAGGGGCTTGGGGCTCCGAAAGCTAGTGCTGCCAAATAAACCTGTTGGACTTTAACCTGGTGTTGTGAGACTTCTTACTGTGTTTACCCCAGTCCAACGCCGGCATCTCCACATCATGGCCCCCATGTCCTGGCCATGGCACTATCTACCACTGCTGCATGTCTGCAATCTGGCTTGGCTTTATTTACCACCAATCCTCTTGCTCCTCTCCAGGCCTATTCTCAGGCCTGTTTTTGTCAGAAAACAGAAGTAGTTTGGGCGCGATTTAGCAAGCCCGTTAGCCGAGGGTGCAGATCTCGTCATGGTTGCAAAATATTGCGAGAGGACAAAAACGGGATTTGTGACAGTGAGATTTTGGAATGCAATCTTCCTTGGCCCTCCCCAGTGACGCAATCAAGTTCACACCCGGGAAGGGCGCGAACCTGACTTGCATGAATTTGAATCCATTACCATCTCCTTAGCAGGCTTAACATCACATCTTCAGCCCTTATTGAATCTTCCTACTTACCAGATGTGATTTTACACTGGCGTGAATCACTACTGCTCTTTAAAAATGGGAACCAAACGCCATGACCGCTGAGAGGGAGGAAGGAGTTAGTGTTTTCACAGAGCACCAGGGAGTACAAGGGACAGAGACCACTAGGCAGCTCTGGAGGGGTGAGGATGGTGAGGGAGGGTGGGGTGAGGGAGTAGGGGGGAGTTGGGGCATTTGTGGGGGATGGGGTGAGATGAGAGAAAGAAGAGTGCAGCTTTTGGGGGTATAAAGCTCTCCATGTGGGGTGGGTGGGGGTTGCAGTTGGTATTGGTGGTCTTGGAGTCTGCTTTCTGTGCTGTGCGAGTCTACTTTCAGTACTGTGAGAGACTTTGAGAAGTGCTTGAATCTGTCAAAGTAAACAAACATTACTTGAATACCTGAAAACCATCATCCTCTTAACATACATAAATCTTGTCAAGATGAAAAAGCTCCCATGGCAGTTGTGTCTATCAACCCTGCTGAGCAGAATCCATTAGTGGGTTGAAAATTATCCAAGCATTCATAATGAGATTCCACTGAACAATTGTATAAATAACCCCTGGCGTTAGTGTTATGATCTTATTATTTTGCATTTCTCAGAATTTGCTGACGTTTTACTCCTCTATTCTTTTTCTGACTATTTAGGGATCTATAATACACTTACACTGGTGGACAGGCTGTCAGATGCTGTGCCTACTGCTGGTATAATTGCAGTGGGGCAGAGGTGTGTGGGAAGGCCAGCCCCTGAAATTTAACATTTCCCTTGCCTCCAAACCCATGGGGGAAGCATTAAATCTCACCCAAGGTTAGGTTGGAAAGACTGGGATTATTCTCCTTGAAGCGAAGGAGATCGTGGAGAAATTTAATAGAAGTGTACAAGATTATGGCTGGTTTGGGATCAGGTAGACAAAGATCAACTGTTCCACTTAGCTAATGGTACAAAGACTAGAGGACACAGATGTAGGTTTTGGGCAAGAGATACATGGCAATGTGAGAATGATTTTTTTTGCAGAAAAAGAGTGCTAATGACCTGGAACTTGCAGCCCACAAGCGGATGGAAGCAGAAATTATTGATGATACCAAAAAGGAAATTGGTCGGGCATTTGAAGGAAATAAACCTGAGAAGCTATGGGGATTAAGTAGGGATGTTGGACTGACAGATTGCTCCAAGATCATCATCAGTGTGGACTTGAAGGGCCAAATGGCCTCCTTCTGTGCTGGAAATGACATTGTGACTCAATGATCTACCCTTACAGAAATGAGCACAAAATTAACAAGTCCAAAGCACAAGTTATAATTGAAAGAAATATTTTTCCTGCCCATGTGAGAGTTGGATAGCTGGTGTTTAGTAAATACAACTGATTCTGTCCTGGTTCCAGTTTACATTTTAAAAATGATGAAATATGCTAGAAACATACAAGTTACTGGCAACTTTCATGGGGTAAATTTAATAGATTGCTTTAGTTCCCAACTACTCCTCCCAGTTATAAACCTCATTGGCCATTGAATTGGGGTGGGACTTCCCCTCTTCAGAAACAAAGTCCCATTTCAGGGCTGCTGGCCAACTGAATTTTGCTATTTTTTTAAAGATTGGTGTTGTCTGCATTGTAATCTTCCAATTTGGATTAAAATGCATTCTGGAACCCAGAAATTGTACTTTCCAAATTTTGATTCAGAAGGAACATGTTGTGCTTTCCAACTATTTTTCCCAAGAGAATCTTCCAAACCTTTTGCCTCTAAGAATAACTGCTCTCAACAACTCAGCCCAATTATTTTACAAAGAAAAAGCATGGCAGTTTGTTGAAAATAGAAAGTATAAAATCAAATTCCAAAATATTCCAGGTTTACATTATCTTTAGATCTTCTATTTGAGTGTGTTAACACATCTTTAAGATGGTGATTCAGCAGAAAGAATTCTTCAGTTCTCGACAGCAAAATGAAACAAAACTTATTCCAACTTCTAAATCAAAGGAAAAAAAGGTTTAATAAAGAAACATCAACACTTGAGACCTCACCCTGGACCCTTCTAAGCTCCCCAAACCCCAGCAGCAACTTATTTATACTGAATCAGCTGGTTAGCTGACCACCACATCATTTTGCCATTGGTTACATAGTTTAGTGGGTCAGCTGAACCTTACAGCATGTTACCATTGGTCATTACAACCAATCCAAAGTTATCATTGGTTTCATTCTAACAAAAGATTGCTCCTTATCACCCTCTGTTGCTACAATTTTGAACACATTCATTTTCATGATATTCATATTTGAAAACAATGTAACATGGTACTGTCAAAGTTTATTTATTAGTCACAAGTAAGGCTTACATTAACACTGCAATGAAGTTACGGTGAAATTCTCCTAGTCGCCACACTCCAGTGCCTGTTTGGGTCAATACACCTAACCAGCACATCTTTCAGACTGTGGGAGGAAACCCACACAGTCACGGGGATAATGTGCAAACTCCGCACAGACAGTGACTCAAGCCGGGAATCGAACCCGGGTCCCTGGCGCTGTGAGGCAGCAGTGCTAACCACTGGTCAGGTCTCTACATCATTTGTTTACTTCTGGAGGGATAAAATTAAAAAGTAAAAGTAAACTGGTATCAAACCTTGGTTCGACCACACTTGGAGTACTGTGTATAGTTCCGGTCGCCAAATTATAAAAAGGATATTGAGGCACCAGTAAAAAGGATTTATAAAGATTTTTCTCCCCACCCCCACTGCTCTCGTTCGCCCCCATCCATTCCTGCCCCAGAACTGCAAGGAAAGGATGATCACGTTGGGTCTTTATTCTCGGAAAAGAACAAACTGAATGGTGACCTAGAAGTCTTTAACATTTTGAAAGGTTTTGATAGAGTTGACATAGGGAGCGTGTTTTCACTTGTGGAGAAGAGTCAAGCTAGAGACTGGCAATATACAATAATCACCAAAAAATTAAGCAGGAAATTCAGAAGAAACTTTTACTTGACAGTGGTAATAATGTGGAACTTACTAATAGAATGATGATGGTGGCATGGTGGCACAGTGTTTAGCACTGTTGCCTCACAGTGTCAGGGACCCGGGTTCGATTCCCTGGGTCACTGTCTGTACAGAGTCTGCACGTTCTCCCCGTGTCTGCGTGGATTTCCTCCGGGTGCTCTGGTTTCCTCTTATAGTCCGAAAGTGATGCTTGTTAGGTGCAGTCACCATGCTAAATTCTCCCTCAGTGTACCCGCCGGAGTGTGGCGACTAGGGGATTTTCACAGCAACTTCATTGCAGTGTTAATGTAAGCTTACTTGTGGCACTAATAAAAAATACTTTAAAAAACTTAAAACCAAAGCATTGTATAAATGCATTTAAGGAAAAGTTGGATATATGTAGGAGGAGAAAGAAATTGAGGGTTTGTGCTGATAAGGTTAGATAAGGAAGGATGGGAAGAGACTTGACTGAAGCATAAATGCCAGCATAGGTTGGTTGATCTGAATGGCATTTTTGTTGGTGTTGTACATTCTATGTAAAATATCAGAAAGGCTATCTTTTTTTATGTTGAACTGGAAGAAGAACAGCAGACAGGCACAATATTTGGTATAACTCATTGACGTTATGGGGAGGCGATGGCCTCGTGGTATTATCGCTAGACTATTAATCCAGAAACTCAGCTAATGCTTTGGGGACCTGGGCTCGAATCCCTGGCAGATAGTGGACTTTGAATTCAATAAAAAATATCTGGAATAAAGAATCTACTGATGACCATGAAACTATTGTTGATTGTTGGAAAAACCCATCTGGTTAACTAATGTGCTTTAGGGAAGGAAATCTGCCATCCTTATCTTGTCTGGCCTACATGTGACTCCAGAGCCACAGCAATATGGTTTGCCCTTTGAACAAGGGCAACAAGGGATGGGCAATAAATGCTGGCCAGCCAGTGATGCCCATGTCCCATGAATGAATTTTAAAAAATTATCCCCCGTCTCTGAGACTGTATCACTGTTCAGTTTTGAAATTAGGGTAAATCGACACAACCACAGGAGAAATATATTAATTCCTATCCAATATCTTTGCTGTCCAGAGCAGCTTTGCCTGCTGTTCATTGATCTAGCGAGCTGGACAGCAAGCCAAGACCTTCATATGGTCAATGTGGACTAGCAACTTCGACTGAGGAAAACTAATTGGGAAAATAGAAAATGAAATATGTTTTTATATATATTCTTGTTGATGCTTTTGTTTATTACACTCTACTCTCTTCTAGTTTTGCTATAACGCAGGGTATTTGAACTAAATGGCTTCCTGGTATCCATCAACATTTATCTTCATTGTCAAAAGCGAGTGCTGGAGATCTTTGCCAACTGTAAATTATGGTACTACATTTCAAATTTTCCTTTTGTTTGCCCTGATCAGGCAGTATACCTCTAATGAAATACAGCTCGCATTTCCCCGCTGTGGCAAAAGCACAAAGGAGTAAGTCATAACAATCCTGAAGCACCATTGTCTTTGACTCCAGGAACTTAACATTTAACATCTTGTATGTTTTATGTTACTAACAAAAATTGTAAAGCCCTGCCATCTCAACGTGTCGAACAGCTCCCTTCAGACTAAGCACTCCTTTTGTCATCCTCTCTTTCCAAAGTCTGTTTTATTTCAGTATGAGCATCACTCAAAGCTAAATGCTATTTGTCATTTGTAACTGGCTAATGCTAGAGGCAATTTACAAGGCCAACTGAGTGGAAAAAAAAATCTCTTGACAATTGCCTGGGCTGTTACTCTGTGAAACGATTATATTTGATATTTTTCTTACCTCTTTGGCAACAGATCAAATGGATGATTGTCTGAATTTATTTAAATAATGTGTGATGAGTTTAAATAACTTATTAAATTCACAATGCTCATAGAAAGGAATACACTTGGAGCAAGATTTTTAATATGCCTAAGCAAGTAGTAATCGCATTGCAAGGAGAAATGGATACCATGTTTAAGAGGAGTGGTAATTTAGCTTTGAGCGATCAAGGAATCCAGGTTCCTCATCTATGGACAAAGACAAGTGAATAATTCAGCTTTTATTTCAAATGTATGAATTATACCTTGGAGCACATAGACAAAGAATAGTGCCAGATATCATTTTCTAGATTTTCTGAAGTAGTGATATACAGTTCTGAAAGGATATTACCAATGCTTCCTAGTTTTAGGAAGAGTTTCCATTTTAAAATTAAATAAAGAGTCGCGCTCTTAAGAATTACTGCTTTTACAATAAACTGTAGTCTATCTTTGGCTGTGATGCTAGAATGTTCAGCTTCTGACTAGAGTTGAGTCTGTCCATGCAAGAACAAAAATAATTAAGCTGAATTTTGCCAATTCATCTCCCCACCTTCCAGCATTTTACACTGTACAGTTATAGAACAATTGAAACATGTGTTGTATGAGGAACGGTTGAGGACTCTGGGTCTGTACTCATTGGAATTTAGAAGAATGAGGGGGCAATCTTATTGAAACTTACAGGATACTGTGAGGCCTGGATAGAGTGGACGTGGAGAGGATGTTTCCACTGGTAGGAAAAACTAGAACCAGAGGGCACAACCTCAGGCTAAAGGGATGATCCTTTAAAACAGAGATGAGGATGAATTTCTTCGGCCAGAGAGTGGTGAATCTGTGGAACTCTTTGCTGCAGAAGGCTGTGGAGGCCAGGTCATTGAGTGTCTTTAAGACAGAGATAGATAGGTTCTTGATGAATAAGAGGATCGGGGATATGGGGAAAAGGCAGGAGAATGGGGGTGAGAAAAATATCAGCCATGATTGAATGGCGGAGCAGACTCGATGGGCCGACTGGCCTAATTCTGCTCCTATGTCTGATGGTCTTATGGTCTTATATCAGGCAATCTTGTGACTCAACTGAAAAGCATGGCACAAAATCCTGCTGGTGCTTCTGAATGAGAATTTATAAAAATCCCCTGGGCTCCTGCAATCCCTTGCCTCCCATCGCAGCCTGGGATACATCTCATCAGGCCCTGGGGATTTATGCACCTTTATGCCCACTAAAACATATAATACCTCCTACTTATTAATCTTAACATGTTCTAGAACTTCACTGTCCCAACTGAAAAATCTCCAGCTACAATGTCTTTCTCCTTAGTGAATACAGATGAAAAATATTAATTTAAGACCTTGCCCATGTCATCTGGCTCCATGCACAGATTGCACCTTCGGTCTCTATTGGGCCCCATTCTTTCCCTGATGTCCTCTTGCTCTTAATATAATTATAAAATGCCTTGGGGTTTTCCTTAATCTTATCTGCCAATGTTATTCGTGGCCCCTCATTTCCCTCCTCACTTCCTTTCTATAGGTGACCTTCAAACATCATGAGGCATATTGGGGGGAATTTTCCTGTCCTGCCTGCCATGGGAATTGTAGCGGGCCGGGGGAGGGGGTGGACCATGGAAAGGTCCCTTGACCTCAGGTGGGGTTTTCCGGTTTATGGGCAAAAGATCCTGACCATTATGTTATGCTGCCACATCATGGTAATCAGCACCAATTGAATTTATTAATGAAATAGTGTCATGTTTGATCTCAGGTAAATTAATAGTTGATGTCAATAAAACATATGCAAAAAATTAGAAGACCATAGAGATCTGAGGTCTGAAAATGTGACAAAAAGTTAACAAAGTCCTATATTCTCAAAGCACTTTGTTGTCAAGTTTAGTATTTGCAGAATCATTTTAGTGTGACTTTAGTGTACCTTTAAGAAATGTTTTTTGTTTAAAATCATGATTTCTGCAGCTCTCACAGCTTCAGTGTTTTCTTGTTGCCGGTTTGACTGGAGGTGTCCTTTTATTGCTGCTTAAATGGTGGTTTGTTTATATTTACTGGGATGTTTTATGGCCCTGCATTGTTAGGAGAAAAGGTCATGGGTTTTGGACAGGCTTTACTTCCCTTTCTAGGGAGTTTAAGGTTTATTTTCTGTTTGGCTTGGCTGCAGTTTGAGTTTTAGTTTTAGAAGGGACAGCAAGCTGAAAAGAAGTCTCTCTCTCTCTCTTCCTGTTTTGGAAATTCTGCTGATCATCTGAAAGCAAGGTATTGCCTTTCTGAAGGGGGGGAATCTGCTTTTGATGGCTTGCCTAGAGTCCCTGGTGTTTTGGGAAGCTGTTCTGAGTCTATCCAGAGAACTGCAGACTTCATCCAAAGGACTCAAACCCAGTATCACATGTCTTTGCTGTGTTAAACCTGTGAAAAGAGTCTTTTGTCTATGGGATTGGTTTGATTGGAACACACTAGATATATTTGTTCAGGGTTATACATTATAGTGGTTTTGTTTCTTGTTTGTAATTGATAATATTTCTTACTATTTTTCTTACTATACGTTTTAACTATATTCTTAAATAAACATTGTTTGATAAAAGCTCCCTAGTGGGTCATTTGAATCATACCTGAAGTGAAACTATATCATGCTTATCCTAGCCAAATTCAAGATGAAAAGCTTATGGCCCAGGTGGGCTCCATAGAACACTTTGGAGTTTCTGACCCGAACCATAACAATAGCTACAAGCCAGGAATCTCTCAATGCAATTAAATCACAAGCTTTGCAATTGACAAGAAATGTTGATCATTGGTCTCTTGACTTCATTGACCTGGCTGGAAAGATTTCACATCACTTGTATTGGCAGCAACTCCTGACAACGCAGCCAGAAACCAATCTGTGTAAATAAGCAAAATACTGTGGATGCTGGAATCTGAAACAAGAACAGAGGATGCTGGAAAAGCTCAGCAGGTCTGGCAGTATCTGTAAGGAGAGAAAGCAGAATTAACGTTTCGAATCCTGTGGCTCTTCATCAGAACTGAAGGGAGGGAGAGTGTGTTCAAGCTGTGAGAGATTGCAAGTCTGCATTGCTCCATTGCTCACACTGGAATAATGCAGTTAAGGGGTTGACATGCAACTGTATCTGTCAGGCTCAACACATATGACCTAGGTCTCTAACATCTTAGAAAAATATTTAGACACATTAAGGATGTTAGATTCATTCCAATGGTAACATTTTATGATTCTTAAAGTAGTGAACCAATGTGTTGTGCCATTTAGTGCTAGGTCATGAATTTGCCTCAGTGATGCATGTTATGTATCCCAATCTCAGCCTGAAATTGATGAGGAGGGGATAGGGAAAGCTGCTTTCTCATAACAGCAGGGAAACCTGGAGTATCTCTCAAACCATAACCTCTTCTGAGATACTCTGATACCCTAGGTAGCACTCAATACTGATACTGGGATAAGTGGTTTAAGTTGTACCCCTCCTTTCAATTATGATAGATTGTAGTCAGTTTCTGACCCTGCACTTAAAATCATAGAATAATAGAAGAGGCCATGGGGTCCATCAAGTCTACATCGACTCACTGACAGAGTATTTTACCCAGGCCCTCTACCCCTCCCAATCCCAGTAATCCTACACTTTTCCCATGGCGAATCCATCTAACTGACACAACTTGGCACGCTAAGGGGAATTTAGCATGGTCAATCCACCTAACCTGCACATCTTTGGACTGTGGGAGGAGACCAGAGCACTTGGAGGAAACCTATGCAGACATGGGGAGAATGTACAAACTCCACACAGTTGCCCAAGACCAGAATTGAACCTGAGTCTCTGGAGCTGTGAGGCAGCAGTGCTAACCACCGTGCCACCATATTGATGCTGAGTCCAACTATTTATCAAGAAAAGTCAAGGATAAGAAAAGTAATGAGTATTACTCATATTTCACATTCTTATTTTAATTTTTTTCAGTATTCTCCCCATTGCTCATAAAAGGAAACTAAATTTATACGGAAAAACAAATTAGGATTGCTTGCAGCTAACTCTGCTCCTTTTATAATTCATAAGTATTAGAAATGTAGCTTTTGCTGTAATAAAGGGAAAAACGAGACAATTTTTGAATCAGAATACATATATATATATATATATAAGGGCAGTTTTCACATCAGATTATGCTTTTGTTACTTCTGCACAGTTCTGAGTAAAGTTTAGATTTTAAGCAGAACAAAACATTTAAAACTAAATTTAAAGACATAAATCACAATAATTATAAATATGAGATTATTGGTGGGATTTTACAACCTCGCTCATCCCGAAACCATAAAACCCACCCGAGACCAACAGACCTTCCCATGCTTCACGCCCCCGCCCGCTCGATTCCTGTGGCGGGTGTGTTGATAAAATTCCGGCTTATATATGCTTCACCGTAATGTAATCCGAAAGCAAACTCTGTGGTATTATTCCAATCTGCTGTTGAGATATTGATTGATTGAAGAAAAAATTAGAATTCAGAACAAGTCAGTTAATTTCAACTGCTTTGGCCAGCAGGGAAACTGAGGATAGATTTTAATGAGAAATATTCCAAGTGCTGAACGAGTGAGAAAATGGGAGAGTTTTAGATTCGTTTTTTGGGCGAGTTAAAAAAAATCTTATGGCACTTTGTCAAAAAAAAGAGCCACAATGCAATTCTCACTAGGATGGGGGGGGAGGGGGCAGAGCCTGATAATGCGCGGGAAACCGGCTGCTGAGCTCAAGGGGCGCCATTGCAGATGCACCCCGATCTACCAGTGTACCAGGAGAGTTCCTGCTGCCCCTCACTACCCCCCCACGGGTGTCGCCACCCCCCCTCCACACCATGGATATCGCCTCCCCCATCCCAACGGACATCGCACCCTCGTCCATGGACATCGGCCCTCCCTTCATGGACACCACCGCCCCCCCCCCCATAGACATCGCCCCTCACCCTCATCGATTGCCCACCAGAGATGGTGCCAGCACAGTGTGGTGTCCAGGTCAACAAGAGTGGTATCTGCAGTGGAAAGCCTGAGGCAGGAAATGGTCATTATGGGTGGCAGGGTCCAGAGGTGGCTGAGTCCCTGTGGACCAAGGCCAAGTCACAGCGGGCCACAGCTGAGGGCCTCAAGACCCTTCTCAATTCACTGTGGTCCATCGTTGAGGGGCTTGGGAACATCCTGCAGTCACAGCGGCATGACCGAGACAACAGGTCATGGCTGTGGGCTCGAGGGCATGGCCCAGTCACAGTGGGCCATGGCTGAGAGGCTGCAGAGCTTGGTCCAGACTCAGAGGGCACTTTCTGTGGGCATAGAGAGCTTGGCCCAGATTCAGAGGGCCATCGTTGAGGGCTTGCACACTGTGGGGTGAACATGATTGGGCCTCCAGGACTGGCAGAGCCAGGTGACACCGGAGCTTCTGGAGCTCAGTCCTGCTGCTCCGCCATCACATGGCATGTCTCAGGGGTCCACCAGCACCCAGAGGGAGGGGGAAGGGCTGGAGCCCATGCTGAGGCCTTCCACCTGGGAGACTTCAGCCATTACAGGACCTTCTGACTCCTCTGTTCCCCTGACACTGGTGCATCCCAAGGGCAGCAGGATGAACAGGGTGGTACCGGAAAGTTGGCTGGGGCCCTCCAGGTCCTGGTCCTTCAAGGGACGTCCACCAAGGGCATCACAAGATGGGAGTGCCTTCTTTTCAGGCCCCTGCACCCATTAGAGACCTCTCCAAGGATCCCAACCCCAGCGTGAAATGCAGCCCTTTGAAGTGCATCACTATCTCCCTCTCAGTTCACAATATTTCCAAATTTTATGTCATCTGAAATCTTTGAAATATAACACCCAGGTCAAAGTAATTAATTTATATCAAGAAGCTGACTAGATTGCCCAGGGAGAAGCTAGCATGGCCTCAATGAGCTGAATGGCCTCATTCGATGTTGTAAATGATTCTCTGACTCTATCCTTTGTGGTGGAAAATATAGAATTAAAGTTTACTCAGGCATAACATAGAATCAGCACAGAGGTGACCATCAAATCTGTACCAGCTCTTTCTAAGCTAGTTTCACTTCCTCACTCTTTACCCATATCCCTGCATTTTTTTCCTTCAAGTATTTATCCAATTTCCTTTTGAAAAATATCTTTAGATTAATTTCTATCATCCTCTCATTTTAATCCTATTCACTCCAAATCCAAACTATTTATGACAGTTGTCTGCATTATGGGTTGACGGCCGGCAGTACAATCTTATGTATAAAGTCAATGACAGCAGTGAGAGTGGGGTGGGTTGTGGGGGTAACATGGGGGAACATTGGGAGCAATTCCTGATGTTGGAGAATGGAAAAGGGGGATATTTTGCACACTTAAAAATAAGAGCTAAGACGTGCCTTAAAGTACTGTTTCACCACTGGTAAGTATAAACTACATTATCCATTATCTCCACAATCTACTCGCAAATATCTGTTTCATTTGTTGCATTGATTGACCCAGGAGCAGGATTATTAGTAAGTGAATTATTAAAGCTAACTGAAGTTGAAAGTGCTTTGTTTTGCAAAGCGTATTTTGCATTGTGTAGCTACTTTCCTTTTTTAGATTCCACGCAGCACTACTTTCCAAATATATAGGCTTTATAGTTTGGGAGGACAGACACATTAAATTTGACCCTCCCATGCAAAATGAAAAACATTAAAAAAAAATAAAGGAAATGAATTGTAATCATTGAAAAACTGCTGCCTCACAGCGCCAGGGAGCCGGGTTCGATTCCTGACTTGGCTCACTGTCTGTGTGGAGCTTACTCGTTCTTGTGTCTGCGTGGGTTTCCTCTGGGTGCTCCGATTACTCCTCATAGTCCGAAAGATGTGCTGGTTAGGTGCTAAACTCTCCCTCAGTGTACCCGAACAGGTCCCAGAGTGCGGCGACTAGAGAATTCTCACAGTAACTTAATTGCAGTGTTGATGTAAGCCGATTTGTGACATTAATAAATAAACTTAAAGTTAAATAGTTAACAGATTTCCTCCATTACAATTTATGCAGGAGCCACATGGGGGAGACATTGCCACGTGTAAAGCTGTTACACTGACCGGTTGATCTTGTGAATGGATATGCAGATCGGTTCCTGTTCCAGTTGCATGACCCTGCTGTTAGCTGTCATTATGTGGTACATAGGGAATTGGCAATTTATTGAGGCGTTTCTCAAGCACTGTCAGTTCCTGGAACTCAGGACCAACCCACTCTGCAAACTCAGAGAGATTTGAACTTTGGAATAAATACATACAGGTGCATTGGAAGTATTTCACAATTTGGCATTTGTTTCTTTTTTGCATTTGATAAATGTGTTGGCCAGGCCTGACCAATTATAATACATCACAACCCATGTTTGCAAAATGGTGAGCTACCTTGCAAGTTATGTTGCCAAGAATTATTTGCCCTTTATGGATACATTTACAGTATAACTATTGTGTCATTCTGAAGTGATTTATCTTTGCACTGAAGATGCAAATCATTGTGTAAATACAACCTGAAGCATGTATGGAGGGGTCACGTAAACACTAGCATGAAGGGTTGGCGTGTGAGGGGAGACTGAGTAGACTCATTGGAATTCAGAAGAATGAGGGGAGACCTTATAGAAACATATAAGATTTTGAGGGAAATAGATAAGATAGAAGCAGGGGGGTTATTTCCGCTGGCGGGTGAAACCAGAACTAGGGGGCACAGCCTGAAAATAAGGGGCAGCAGATTTAGGGCTGAGTTGAGGAGGAACTTCTTCGCCCAAAGTGTTGTGAATCTGTGGAATTCCCTGCCCAGTGAAGCAGTTGAGGCTACCTCATTGAATGTTTTTTAAGTCAAGGATAGATAAATTTATGAACAGTAAAGGAATTAAGGGTTATGGTGAGCGGGCGGGTAAGTGGAGCTGAGTCCACCAAAAGATCAGCCATGATCTTATTGAATGGCAGAGCAGGCTCGAGGGGCCAGATGGCCTACCCCTGCTCCTAGTTCTTATGTTCTTATGTTTTTATTATGAAGCAGGGTGAGACCCGGGGAAGGAGAGACTCTCACTTCACTTTGATCATGCCTTCAGCTGTCTAGCCCCTTAGTTCCAGAATTCCCACCCTAAACCTTTCTGCCTCTCTACCTCCCTCTTCTTCTTTTAAGACACTCCTTAAAAACTAGCTCTTTGGCTAAGCCCTTGACCACCCATCCTACTATCTCCTTATGTGGCTTGTGGTCAAATTTTATTTGGTAATGTACCTGCAAGGCATCTTGGGATGTTTTATTAGGTTAAAGGTGTTATATAAATACAAGTTGTTGTTGTTCAAAGCAAGACGCTTAGGTATAACATTGGTTCAAAAGCCATATTTTTGCTAAGCTTGTGGAGTGTAAATGTACTGTAAAATACTTAAGTCACAACCCTGTAGGCACGGGCATGAATCCTAGTCCTCTTGATGTGTAAATAAAGCAATCCTGATATCTTGGTTCCAAAACAAGCCTTCACATTATCAGACAATCTGGTGAGTCAAAGTTAGTTTTAGTTAATCCGACCTGCATAGTTAAACCTAGTACCTATCGTGATGTGCTTAAAGCAGCCACAGTGGCTGTACATTGTAGTCTCACCCAAAAGGCACTACTGATGCTGCAATGATGAGTAACATAAATGTACATCAGCTGTGAAGAGGAGCATGGAATCAATAATAAAGGTAGGAAGAAAGGCTTGAAATTCTGAGGTCCTCCCTCCACTGCTAGTAGAGTTGGGAGGTTGGACTTCATATGCAGGCAGAAATGGACCCCAGCCTCAGCTCACATTCTGATAAAGTGGTCATACAACGCACATAAACACAAAAAGAGGAAATGTCTCTACATGACCTTGCACTCCAGTATAGAATGATGCTTAGAGGGGAACCTGAGGAAAGAGTCTTTTATGCAGAGGGTGCTGGGTGTCTGGAATTTGCTACCTGAGTTGGTGGTGGAGGCAGAGACACTAAATTTGTTTAAAAAGTACTTGGATCTGCACCGTAAGTGCTGTAAATTGCAGAGCTATGGGCCATATGCAGGAAGTTGGGATTAGAAAGGGCACCTGGGTGCCTTTGGGTCAGCATGAACAAATTGGGCTGAACGGCCTCCTTCTATGCTGTATCATTTCTGTGCTTCTATGGTTCTATGGCTACCCAAGCAATGCCATTGGGAAATTGTGATTTCTCATGCAGTAAAGTGAAAATTGGATAATGATGACATGTAACCCACTATTAATCAGCTTGCACTCACTCCCGGTTAGGAGCGACCAATTGAGGAATTGATCCAATACAACCCAATTTATGAACCAGGTTAAAAAGTATAATGGCAGTATGATAATGCACCTTTGCTAAAGTGCAAGAGACTTCTGACTCAGTTTACATATAGCATTCATTTTACATTGAAATCAACACAAATGTCCTGTCTTCTATTGTGTTAATACAGATTTTTAATCTTTCAACTTTTGTCGTGAGTGACACAGGCCAGTAACAAGTGGCCTTGATGATATCCTTCTGCAATTATCATTATTTAATTTAACATAACCAGGGTGAGTATTGGGACAGTGTTTGAATCCACTGTATAGACATTAAAGGAGAAGCTACCACTAGGAGTGACATTTTAAAATGTTAATTATCAATCGAATGATATGTTCATGTTTTATTAAATGTCCTAATTCACTGTCATTATAGGAGTTCTACAAGGGAATCTACATGCGGTGTAAGAAGCACAAGCAACAAAAGATAATTTAATATATAAAGATGCCATGCAGGTGGTGTGGCACTGAGCCTGAAATGGTTGTAAAGTCAGCTTCCCACTCAAAGCTGGTTCAGGAAAGCTGTACGTCTATAGACACAGGGGGAGCATTCCTACTTCTCTTCAGCTCAGGAAGTGTAAAAATTTCCTGGGTGCTTTGCACTGAGGCCTTTAGTAATCCCTTTGATGACCACTGATTAGGGCACTTGATATTTGGTATAACTAAGTGGTACGCAGAATCATAGAATCCCTACAGTGCAGAAGGAGGCCATTCAGCCTATCGAGTCTGCATCAACCCCACCCAGGCTCTATCCCCATAACCCCATGCATTTACCCTAGCTAGTCCCCCTGACACTAAGGGGCAATTTAGCATGGCCAATCAACCTAACCCGCACATCTTTGGACTGTGGGAGAAAACCGGCGCACCCGAAGGAAACCCACGCAGATACGGGGAGAATGTGCAAACTCCACACAGACAGTGACCTGAGGCCGGAATTGAACCCAGGTCCCTTGCACTGTGAGGCAGCAGTGCTAACCACTGTGTTCCTGTGCCGCCCACTAGTTGGAGCATGTTAGAGCATGTTATGGAGATAGACATATTTCTAATAAGAAAAAGGGAAAGACGAAAATGGGAAACAGGTGGGGAGGTGGACTTAAGACCAAGGAGAAATCAGCCATGATCTGATTGAATGGCGGAGCAGGCTGAAAAAGCTGAATTTGCCTACTTCTGCTCCTAATTTCTATGTTCCGATGTTCCATCCATTTGTAACTGAAGTTTACAATTGTGGGTTATACAACAAGTCGGACTCGATTTACATATTTAAACTGCCGTGTTATACCCGTTTCCACCAAGTGGGCAGCTTTCCCATTCACAGGTCAGCCTGGTAATTGCATTGGGTGAGCTTCGGATGCCAATGGATGACTAAGGTGTCCTCTTATGTGATTACCTCCTGGCTTCTTGTTGATAAAGGGAACAGCTGTAAGTTTGGAAATCGTCCCCAAGCAGTCCAAGAGTTAGCTGATCTGAGTCTGTGTAACTTTGCAGTCTTGTACGCTTGTGTAGAACAATAGCCAATTTGTGTGCATGCGCACATGTGTGTGTGTGCATGTACATAAATGCAAGCATATGCACGTGTGGATGTTGGCTAAGAATGTGATGTGCCTTGTTATCAAATAGCTTAACTGTTCGCAAATGAGGAATGGTTATTTATCTGAAGTGTCGCTGGGAGTTGCTACCTTTGGGAGAGATAGGTTTACAGAAGAATGTCCTCTTAATTCTCCTTACATTTCTCTCTTAATGTAAAGTTTTTCCCACACTGTACACCTTTTTCACTGAGAGGAAATGCAGGTGATAAACTCCTGCAGCTTTCCTCATGCTGCCTCTGGGCTGGTGACTAGCGGCACTTTCTGCCACTCACCTCAAAACCCACCCTTCAACTCACCTGCTGGATGGCAGGTGGCCTCCTAAGACTGGATAATAGGCCCTCCAGTCCTGAGAGATCAGCAGCCTCATCATCAGAGGTAGGCGCTGCCAATGCAAGTAGGAGAGAGAAAGGGTGCCTCAAGATGGCGATGACATCTCAAAGCTTATAAATATATTTAATAAAAAGTGGCCACAGCTGCAAGAGTGCCATTGTGGAGGGGGAATCTCAGGCTTATGTCTCCAGTTGATTTCCCACAGGTGAAAGGTTTTATAACTCCACATGTGTGGTATCCTGTGCACCCCTCGATGAACTAGGAGTACTTGTGAAGTGTTAAAATTTTTCCTCTATCAATGTGCAGCTGGTGTTACAACTGCAAAACTGAGAAGTGCGAATTAATAAAGATTGTAGAAAGAATGAGCTATGATTGTACCATGAGCTAAATGGTACAATTTTAGAAAGGGTGCAGGAACAGAGACAGCTAAGGATCTATGTACACAAATCTTTCAGGATGGCTGAAGAAATTGAGAAGGCTGTGAAAAGAAATATGGGTTTCTTGGCTTTATTAAAAGACAAACAGAGTGCAAAAGGACATTATGTTGAACATTATAAAATGCTTGTTTAAGCCTCAACTGCAAGATTGCGTTTAGTTGTGGCATCCACTTTAGGAAGGATGTCAAGGCCTGAGATTGGTGTGGAAGGAATTTACAAGATTGGTACCAGTGATGAGGGACTTCAGATATGTGGAGAGATCAGAAAAGACTGAAAGGATTTTTTTAGAGGTGTTCGAAATTAAGGAGGATTTTGATATAGTGAGGAGAAACTGTTTCTAGTGACAGATAACCAGTGACACAGATTTAAGATTTTCAGAAAAAGAAGTAGAGGTGACATGAGTGTTTTACAGCAGGGGAAGAGATTCCATACCAAAACGATATTGCTGTTAGCAGGGCCTGGGCAGTTAGGGCTCAATGGTATAGCTGCTAGTTGCAGTTTGGATCTCATGTGGTTTGCACCTTGCTTGGGAGCTGTTAGTAGGTCCAGGCAGTTAGGGTTCAGGGAAATCCTGTGGCGACAAGAAGGCAACAGAAGGTCACTGGTTCCAGGCCAGGCAGTTAGGTCTGGGGAAGCCCTGAGAGCCATTGATAACTCAGTACAGTTGGGAGACTGGAGATCAGAGAAACCAAGGGACAGTGCCAGCTTGGTGAAGATAGCAGTTTGTGAAAGAGTTAGAAATGTGCTAGTAATTAAAGATGGGAGTATAGCTTTGTGAATCCTGTGGGATGCAATCTTTGGAAGAGAAATTGAACCATTGGGTGGCGATCCAAGTCAGAGTGAATTCAGAAGCTAGATCTTCGAGAGGGAAGTGTTGGAATCCCTCGTGATGGAAACAAAGGCCCGTAACTTATGGGGTCCAGGGTTTCATAATTGGTTAGTACCTCAGAGATGCTCTGGGGAAACCTCCTTCAAAGGTTTCCAGATAGGGATTGCTGGCAATTGCCTGTGAAGTTCCAAGTTCAGTTGGGCAATTGTCCTAGAGTTGGGACCATCCGAAAGTATGATTTCGATTGGAATCTTTGGATGGTTCAGATTGTTTTACAATAATAATTATCCAGTTAGAAGTTAGAAGAATTAAAATGCTTCACACTTCTCAGATCCAAGCCTCCACAGCACTCCCTCGCTCCTCCCAAATCCCTTGTGGCTCCCACCAGCTAGCCAATGCCCACACTGATCATTCCCCCCCCCCCCGATCAACCCCTCCCACTGACCACTTGACCCTAACCCACCACCGACCACCCCACAACCAGCCAGCCATCCAACCAACCTCCCTGAAGGACCCCCCATGACTGGGGCACCCCTTTGACGACCCCCCCGCCGAAAAACTCCCTGACTGATTTCCCCCCCCCACCCTCCCCCCACCCCACCCCCACCTCCCCACCCCCACCCCCCCACCAACTGATCACCTGGTCTGCACACCACTACAGATCACCCCATCACCAACTGGTCATCTGACCCTGCCTGAATAACCCCACCCTGACGGAGACCACCCAATGACCACCCAATCCCCACCAGCTGACCCCTATCCCCAGGCCACCTGACCCCCCCCACAAATATCCAACCCCTTCCCCGACCACCTTGTAAACCTACCACTTACTTTACAAACCTACCTTCGTCCTAGCCCAGCAAAAGGGGCATGGCTTCCTTACCTTCGACCATATAGCCCATGACTGAAGGCATCAGGAGTGTACAGTCCTACACAGTTCTTACCCAGCTTGAGTCTGAAGGTTAAGTGAGAAAGCTTTGGTTGGATTTCTGGATCATTTTCTGGGGGTGGAATGGCAATCTAATTCTGAAATCTAGCTCTTGAGTTTTAACAAGATATTATGACTAACAGGAGTCATTGATGTCTCTGCTGAGAAATGATGTGGAGATGCCGGCGTTGGACTGGGGTAGGCACAGTAAGAAGTCTCACAACACCAGGTTAAAGTCCAACAGGTTTATTTGGTAGCAAATACCATTAGCTTTCGGAGCTTGCTGCTCCTTCGTCAGATGGAGTGGTCTCTGTTCTCCAACAGTGCACAGACACAGAAATCAAGTTACAGAATACTAATTAGAATGCAAATCTCTACAGCCAGTCAGGTCTTAAAAGGTACAGATAATGTGGTTGGAGGGAACATTAAACACAGGTTAAAGAGATGTGTATTGTCTCCAGACAGAACAGCTGGTGAGATTATGCAAGACCAGGGGCAAGCTGTTGGGGTTACTGATAATGTGACATAAATCCAACATCCTGGTTTAGGCCGTCCTCATGTGTGCGGAACTTGGCTATCAGTTTCTGCTCAGCGACTCTGCGCTGTCGTGTGTCGTGAAGGCCGCCTTGGAGAATACTTACCTGAAGATCCAAGGCTGAATGCCCGTGACTGCTGAAGTGCTCCCCCACAGGAAGAGAACAGTCTTGCCTGGTGATTGTCGAGCGGTGTTCATTCATCCGTTGTCGTAGCGTCTGCATGGTTTCCTTCAACATGATGAAGCCGAACATCTCACCAAGGCCATCCCCACACCCCCACTTCTTGCCTTCAAACAACCACGCAACCTCAAACAGACCATTGTCCGCAGCAAACTACCCAGCCTTCAGGAGAACAGTGACCATGACACCACACAACCCTGCCACAGCAACCTCTGCAAGACGTGCCGGATCATCGACACGGATGCCATCATCTCACGTGAGAACACCATCTACCATTTTTCACGGTACATACTCTTGCAACTCGGCCAACGTTGTCTACCTGATACGCTGCAGGAAAGGGTGTCCCGAGGCATGGTACATTGGGGAAACCATGCAGACGCTACGACAACGGATGAATGAACACCGCTCGACAATCACCAGGCAAGACTGTTCTCTTCCTGTGGGGGAGCACTTCAGCAGTCACGGGCATTCAGCCTTGGATCTTCAGGTAAGCGTTCTCCAAGGCGGCCTTCACGACACACGACATCGCAGAGTCGCTGAGCAGAAACTGATAGCCAAGTTCCGCACACATGAGGACGGCCTAAACCGGGATGTTGGATTTATGTCACATTATCAGTAACCCCCACAGCTTGCCCCTGGTCTTGCATAATCTCACCAGCTGTTCTGTCTGCAGACAATACACATCTCTTTAACCTGTGTTTAATGTTCCCTCCAACCACATTATCTGTACCTTTTAAGACCTGGCTGGCTGTAGAGATTTGCATTCTAATTAGTATTCTGTAACTTGATTTCTGTGTCTGTGCACTGTTGGAGAACAGAGACCCCTCCATCTGACGAAGGAGCAGCATGCTCCGAAAGCTTATGGTATTTGCTACCAAATAAACCTGTTGGACTTTAACCTGGTGTTGTGAGACTTCTTACTCTGCTGAGAAATCCATGGGATCTGTCTTGGTCGCATCTGCCATTTAAAATGTAATGTGCCGTGTTCAACCACAGCTTTCTGTTAATTCATAGAGTATAAGATATTGTAAATCGTTTTAATTTTCTGACTTTATGTAATAAAGTATATTTTGTTTGTCTAAAGCCGTGGAATCTTCTGGCTTTATTCTCCTACTGGGTAACTGAAATTTCAAACTTTGTCTACTTTAAACAAAAAGTTACTGAATCGTAATAGGATAGGGTGGCTGACTCCATGGAACATTAATCGTGACAATCAAATGAGACCGTGCAGACCGATTGTGAACAGAAACTTCACAATATAACATTTCCTCATACATTCATGCTCATATCCCTTGTGAAATACAAAGCTTTAATCTTACTTTTCCTACCTCTGCTACTTGGTGCAATCCCTGTGGTTTCAGCACACATTGAAATAGGTTGTGCAGATCCCAGCTCCTGCTGCTGAGGTGCTGTTGGCTGATGATCTCTGGGTTTTAGAGCTCCACCTACGCAACTCGACATCAGGACCCACAGGCACGTCAAAGTCTCTGCAATCATAGACTGTACGTTTCGAACCTCTGTGAGTACACTGGAAATTTTCTGACGCTGTTCAATGATTACCCATTTCATTGACAACCCCAAATTTCAGAATCTGTGACCAGCTGAGCAGAGCTGGACTGTTCCCTCCAATGCAGGCTCTCCACGAGAAAAGTTAAAGTTTAATTATTAGTCACAAGTAAGGCTTACATTAACACTGCAATGAAGTTACTGTGAAATTCCCCTAGTCACCACATGTCCGGCGCTTGTTCGAGCCAATGCATCTAACCAGCACATCTTACAGACTGTGGGAGGAAACTGGAGCACCTGGAGGAAACCCACGCAGACAACATGCAAATTCCACACAGACAATGACCCAAGCCAGGAATCGAACCCGGGTTCCTGGCGCTGTGAGGCAGCAGTGCTAACCACTGTGCCACCTTGCCTCTTCTTGGTCAGTCATGAAGTGTGAGTCACTAGATGAAAGCTCAATTATCTGTCCAGCAGCTTCTACTAAGGCAGCACGGTGTCATAGTGGTTGGCACAACTGCCTCACAGCACCAGGGACTCGGGTTCGATTATTGACTTAGAAACCATAGAAACCCTACAGTACAGAAAGAGGCCATTCGGCCCATCGAGTCTGCACCGACCACAATCCCACCCAGGCCCTACCTCCACATCCCTACATATTTTATCCCCTAATCTACGCATCCCAGGACACTAAGGGGCAATTTTTAGCATGGCCAATCAACCTAACCCGCACATCTTTGGACTTGCATCCCTGTCTGTGCGGAGTCTGCATGTTCTCACCGTGTCTGCGTGGGTTTCCTCCAGGTGCTCCGGCTTCCCCCCACAGTCCAAAAGAAGTGCTGGTTAGGTGCATTGGCCATGCTAAATTCTCCCTCAGTGTACCTGAACTGGCGCCGGAGTGTGGCGACTTGGAGATTTTCACAGTAACTTCATTGCAATGTTAATGTAAGCCTACTTGTGACATTAATTAATAAACTTAAAACTTTAATAGCAAGGATCAGATTATACAAATTTTCCACACAGCCAGGTTCTATTTTGCATGGACTACAGTGGGAGATAAAACTGGGTGGCTGACCTGACCCCATCAGTTACCCAGTGGATGGATTTTAAAATTTTCTTTTATTGGGACATGGGTGTTGCTGGCTGGCCAGCATTTATTGCCCATCCCTAGTAAAGTTAAAGTTAAAATGCCACCGTGCCGCCCACCAGGATAAAATTATCCCCTAAATCTAAGTCTACATAATATGATGGGTTACCTGCAGTATGAGAATTAAAAACCTGCTCAGACCAATAGGATTGTCTTCTCTTTCTGCTGACTATAGGGGGCGAATTTTCTTGCTCCCCCAGCCATGGGATTCGGAGCGGGTGAAGGGCGGACCATGGAAAGGTCCGTTGACCTCGGGTGGGATTTTCCAGTCTTGAGCGCGGCTGGAAAATCCCACACTGGGAGCCTGATGTGAAATTAGTCTTGTTAGAGTTTAAATTATAGAGTGTAGTTTTATGAAAGCTGTTTCAACTCAAAGTCATTGACCTTTCATAGTATCGTAGAATCCCTACAGTGCAGAAGGAGGCAATTCAGCCCATCAAGTCAGTACCGACCACAATCCCACCCAGGTCCTATTCCCATAAGCCCACACATTTACCCTGCTAATCCCCCTGACACTAGGGTCAATTTAGAAACATAGAAAAACTACAGCACAAACAGGCCCTTCGGCCCACAAGTTGTGCCGAACACATCCCTACCTTCTAAATCTACCTATAACCCTCCATCCTATTAAGCTCCATGTACTCATCCAGGAGTCTCTTAAAAGACCCTATTGAGTTCGCCTCCACCACCACTGACGGCAGCCGATTCCACTCGCCCACAATTTAACATGGCCAATCAACCTAACCTGCACATCTTTGGACTGTGGGAGGAAATCTGAGCACCCGGAGGAAACCCACACAGACACGGGGAGAATGTGCAAACTCCACACAGACAGTGACCCGAGGCCGGAATTGAACCTGGGTCCCTGGCGCTGTGAGGCAGCAGTGCTAACCACTGTGCGACTGTGCCACCTTTCAATGTGAACTTTTCTATAAGAAAGAACTAATGTGACCATTCTGTGTAGATTTTTAATCAATAATGTCCTAATTTGAGTAATATTATTTGATTATGTTAACTTATTAAGAAATATTCAATAAGAAAAAAAATAACATTTCTCCCCTTATTGACCTCACATGAATTACATTTTATAGTCTGTTACTGATTGAAAAGAATGCTAAAAATCTCACCAGGGATAAGAAGTTAGTCAAAACAAGGTCTCGCAGTATGTTGTTTCGCAATTTTCTGACAGCTTCATCAGTGGTGGGCTTAATCTCTCTTGAGTTACATACAGTTACAACCAGGTGGCCTCTGAATGAGAAATCCGACCTTACTTCATCTATTTGACACTGAGTCTGGATTGCGTCTTCCTGAAACCATTTCTCATGTTCAGGTGATATACAATTACAGGAATTACATTGCTCCTTATTTTTGTTAAGATTCTTCTGAGATTTTCACCTTTTCCTCTATGGCAATGCTTTCCTGAAAGTTATGTAACATGAAAATGAATGACACACTGCAGATCAACACTTTATATAAACTGCACTTACTACTGTATGCCCAGTGGGCAATTATTGACGAATGATGTGTTGATGATTTCTTAGCGGAAAGTAATTATCAATGATAATTTTCATAATGAGCTCATTCTGCATGTTTCAGTTGACTATCACGGTATGTAGGAGACCTGTTGGATGCTCAACACAGTATCAAATTTACGTTGGATTATTGGAAACATCATATCACCTTCTAAGATTTCTCTCAATGTCTGATACAGCAATGTTGAAAACTCCAGCACTGTGACAATGTGTCAATACCTTTGCTGGGCACCCTTTAACAGAGAGGTTTGTAAATTAATAGTCATGCCATTTTCAAATATTGTTGTACAATTTGTGCAATAAACTCAGACTACGTCTGTGACGTATTTTTTCTTAAATCTTTAAAATAGTTTGAACTTTAGATTCAGATGCCCTGAAATCATATTGTCTGACTTGAAAAACAGGCTTGGAAATATTTACATTATTTTCCTGGACCTGTGACACAAAAAGGTAGGATGTCATCCTAGATTACCAAAGGAAAGGTGAAATGGACAGTGAATCTAGGTGACCAGAGGGATTACATAGAAATTACAACGCAGAGGCAGGCCACTCAACCCAACCAGTCAGTTGCTGTTTTAGGCTGTGGTGTTGTATCGCTGCTTTCTCCCTTTTTTTCTAACTTCATTGCAGTGTTAATGTAAGCCTACTTGTGACACTAATAAATAAACTTAAAACTTAAATAGCAAGGATCAGATTATACAAATTTTACACTCAGCCAGGTTCTATTTTGCCTGGACTACAGTGGGAGATAAAACTGGGTGGCTGACCTGACCCCATCGGTTACCCACTGGATGGATTTTAATTTTTTTTTATTGGGACATGGGCGTCGCTTGCTGGCCAGCATTTATTGCCCATCCCTAGTAAAGTTAAAGTTTATTTTCTAACCTATTCCTCA
This sequence comes from Mustelus asterias, assembly GCF_964213995.1. NCBI lineage: Eukaryota > Metazoa > Chordata > Chondrichthyes > Carcharhiniformes > Triakidae > Mustelus > Mustelus asterias. The sequence continues at coordinate 60,445,243 of NC_135817.1, forward strand.
ATGTTTACATGATCTGTGATTCAATCCCTAATTTTGGTAGCGCACATTACACTGCCTCACGTACTCTGTGTTACCCTCTGTTCTAAACCTCCTATATTAAATTTATGTCATGAAAAAATATCCACTTTTACTAAATAGGGAAATGGATATTTTTATAATAAGGGGCGGCATGGTGGCACAGTGATTAGCACTGCTGCCTCATAGTGCCAGGGTCCTGGGTTCAATTTCCGGCTTGGGTCACTGTCTGTGCGGAGTCTGCATGCTCTTCCTGTGGGGAGTCCGAAAGAAGTGCTGGTTAGGTGCATTGGCCATACTGGGTTCTCCCTCGGTGTACCTGGGCAGGCGCCGGAGTGTGGCGACTGGAGGATTTTCACAGTAACTTCATTTCAATGTTAATGTAAGCCTACTTGTGACAATAATAAAAAATAATAAATAAACTATATATTAATGAACTGCAGTATTCAGGAAGTGGATACTAAGGGCCCTATTTTACCATTTTAATTCTAAGTGCTGGGTGGACTTGAAACTGGAAGTGTTTCAGATCCGACTTTTAGACCCATTCTCAGGTGCCCCCATACACACTCTGCCTGAAAAAATATCAGCGATTCCAGGGCTTAACGCGCCCAAACCCTGCAGCTCTGATCGGCGCCTCCAACTGCACATGTGTAGGAAAAAAAGATAGAATAACGCTCCCCTGCCACATCCCTCCCGGGCCGGATAATGCCTCCCCTTGGCCCCCACAGACATTGCCCCACCCCCACAACATTACTGACCCCCTTATCCCCCCAACGCCCCCCCCCCACCAACCAGACCAATCGTGGGCCCCTCACCCCCATCGATCTCAAGCAGAGAATTGTCAGACACTAGGCACTTACCTCCTCTCTAACTGGAGTGCCCGAATCGGACTTCTATGGAGCATGTATGTTTCGTGCCGATTCTGGATGGGTGAACGCGGTGGTAAAGGGGGAAGTGCCGGTAACGTTGGGCGTGCAGCCCATTAAATCAATTTAAATGCATGCAAATGCATTTAAATGGCCATCACGCCCATTTCAGGCACGGTCCCGATCGCGGCCATTTTCAAGCCTTGGTAAAGGGGGAACCGGCACGGAGGCAGGTGCGGATCACGCTACTCGCCCCATGCCTGACTTTACCAAGTTTTCACGCCCGAAAATGGGCACAGTACGATAATAGCATCGGGCCCTATATGTAGATGACTTTCAGAGTGCCAAGGAGATGGATATGGATGGACATGGACCCCCAGAAAATGTGTTACCTAATAGTTACGACTATCCACTTTGCAACTACCCTTGAGTCCTCGAGACAGGACACCCTGTCATAGGATACATAGAAACATAGAAAATAGAAGGAGTAAACCATTCGGCCCTTCGAATGTGCTCTGTATTCAATATGACCGTGGCTGATCATCAAATTCAATATCCTGATTCCGCCTTCTTCCCATATCCCTTGATTCCTTTAGCCCCAAGAGCTATATCCAATTCCTTCTTGAAATCGCACAATGTTTTGGCCTCATAAAGTGACTGCGACAGGACTCAAACCTGCAACCTTCTGATACCATCATCACTAGAAACACTGAATCCATTAGGCCACACGGTTAGTGGGTACCAGGAAAACATGCAGTGCAAATGAAGAAATCTGGGTAACTATTCCAATGCACATGTGTACTAACATGTTCTTAAAGTAATAGGAATTCTGACTGAAAAAAAATAACAAAGCTGCAGATATTTAAAAATATACGGAAATCAGCCGACTGTAGGCCAATTATAATTGAGGTTTTTTTCCTTACACAAAACCCATAATAATGAAATAGGCATTATATAACTATTATAAACAGTAATAAAAGTGAAACGAAAACAGAAAATGCTGTAAAATCTCAGCAGGACTGACAGCATCTGTGGAGAGAGAACACAGCTAATATTTTGAGTCTGGATGACTCTTTGTCCCTTGCTTCTGAGTGAGGCGACTGCGGGTTCTCATCCCAATCTAGAGATTTGACCACAAAAATTTAGGTTAACACTTGTGTGCGTTACTGAGGGAGTGCCACACTGTGGGAATTACCCTCTTTTGGATGAGACGTTAACCTGAGGTTCTGTCTGCTTTCTCAGGTGGATATAAAAGATCCTATGGTACCATTTTATGATAAGCAGTGGCGTTATCATGGAATACAATCCCTACAGTGCAGAAGGAGGCCATTCGGCCCATCGAGTCCGCACTGATCACAATCCCACCCAGGCCCTATCCCCATAACCCCACATATTTACCCTAACTAGTCCCCCTTAAACTAAGGGGCAATTTTAGCATAGCCAATCTATCTAATCCACACATCTTTGGATTGTGGGAGGAAACCCAAGCACCTGGAGGAAACCCATGCAGACACGGGGAGAATGTACAAACTCCACACAGACAGTGACCCAAGGCCGGAATCGAATCTGGGTCCCTGGCGCTGTGAGGCAGCAGTGCTAACCATTGTGCCACCGTGCCATCCTGTTATCACCATTGTGCTGGTCAATATTTATCTGTCAATCAACATAACTAAAACAGCTTGTTTGATCATTATCATCTTGTTGTTTGTGGAAGTTTGATGCACACTAATTGGCTGTAGTATATATTACAACAGTAACTACACTTCAAAATGACCTCATTGACTATATTTGCATGTTCTGAGGTCATGATAGGTGCTATACAAATTAAAGTTTCTTTTTTTTCCCTTTTATAATCAATGCCACTAAATCAGTTTATTTGGTCATTAACTCATTGCTTACAGTACAAACAAATTGGCTGCTGCACTTTTCTATATTGCAATCGTAACTACAATTTGAAAGATTACAAGAATGGTTCCAGAGGTGAGAAACTGAAGAGGAGATTTGATACAGATGTTTAAAATCATGAGTGAGCTAGACAGAGTAGATAGGGAGAAACTGTTCCTGCTCTGAAAAGGAACAAGAACGAGAGGGCACAGATTTAAAGTGATTTGCAAAAGAAGATAATATAGGCTGCGATTCTCCTGTCCAGGCTTGCCACTTTTCTGGCGAGTCCGGCCGGGAGACACGCGTCTGAGGCCTTGAACGGGGATTTGCGAATGCATGGGGAACGCATGCGCACCTCCCAGAGCCGGCGAGAAGTCGCCCGCCAGCCCACGCTGGGAACCGGCGGGAAGGCAGGTAAGTAATTTAAATCTTTTTAAAATCTATTTTAAATATGTAGATTTGCTAATTATTGGGACCTTTCAGGTCCTGATCGAATCTCTCACCCCGACAGGAGCACTTCATTCCGGCAGAGTTCAGACTAGCTCCCCACGTTTGGGCACCCTGGCAGTGCCAGCCTATGTCCCCTGGCACTGCCCAAGGAGCAAAGTACCCATGCCCAGGGGACACCTTGACACTGCCCACCGAGCATCGGGCAGTGCCAAGGGGATGGGGCCTATTGTGGGCAGGGCCTAGGTGCGATTGGTGAGGGTGTGGGGTCCCGTTGCCACTCTGCATTGGGATCAGTCTGCTTGGGGTGGGCTGGGGGGGTGATCTGCCGGGGGGTGCTGTCTCCAGAGGGGTTTGTCCCTGGGGGGGGCTGCCGGGGGGGATCTGCCGGGGTGAGGAGGGTGGGGGGATTGCCACTGCTGGGGGGTGGGGCCTGGGCATCTGGGACGGGGGGGTCAGGGCTGGCCCGGGAATTGTTGCGGGGGACGCAATCGAGCCGTGGGGGGGCTGGAGGGGAAGCACTCCGGGGGTCCTGGGCTGGCCGGCAATCGGGCTGGCCAGCAAACGGGAGTTTGACAGTTTGGGGCCACTGCGCATGCGCAGAGTTCCGGAACTATCACACTCAGGTGCGAATAGGCCCCGCCCCCCTGGGTTTTTAATGAGATTCACGACTGGGACCTCCTCAGTGCACAGAGTGCGGAGATTCAGGTGAGGAGCTGAACTGTCAGAAATGTCACGATCTTGAACAGTTTTCCCGCCAATCCAGCACTTTTGGGTGAATCGCCCCCCGTAATGTGAGAAAAACCTTTTTCACACAATGAGTGGATTGGGTCTGGAATGCACTGCCGGGAAGTGTGGTGAAGGCAGGTTCAGTCAAAGATTTCAAGAGGATGATTACTTGAATAGAAACAGTGTGCAGGCGTACAGGGAAAAAGCAAGGGAATGCACCAAGTTCGTTTGGAGAGCCGGTGCAGACAGGATGGGCCAAATGGCCTCCTTCTGCACCATAACAATACTGTGATTTTCTGATGCTTCGTTGTCTGTAAAATGTTTTGGCAAGTCTGGCGGTTGTGAAAAAACTTCTTTCTAAGAAGTACAGCTATCTCACCTGCTAAATTGTCATAATCTGCCACTAAATGATTTGACCCTTGGAAAATATGCTTGAGCTAAAATGTGGCAATGCTGCCATGGATCTGGATCAGACGTACGCTGAGAATGATCTCGGCACAGCCTGGTAGGGTCGAGGGGTGGGATGGCGGAGCGAAAGATGGGGTGTGGCGCGGGTTCGCTATAACTTTTATCACTGGGTGAAAAGCAGGTGATAACAAATTGGCAGTGCAGTCTACACCTCACCCCACCTTTCTATTCAATTGACTTCAGTAGGGGAAAAAAATGAGGCAAGGTACAAAATGGGTTGCTGATTTGTCATTGTCCATTTCATGCAAGCGCTAAAGGTCAATTTCTACCTCCTTGAAATCTCAAAAAATAATGAAAACTAATCAGAAAATCTTAATCAAATGGTAGCACTTAATCAAATATTCCTCATCAAGTGATATTTGTGCTTATGTGAGATAATATTTGCTGTGTCAACCATATGTAGATAGGGAGTATCAGAAGGTGGTGCAGCAACCCTGTTTATCTTTTCTGTGTTTGGAAACCAAACCACAGCCATGCCAAGTTTACCCACCTGAGGTCAGACTGTGTGAAAGAGATCAAAGTTCTTATCATAGCTGACCACGGAAACCTCAGCTATTGCATATTCATCAAAGACACAAAAGTAAAACTACTCTTTTCCTCTCAGAATTAAATTTGGGTGCACACAACATTTTTCCTGCACACAGGAATATTTAAACAGGCAGTTCAAAACATCAGTAAGATTTGGATCCAGTCATTCATGACTAATGGCATTAGATTATCGACTATCCATATGATAACTAAGCACAATAATGGACACAGGTGTGTGTCAAACTGATAGGTCCAGTGACTCCAGGGAAACAAATTGTAACAGAATCTCAGGTTCTCATTTCATTTCGACTGTCCAAATGCTCACAGACTGTCTAACATCTGTCGAGGCAGTGTACCTTAGGATCAAGAGAGTCAAATCTACCAGAAATCAAACACAATTTTCTTTTTGACTCCTTGCAATCTTGACACAAAGCTCAAAGTTCTTTGGTTTGACGCAACAAGCAAAGATGAAAAAACTCCTAAGAAAATGGACTGCTGATAACATTAAATTGGCTTATTCATTCGATGAAACCATTGGCTTTTATGATATTAAAAGTTATGTTCTGAAGGAACATTTAATGTGAAGATGCATTGCTTTGAGGAATAGTTCTTTTGTAAGGATTCAGGAGAGATAGTGTTGCACTATCTGAGGAATATGGCTTTGACGCACAACATTGAAACCAATTTATGTGAATGAATTCCTCCTCTGTGGAATGAATAGTGCAGGTAGAGTGCACTTTCCTTTTATCTTCTGGGCTTGGGTTTGAATGAACTCCAGGCCATTGGGATGCAAAGCATGCTGCCTTTTGGCTTTTAGGATTAGAAATAAAATGTGTTTGACAGCCCTAGTTCATTTTTAATGGGCACAAGCAGTGCGCATATGTCAAAGTTGCCATCAATGCAACACTAACTGGCACTAAGTTGACAGTAATCATTCAATGGTCACTTTAAAAAAAATGGTGCGGTAAGTAGAATATTCACATTGAGAAATGTTCTTCTGATGTCGGCGGTGGAATAAGGTGGATTGTATTCAATGCTCACAATATAGTTTTGTCCACATAGTTTAAAGCAAATGTTTTTCTGAGCACTTCTCTTCAGTCCACAAGTATGATCCGAAGCTTCCACACGCTTGCCGTTTTAATTCTCCCCTCCATTCCTACGCTTAACCTCTGCCTTCAGCTTACAGTGAAACACAAGAAACACCACCTCTCATCTTTTGATTAGAAGCTTTACAACCTTTTGGCTTTTTTGAGGAACATTGCTGGTAATGGTCCTATCCTTTTTATTTAAAGCTCTTCTGGACATCATTTGATTCTTGTCACATTACCACCTTTTTATACCACAAACTATTATGCCTTAATCATTCCCACTTTTCACTCTATCAGAGACATTCCATGTTGTTCTTCTTTCCCTTTTCCCAGTCTTTCTGCTTGCTAAAAAAAAGGTAACATCTCTAAGCTCTTCCAGTTCCAAAGAAGGGACATCAATATAAAATGTTGGGCGGGACATTTTTGTCCTCCTGAAGTCAGGGATGGCATTAGATCTTTGGACTGTGGGAGGAAACCGGAACACCTGGGGAAAACCCACAGAGACACGGGGAGAACCTAACCATCACCCCTTGACATTCAATGGCATTACTATTGCTGAATCCTCCGCTATCAACATTCTGGGGGGTTCTCATTGACCAATAATTGAACTGGACTAACCATATAAATATTGTGGCCACAAGTAAAGGTTAAAGCTTGAGAGTTATGGCATGCATAACTCACCTCCTGACTCTCCAAAGTCTGTCTACCACCGACAAGTCACAAGTCAGGAGTGTAATGGAATACCCCCATTTGCCTGAGTGAATGAAGCTCCAACAACACTCAAGAAGCTAGATACTAGCCAGGGCAAAACGGCCCATTTGATTGGCACCCCATCCACACCTTAAAAATTTGTTGCCTCCACCATCAATATACAGTGGCAACAGTGTGTACCATCTACAAGATGCACAGGAGCAACTCATCAATAATCCTTTGACAGCACCTTCCACCCCCTAGAAGAATGAGACAGCAGATGCTTGGGAATACCACCACTGCAAGTTCCCCTCCATACAATCCTGATTTGGAACTAAATCATTGTCTGCAGCTCAAAATCTAGGAATTCTCTTCTGGACAGCACTGTGGGTGTACTGCAGTGTTTTAAGAGGCGGCTCACCATCACCATCTCAAGGGCATTTAGGGATAGACAATAAATGCTAGCCGAGCCAGCAATGCCCACATCCTGTGAACAAATTTTTTAAACAACTATAAACACAACTCCTGCTGAGATAAGTGGTTCAAAAGCTTTTGAAACAAGCAACGGGTTCAGCTGTTAAAACATACTCTTACAAATGCAAACAATGAAGCTTATTGAAACTGCAAAACAGGTACCCTGGTTTTTCTAAGATACACCTGATGTCCTGTGAATCAAAGCATTCAAGCAGCAGGCGACTGCTTTTTTCACTAAGGTAAATTGACCATTACATTGCTCAGCATTGTGGAAATGTTGAAATGCATTAGAATAGTTTGTTCATGGGACAAGGAGTTTTATGCATTCAAAACTAAAGAAACCATTGCTGGGGAACTCTAGTATCATGATTTGAAATGATTTAATATCGACATTGCTTCATGCTTAAAAAAATGCTTTCACTTAGTGAAAAAAGCAGTCGCCTGCTGCTTGAATGCTTTGATTCACAGGACATCAGGTGTATCTTAGAAAAACCAGGATACCTGTTTTGCAGTTTCAATAAGCTTCATTGTTTGCATTTGTAAGAGTATGTTTTAACAGCTGAACCCATTGCTTGTTTCAAAAGCTTTTGAACCACTTATCTCAGCAGGGGTTGTGTTTATAGTTGTTTAAAACATTTATTCACAGGATGTGGGCATTGCTGGCTCGGCTAGCATTTATTGTCTATCCCTAAATGCCCTTGAGATGGTGATGGTGAGCCGCCTCTTAAAACACTGCAGTAACCCACAGTGCTGTCCAGAAGAGAATTCCTAGATTTTGAGCTGCAGACAAGGATTTAGTTCCAAATCAGGATTGTATGGAGGGGAACTTGCAGTGGTGGTATTCCCAAGCATCTGCTGTCTCATTCTTCCAGGGGGTGGAAGGTGCTGTCAAAGGATTATTGATGAGTTGCTCCTGTGCATCTTGTAGATGGTACACACTGTTGCCACTGTATATTGATGGTGGAGGCAACAAATTTTTAAGGTGTGGATGGGGTGCTAATCAAATGGGCCGTTTTGCCCTGGCTAGTATCTAGCTTCTTGAGTGTTGTTGGAGCTTCATTCACTCAGGCAAATAGGGGTATTCCATTACACTCCTGACTTGTGACTTGTTGGTGGTGGACAGACTTTGGAGAGTCAGGAGGTGAGTTATGTATGTCATAACTCTCAAGCTTTAACCTTTACTTTTGGCCACAATATTTATATGGTTAGTCCAGTTCAATTATTGGTCAATGAGAACCCCCCAGAATGTTGATAGTGGAGGATTCAGCAATAGTAATGTCATTGAAAGTCAAGGGGTGATGGTTAGGTTCTCCCCGTGTCTCTGTGGATTTTCCCCGGGTGCTCCGGTTTCCTCCCACAGTCCAAAGATGTGCGGGTTAGGTTGATTGACCATGTTAAATTGCCCCTTAGTGTTAGAGGGATTAACATGTGGGGTTTCGGGATAGGGCCTGGGTGGGATTGTTGTTGGTGCAGGCTCGATGGGCTGAATGGCCTCCTTCTGTACTATAAGAATTCTATGATTTCTTGGCACTTTTGTGGCGTGAATGTTATTGGCCACTTGCCAGCTCAAAACTGGATATTGTCCTGGTCTTGTTTATTTTCAACATGGACTGCTTCAGTAACTGAAGAGTCTTGAATGGGGCTGAACATTGTGCAGTCATCAGCAAACATCCTCACTCCTGACCTTATGATGTAAGGAAGGTCATTGATGAAGCATATGGAGGGCCTAAAACAGTACTCCTGCAGTGATGTCCTGGAGCTGAGATGGTTGACCTGAAACAACCATAACCATTTACTTTGTATTCGGTACGACTCCAACCAGCAGAGAGTTTTCCCCCTGATTTCTATTGACTTCAACTTTGCTCAGGTTCCTTGATGCCACACTTGGTCAAATGATGACTTAATATCAAAGGCAGTCATTCTCACTTCACCTCTGGAGTTCAGCCCTTTTGTCCACATTTGACCCAAGAATGTAATGAGGTCAGGAGCGGAATGACCCTGGCAGAACCCAAACTGAGTATCAATAAACAGGTTACTGTTAAGCAAGTGCTGCTTGATAACACTGTTGGCGACCCTTCCATCACTTTATTGATGATGGAGTGTAGATTAATGGATTGGTAATTGGCTAGGTTATATTTGTTCTGCTTTCTGCGTATAGGCCGTTCTTGGCAAGTTTCTTCATTGTTGGGTAGATGCCAGTGTTATAGCTGTGTTTGCACTGCTTGGCTAGGGAATTGGCACATTCTGGAGCACAATCCTTTATCACTATTTCCAGAGTATTGTTAGGGCCCATAGCCTTTGCATATCCAATACCTTCAGCTGTTTCTTGATATCATGTGGCACGAATAGAACTGGCTAAAGACTGACATCTTGTGATGCTGGGGACCTCCAGAGGAGACCGAGATGGATCATCACTTGACACTTCTGGCTGAAGATTGTTACAAATCTTTTACTTACCTTTTGCACTGATGTGCTGGGTGCCCCAATTATTGAGGATGGGAATATTTGTGGAGCCTCCAGTGAGTTGTGATAATTTTATGGCGCAAATGTTATATGCCACTTATCAGCTCAAGAATGTAGTCCAGCTCTTGCTGCATATGGACATGGATTGCTTCAGTGTTTGAGAAGTCTCGAAAGGTGCTGAGCATTATGTGAACATCCCCAATTCTAACTTTATGATGGGCAGAAGGACATTGATAAGGCTGTTGAGGATAGTTGGGCCTAAGACACTACCCTGAGGAATCCATGCTGTGGTGTCCTGGGAATGAGATTATTGACCAACAGTCAAAACTATCTTCCTTTATGCTGGAGGCTTTTGGGCTGGAAGAAGGTTTATGGTGTAGTTTTCTAGGGGTTGGTACCAGAACCCTTGTTTTTCCTGATATATATTAATGATCTGGATCTCGGTATAGAATCATAGAATCCTACAATACAGAAGGAAGTCATTCGGCCCATTGAGTTTGCACTGACCACAATCCCACCCAGGCTCTATCCCCATAACCCCATGCATTTACCCCAGCTAGTCCTCCCGGCACTAAGTGGCAACTTAGCATGGCCAATCAACCGAACCCACACATCTTTGGACTGTGGGAGGAAACCGGAGCACTCGGAGGAAACCCATGCAGACACGGGGAGAACGTGCAAACTTCACACAGACAGTGACCTAAGCCGGGAATTGAACTCGGGTCCCTGGAGCTGTGAGGCAGCAGTGCTAACCACTGTACCACTGTGCTGCCCCAACAAATCCTGGGGTGGGACTTGAATCCTTGACCTTCTGGCTCAGAGGCCTGAGTATTACCAACTGAGTCACTTGGGATCCAGGGAACAATTTTAAAGTCTGCAGGTAGGTAAGTATGACCCCACACCAGTGGATAATTTTCCCTTCATTCCCTAAGACAGTTTTGCTAGGGCTCCATACTGCCCTGAATGCCAGTCTTAAGAGGTTATTAAATGATTTTCTGTTTTTGATGTGATGATTGAATAATCGTTCATTTTACAGCTGAATGACCACTTTTTACTGGTCAAGATTTTAAAAAATATTAATGGCTATATTTTTCAGCGAGGCCTCTATTACAGAAATGTAGTTTGCATGTCCTTCTTAAAGGATTCCCATTGGTATTATATAGCTCTTAGCACTGTGTAGAGTGGATACTGAATGAGTGGCTATGGGTGAATCATGGGGGATGCGAGGAGTCATAGAGGGGCATGGGGAATATGAGGGAGCATGGGGTTATCACAGAATTGTTATGGTGCAGAAGGAGGCCATTTGGTCGATTGTGTCTACACTGGCTTTCCAAATGAGCATTATGACTGACTTAGTGCCATTTTCCTGCCTTTTCCCTATACGCCTGCATATTGTTTCTATTCAAATAATAATCTAATGCACTCTTGAATGCCTTGATTGAACTTGCCTTCACCACACTCCCAGGTGGTGCATTCTAGACCCAAACCACTCATTGTGTGAAAAAGACTTTTGTCAAATCACATTTGCTTCTTTGTAAATCACTTTAAATCTGTGCCTTCTCATGCTCAATTCCTTTTCAAGCAGGGACACTTTCTCCATATCTACTCTTTCCAACCCCCTCCTGATTTTGAACACTTCTATCAAATCTTCTCTTTGCCATTATTTCTCCAAGGAGAACAACCTCAACCTCTCCAATCTATTCTCATACCTGAAGTTTTTCAGCCCTGGAACCATTCTTGTAAACTTCTTCTACACTCACTCCAATGCATTTGCATCCTTCCTATAGTATTTTGCGCAGAACTGTAACCAATACTCCAGCTGAGGTCTAGCTAGTGTCTTGAATAACTTCAGCATAACCTCCTTGCTCTTGTACTCTATGCTCTTATTAATAAAGCCCCAAATACTGTATGATTTACTAACTGCTTCTTTACCTAAGCTGCTGCCTTCTATGATCTATGCACATATACACCAAGGTCCCTCTGCTCCTGGAACCCCTAAAGAACTGTACCCCTTATTCTATATTGCCCGTCCATGTTCTTCCCACCAAAATGGATCATCTCATGTTTTTCAACATTGAACTTCATCTGCCACTGATCTGCCCACTCCACCAATTTGTCTATGTCCTGCTGAAGTTCCATACATCCCTCCTCACAGTTTACAATGTGTCCAATTTTCTGTAATCTGCAAACTTTAAAATTGTCCCCTGCACACCAAGATTTAAATCATTAATATATATCAGGAAAAGCAAGGGTTCCAATACCAACACCTGGAGAACTCCACTACAAACCTTCCCCCAGCCCAAAAAAATATCAATTGACCATTACTCTCTGTTTCCTATTATTCAGCCAATTTTGTATCCATGTTGCTACTGTTCCTTTTATTCCATAAGGTATAATGTTTCTTACAAGTCAGGGGTAAGGGAGGTAACCATCCTGCTTTGGCACCCGCATTCCTCTGAGAATGCAGCTCATTTCTCCAGGAGATGAAAATGTGGCAGGCATTGGCAGAGGTGATGGGCACGGCTTCCGTTGTTGGAAATGGCCTGATTGTGTTTTCTGAGCCTGAAAATCCACGAAAGTCCAGCCTGATAGCTTGTTTCTCTCTCAAAAGATGTTTCCAGAATTGCAGGGTTTTCCAATATTTCTTGATTTTAAGCAGAGCTTGGAAATCTCAGCAAGGCTCATCTGACAGCACCTTTCAAATGCGCGACCTCTATCACCAAGAAGGACAAGGGCAGCAGATGCAAGGAAACACCCCCACCGGTCCCCTCCAAGCCACACACCATCCTGACATGGTACTATATCGCTGTGCATTCACTGTTGCTGGGTCAAAATCCTGGAACTCTCCTCCGACCAGCATTGTGGATGTACCTGCACCACTGGGACTGCATCGGTTCAAGAAGGTGGCTCACCACTATCTTCTCTAGGGCAATTAAGGATGGGCAATAAATGCTGTGACTTCCTCATCCTATGAAAGAATGTCAATAAATTCTAATATACCCAACACATAACTTGTACACATGCTCCATCTTTGTACTTGCCATTTGCACTGGATCTCACTGGTTGTGGGCACAATAATGTTCTTGGGCCTCCGCGCCTGATTCTCCAGGGCTTTGTGTGTCTGTTATTGCATTACCTGTTTCTGCACGATTACAAATGTAGTACAAATTCATAACAAGTGACTAAATTAAAAAAAATCAAATATTAATTCAGTGTTTGAATATATGCAGCAGTATCTGAACAACAGCTGCCCTGAAAAGAATAAACACTCACAACGCCCTCTTGGTAAACTCACTGCAGGTGATGCTGGACAATACCTGGCCAAATATTCCAACTACCATTGAAAAATACATTTTTCAAACAACACACTAACTGCTGGGAACACACAGTAAACGGATATTATCATGAAGGTACAAATACAAATCAGAAACACACCTTCACCCATAAAAAAAACATTTGTTTGTGAACTGCTGCAAATTTGTTTGGCATTAGCCACAATTGACAGAAATCTTATCAGTGTTATTAGCGTTTAGCAGTTAATAAATTCATCATGCACACAAAACCCTCAGACCCGAATCCTTATTTAATAATTGATAGCATCTTTCTTTGTTTCAGTGGCTCTGGCTGAAACCCAATTTTACCACAACAATATAATCACTGCAGAATGCATTGAACGTTATAAATGTTTTATCATATTCTAAATTTCCCTCATAAAGATCCTGATATCTTTATGCCTTCCCCACAGGAACCTGGAAATTCCGTTGTATGACATTATTGCATGAAAGTTTAATGGATCTGTATCAAGTCTCTCTGTCCATCGAGGCGCCAGCCTATTTATTTTAAATGGGTTAATGTCATCATTAAAGGCACAAGTGAAGGAATTTGATTGGAGGTAAATTTTCTAGTCCGGCCCACCACGGCAATTGCCATGGGGCTGTGGGGAGAGGGGGGAATGGGGGCGGAGGGGGGGGGGGCATAATTTGACAGACCATTTAAAGGTCCATTGACCTCAGGCAGTAATTTCTGGTCTCAGGATGGGTGCGACTGGAAAAGTGTTGTACAAAAGTATTGCTACCGGTTTTGCCCACTGGGTGCCAATACCGACCCCCTTCCCCCCTCCGCCAACCCCCACCCCCCCCCCCCCCCCCCCCCGCCCCCCATCTCAACAACCTCATGTAAAACATTAAAGGTGCAGAACACTGGCAGATTTTTCTCTGAAGGAATCTATAGAAAATGAGCATCATGCCGGGAGTCATGTTTTATTGGATAATCTTACCACAGAAAGAACCCCTGTATGTAATCTCACTTTTGCTGTGAGGACTAAACATTTATCAAGTATGTTATAGACCTGTGACCAAGAGCTTAAACTGGTTTAACAATTAAACTGACTTCTCATTCCTGACGGTACATAACTGGGTAAATAAATAAAGATAGTAATTTATTCCCTCAATCCAAAAACTCTCATTAAAACAGAGGTGATTTCAATTATATTATGTACAATATTGAAATCAGTTCATTAATTTCCTCAACTAAATGCAGATTAGGTCACCTCTAACAGCACTTGTTTCATTAGAAAAGATTCTGAAGATTTTCCTTTCCAAATTAGCAACAAGTAACCAAATGGAAAAAAAAAGCGAGTTGACTTTTTATTGTCCAGCTTTGATTTAGTGAAGTTGTTATTTGTGTCAGGGCTTTAACAGTCTAGCAATAATACCACTAAGCCATCACCTAACGGGAAGGTTGGCCTAGTGGCATTATCGCTAGACTATTAATCCAGAAACTCAGATAATGTTCTGGGGACTCGGGTTCGAATCCCGCCATGGCAGATGGTTGAATTTGAAATCAATAAAAAAATATATCTGGAATTAAGAATCTACTGATGACCATGAAACCATTGTCGATTGTTGGAAAAACCCATCTGGTTCACTAATGTCCTTTAGGGAAGGCAATCTGCCATCCTTACCCAGTCTGGCCTACATGTGACTCCAGAGCCCCAGCAATGTGGTTGACTCTCAACTGACTTCGGGCAACTAGGGATGGGCAATAAATGCTGTCCTGCCAGCGGCGCCCATCGAATGAATTTAAAAAAAGTGTGATATATATCTGTATTAATGTTGACCTCCATTTATGCTGCAACAAGGTTTAACTAGGAATTGTGAAAAAGGCGACAAGAAACTTGGTGACCAGTGGCATGAAATCTTCTCCAGTTGATAAGGCAACTTTTATTCGCTGGGAAATCATTTGTAGAGTTATAGGGAGCAATTCTCTGATCACACTGCGCCCAGCGCAAATCCTGCTATGTCGGGAAAATATTGGGAGAGCCAAACGGGATTTGCTGGACACCAAACAGCTTGCGATGTTCCCAAACTGCTCCAGCAGATGTAATCAGGTTCATACCCAACAAAGACATGAACCTCATCACCATTCATTTAAATAGATTTTAAACATGCAAAGTCGGCTTGGTGGCACAGTGGTTAACACTGCTGCCTCACAGAGCCAGGGACCCCGGGTTTGATCCCTGGCTTGGGTCAGTGTCTATGCAGAGTTTGCACATTCTCCCCGTGTCTGTGTGGGTTTCCTCCGGGTGCTCCGGTTTCCTCCCACAACCCAAAGATGTGCAGGTTAGGTGCATTGGCCATGCTAAATTCTTCCTCAGTGTACCTGAACAAACGCTGGAATGTGGCGACTGGGGGATTTTCACAGTAACTTCATTGCAGTGTTAATGTAAGCCTACTTGCGACTCTAATAAATAAACTTAAACTAATTGTCCAAACCGTGAAAGAATCACACTATAACAGTTTGTCACTTTTAATTTAATGGAAACACACCCAGTGGTGGGTTTGCAGACATTAGCAGGTCAAACCTAGGACTTGTCTTCAATTTCATTGCAACTGTAGACAGCAACTTGCTGAAGCTGAGGGCAGAGCAACCTTACCACTAGCAATAGTACCTGGTTGAAGGCCTCCTGTTCACCCTCAGATCAGGGAGTAAGGTGGGTGGAAATCATTGAACTGCAGGCAGGTAAGGCTGTCGAAACTCAAGAAAGATAACCTGTTTTTTTCCCGATGCTACAGTTTTAAAATCTTTGCAATGCTCCTTTTATTTTTTGGGTTGAATAGCAATGATGGGCCAAATGACCTCATTCGCTGCCATATGATTCTGTGAGTGGAATTCTCCGTAAAAATGGCAGTGTCAGGTTCAGTCAGAAAAGCAGCGTGTTTCTCCCCAGAGAAACAGGCAGGTTTCCCTATGAAATCTTCCCACACCTTGCCAATTTTTTGAAAGGGGGTGTGTTAGGCACCGTCATTGTGGGTTTGGCCCACAAAACACGTGAGCAAGACAGCGAGATCAGGATGCTGTTTTTAAAGGGTGCCTGGTGCAGGATTGGCACAATAAATGGACTGTAAGCAAAATGCATTATTCTGCATTATTTATTTTCAAATTGCCTACTGAAAAATTACTTCTGCTGCCTTCCTCTAATTTGCTAATTCCAACAGCAATGTATTGCATTTCAAAAACAGGCAGCTAGGCAAGCTTCTGTCCACAAGATGGAGGCATGATTACACTTTAAAATTTACAGAGTTGTTGAGGTGAATTCCCCACTGAGGCTCAGTGCTGAGAAGTGAAGCCAATGTTTCAGAAAGGTGCTGTCACTTTGCAAATTTTCAGACCCTGACAAAGTAAACTTGTGAATATGATGTACATTGTTAGGGACTGGCCATTAAATCAGAACCTGAAATTTCCATGGGATCTAGTGTCCTCTAGAGGAGATAGGCAACACCTCCAGAGAAATGAAATAGATGGCTTAAAGTGGATCTTTGTGCAAGAGTTCTGTCAATATTTCCAGAGAATCCATAGAGTGCAGGAGGAAGCCATTCAGCCCATCAATTCTGCACCAACCCCCAAAAAAGCACTCTACCAAGGCCTACTCTCCCACCCTATCCCTGTGCATTGATCATGACCAATCCACCTAATCTGCACATCTTTGGGTACTAAGGGGAAACTTAACATGGCCAATCCACTTGACCTAAACATCTTTGGATTGTGGGAGGAAACCGGAGCACCTGAAGGAAACCCACACAGACACGGGGAGAACATGTAAACAGTCGGCGACCTAAGGCCGGAATTGAACCCAAGTCCCTGGCACTGTGAGGTAGCAGAGCTAACCATTGTGCTCCCGAAAGGCAATTTAGAGCAGAAGATCAGAGATCCCTTGGGATCCCTAATTTGAAGTTGCTTAATTATCTGCCAATTCAAATCAAAGTCATGCAAACAAAGGAAGATTAAATGATTTAATTTAGATTACGGATAAATTCATATTCCCTTCAGCAAAGAACAACCTCAAATTGACAGAAGTAAACTCTCATGGAAAGCACAATGTAGCTTACGTATATGCCCACGGTGGCACAGTGGTTAGCACTACTGCATCACAGCGCCAGGGACCTGGGTTGGATTCCCGGCTTGGGTCACTGTCTACGTGGAGTTTGCACATTCTCCTCGTGTCTGCGTGGGTTTCCTTCAGGTGCTCCGCTTTCCTCCCACAGTCCACTGGTTATGTCGATTGGCCATGTTAAATTCTCCCTCAGTGTACCTGAATAGGTGCCGGAGTGTGGTGACTCGGGGATTTTCACAGTAAGTTAATTGCAGTGTTAATGTAAGCCTACTTGTGACTAATAAATAAACTTTAACTTTACTATTTTAATCCAAAACACAAATCCATGGACCGAAATTTTCCTGTCCTGCCCTCCACGGGAATCGCGGGGTGGGGGTGGGGGTGGGGGTGGGGGTGGGGGGCGGGTTGGGGGGGGGGGGGGGTTGGGGGGGGGGCGGGGGGTGACCATGCAAAGGTCCATTGATCTTGGGCAGGGTTTTCCAGTTTCGGGAGGTGCGTGGCCGGAAAATCCTGCCCATGGAGTGGGCAATAATGGAGAAATAATTGGCATTGTAGTAAAATCTGTGCTATTATTCTACTGGCTGGGTTAGCTTGTAGATTTGAAATCCATTGCAAAATTGTGTCCTTGATCTCAGATGGAAATTACAGAGTTTTGTATTCCCTTCCCTCAGATAAAATAAAAGGCGACAGTTCTGGGGATGGGGTTCAATGGGGAGGTGCCGAGGGTTCCATGGTGGGGAGCCAGTGGGTCTATGGTGTGTGTGTTTATGTGCGTGTCTAAGCGGACGGAGGAGTGGGGAGGTGGTGTTCCCTGGGGGTGGTGGGGGGAAATGGGCTTGGACTTTGGTGGGCGGGCGGGGATGGAGGGGGAGATTGGTGTGGTGCTTCTTTTTTTTAATTGGGGCATTCTTTTGACCTCCTCAGAGCCGAAGTTACTACACTCCACAGGCTGAGCTGACACTTCGAAAAAATATTGGAAAATTCCTCCCTATATTTTTAGGTCCAATACTGTTACTTCCGTAATAAGATGGCAGTTGGAGAGGGTGGTTGGTCGGGCGGGGGGGGGGGGGGGGGGGGGATTTCTGAAGTATTAACCTGTTTTTCCTTCTAAATTTAACAGAAGGGGGTAAATAGTAATGCTGTGGCTCAACTACTGCTCCAACTTTAGGTGGATCGGCCATGCTAAATTGTCCCTTAGTGACAGGGGGACTGCTGGGTTAAATGCATGGGGTTACGGGGATAGGGCCTGGGTGAGATTGTGCTTGGTGCAGGCTCGGTGGGCTGAATGGCCTCCTTCTGCACTGTAGGGATTCTATGATTCTATGATTCTAACTAAAAACCGATTGGTGAGGTGGATGAGCTGGGCAGGATGAACATGTGAATAGCTTCCTAACTGGGGCGAATATGCATTTTCCCTGCAATCTTGTGCCCTGCTGTTTATTAACACCGGCACATCTTGAGGAAACATGTACAATCTGAGACTGCCATGAAAAAGGCCAGACAGAGTTTTTAAGAGAAAACGGATGCAATAATTATGTTTACTTTCTGTACTACTATGTAACAAAGTACAAAATGCTTCAGTTATTTCTTGATCAGTGCATGACTCACTCCAGTTGGTGGAGAGTGAAACACTGGCATATTTTGTGGTGGACAGTTACATGAGTAGACTGGAGGAGCTGGGGTTCTCCTTCTTAGAGCTGAGGCCAAGAAGAAATTTGATAGAGGTGTTTAAAGTCATAAATGGTTTAGATGAAATAAATAAAGAGAAACTGTTCCCAATGGCTGAAGGGTAGGTAATCAGAGGCGCAGATTTAAAACGATTCAAAAGAACCAGAGGCGACATGAGGAAAGCATTTTTATGCAACAAGTGGTTAGGATTAGGAATGCACTGCCTGATGGGATAGTGGATACAGATTGAAACGCAGTCTTCAAAAGGGAATCGGATAAGTGCTTAAGGAGAAAAAAAAATAAGGATGTGGGTAAAGAGCACGACAGTGGAACTAACTGGATTGCTCTTTGAAAGAACCAGTGCAGACTCAATGAGATGTACAACCTCCTTCTGTTCCATGATTCTGAATATGATTCTATGAATTCCACTAATGAGTGGGAATTGCCAAATTCTGTCTCATGCAAGTTTTCCAGGAAATTCTGTTAGTTGGGCCATCCTTACCGAGTATTTGGGCGCAGTTGATGAAAGAGGACAAGAAGAGATGGAAGCCCTATCCTGAATAACTTGCTCTTCCTTAAGAAGTTCTGCGGAAAGTTCCGAACTCTTGGTCGCTCATTAAGATCCTTTGTTTTTCACTGAAAATATTTTTCTCCTTGTTTTTCCCCAATTTTCAACACAGAAAATAAGGCCCTCAATCTAGTGCAAGCACATGGCCAGAGTTTCCGGGCCCAGGTCCTTCAGTGCTTGATCCAAGTGACCTTTTCACTCCATCCGCGGAGATGAGAAACACAATTCCACCATTAGAACATAGAACATAGAAAAGCTACAGCACAAACAGGCCCTTCGGCCCACAAGTTGCGCCAAACATGTCCCTACCTATTAGGCTTACTTATAACCCTCTATCTTACTAACTTCCATGAACTTATCCAAAAGCCTCTTAAAAGACCCTATCGAATCCGCCTCCACCACCACTACCGGCAGCCGATTCCACGCACCCACCACCCTCTGAGTGAAAAACTTACCCCTAACCTCTCCTCTGTACCTACTCCCCAGCACCCTAAACCTGTGACCTCTTGTGGCAACCATTTCAGCCCTGGGTAAAAGCCTCTGAGAATCCACTCTATCAATACCTCTTAACATCTTATACACCTCTATCAGGTCACCTCTCATCCTTCGCTTCTCCAAGGAGAAAAGACCTAGCTCTCTCAACCTATCCTTATAAGGCATGCCACCTAATCCAGGCAACATCCTTGTAAATCTCCTCTGCACCCTTTCTATGGCTTCCACATCCTCTCTGTAATGAGGCGAACAGAACTGGGCACAGTACTCCAGGTGGGGTCTGGCCAGGGTCCTATACAGCTGCAGCATTATCTCCCGATTTCTAAACTCAATTCCTCTATTGATGAAGGCCAGTATTCCATACGCCTTCTTAACCACAGCCTCTACCTGCGACGCTGCTTTGAGCGTCCTATGAAACCAGACCCCAAGATCCTTCTGATCTTCCACACTGCCAAGCGTCTTATCCTTAATATTATATTCTTTCATCCTATTCGACCTGCCAAAATGAACCACCGCACACTTATCTGGGTTGAAGTCCATCTGCCCAGTCTTGCATCTTATCTACATCTCGTTGCAACTGCTGACATCCCTCTACACTATCCACAACACCACCAACCTTTGTGTCATCAGCAAACTTGCCAACCCATCCTTCCACTTCCTCATCCAGGTCATTTATAAAAATCACAAAGAGCAAGGGTCCCAGAACAGATCCCTGGGGCACTCCACTGGTGACCGACCTCCATGCTGAAAAAGACCCATCTACAACCACTCTTTGCCTTCTGTGGGCAAGCCAGTTCTGAATCCACAAGGCAATGTCCCCTTGCAATGTCCCCTTCACTTTCTCAATAAGCCTTGCATGGAGCACCTTATCAAACGCCTTGCTGAAATCCATATAAACTACATCTACCGCTCTTCCCTCATCTATGTGTCTAGTTACATCTTCAAAAAATTTAATTAAACTCGTAAGGCATGATCTGCCTTGGACAAAGCCGTGCTGGCTATTTCTGATCATACTATTCAGATGTTCATAAATCCTGCCTCTCAGGATCCTCTCCATCAATTTACCATCAAAGGTTTACCATAAAAACAACATGGTCAATAGAAACGTGATGTATCAAAGTATCAAAGCATCAACATCTTGGCCGGGATTTTCCCCGATTTTCCCTGATACCGGCAAAGGCCGATGTTGGACAGTAAAAAGGGCGTTGAAGCCGCAGATTACAATGGTGGCTTTCTCTGCTGTATAGTGCAGCAGTTTGACATAAAAACTTCAAATCATGAGTTCCACTACCTATCGCTGGCAGGCTGGCCTCTGATTCACCTGCCACGCAGGCAACACAGAAGCGTGAGGATCGGGGTGCCATTTTTAAAGGTTGCCCCTGTGCAGAGACAGCAAACCGATTCACTGCGGAACCCACTGGCACAACCCGGGCATTGCCTCTGGGACTATTTGGGCACTGCTCTTGGCACTACCCAGACACCCCCTGACACTACCTGGGCACTGTCTGAGCAGTGCCAGGAGTGCCTGACAGTGCCTAGGGGGTGCCCAGGCAGCGACAGGAGGTCAGTGCCAGGTAGCGCCAGGGCGGTACCTGGGCATGACCCTCACTCCCGAGAACTGAGTTCCACTGGGTGGTCAGCCCGCCAGGTGCGCACCTTCGGAGACCAGTCATGGTTCATGTTATTCGGCCAACACACCGCTGTGAATGGATTTTCTGACGGGGGGTGGTGATTCTGGCATATGGGCTTGATAATCACATGTTAATTTATTATAATGATGTTCAGAACATTGAATGTCAGGGAATGTGTGCCCTGTCACTGACAGGGGTGTGGGAGAGGCGCATCATGCATTTACGCTGACGTAAAACGCGACTTTGCAGCGCTCACGACATTTTCCGTTCCTGTCAGCAAACCTGTCTCACGTGAATGGGAGCGGAAAATCCCAGCCCTAATGTCTGCTGTTGTTAATGTATATTTCCTGAAGGAATGTTACAATTATCGAAGAAGCTACCAGTCCTATAAGTGCAGCTTTATTTTTTGCTCCACGTGAAAGCGATTTGGCATGGTTTGTTGAATTTTGCCGTTACTGAATGTCTTTGGCTTTGGTGCTTCATTAGCAATCTGCTCAGAAGGGCTACAGTCTTTTTAAGTGCTGGTGGGGGTAATTTCCTCCAAATTGGCTTTATGAAAATTGTGCATATGTGTGATATACTTGGGGATTTGGCATCCAAAAAAAAAAGCTTTAACATCAAGGGCATACATTTTCATTGTGGTTAGTGTTGACGAAGGCTCGATCTGGTTGGGTGTTTTTGAATGGGGATTTTTGGAGGATTTTTTGGGGGATTACTGTGGAGTCAGAGACTCTTGGCACTGGGAAGCTTTTCATTTTATTGAGCATTTAAATTTGCAGAGCTTTTAAGAGCTCTTAATTAAAATTTAAAATAATCTGTATACAGGTAGGTTAGAAAAGTAACTTATTGACATGTTAATAAATGCGTTACATTTTTAAACCAACTAAATATTTGGATGCTTGCCATTAAATATTAATACGTTGTGCAATATTAAATGTAAAAAAAATTATTGCAATGCCGCAAAATAATCTTTAATTGCTTTCTCATTTTTTTGGACCATTTATCTGTTATTTTTGATCTGCTAGTAAAACGGAACACCAGTCAGAAATGGTACAATACCTAGACACAGAAACCACAAACTTTCTGAGATCTGAGCCAATAGAGTTGATTTTAACCCTGAATGGGTTTCAGGCAAGGAGATAGGGCAAATGAAAAACATACTAGTCAGCCTGAATTTTCAGTCTGCAATAATAACTCCAACATTGAACCCTACAGTGCAGAGGGAGGCCATCTGACCCATCGAATCCCTCCCAGACCCTATCCCCATAGCCCCACATATTTATGCTGCTAATCCCCCTGACACTAAGGGGCAATTTAGCAATGCCAATCAACCTAACCCACACATCTTTGAACTGTGGGAGGAAACTGGAGCACCCGGAGGAAACCCACGCAGACACAAGGAGAACGTGCAGACTCCCCATTGACAGTAACCCAAGCCGGGCATCGAATCAGGGTCTCTGGCACTGCTAACCACTGTGCCACCGTGCCGCACTTAGGATTATTTCTTTACCTAGAGAGTGTTTAGAATATGGAAGTCGCCATCACAAGATAGTTGAGGAGCTTAAACATTAATGTACTGAAGGGTAAGTGAAATAAGCACTTGATGGTGAAAGAAATATAAAAATCACACTCCAATGATGTGCAGGTTGGGTGGATTGGTCATGCGAAATTGCCCCTTCGTGTCAGGGGAATTAGCAGGGTAAACACATGGGGTTAAGTGGGGATAGGGGCTGGGTGGGATTGTTGTCAGTGCAGACTCAATGGGCCAAATAGTCTCCTTCTGCACTGTAGGGATTCTATAATTCTATGATATGCATCAGGGTGAGATGAAGAGGGCTACAAGAGACTCGTATTATGTTAACTTCTGGGCCTCATTTAACTGATGCCATTTACCTATTTCCAATTCTAGGCAAGAGAGGGTGCAAGAGTGTTCGCTGGCAGGGAAAAATCAGGCTTGCAGCTAAGTGGCAGAGAGGGGACTTTGGGAGGGGAATAAGTCTGGGGCAGGGTAGGATGCAACTTTCCACTTGGAGCTCTCCGATCTCACTGGTCCTGCAAAGGAAAGTTTTTAAGTTGGCTGGAATCCTTCCAACTAATCCCCTCCCCTTTTCAGGTTATAATCATTTATAGATTAGATGCCCAATTTAAAATAATACATGTCCATGTCCTTATTTATTTAAACAAAAGACCCTGGGGAGATTCTCTCGTGCAGTGCAGCGGATTTCCGGTGTCATCAGCTCCACGCCGGAAAGCAGCATGGAGCTGATTAAAATATTCAAATCCCAATTTTAATATGATTATCAGGCCCGGGACATAAGTCTCCAGGCCCACTAGCCTTTCTCCCCCCCCCCACCAGGAGTGGTCCCTTCCAGCGGGGTTTACAACAGCTCCCCAATAACAGGGAGCTGGTGGCCCAACCCCACTAGAGCATTGACAGCCTGGCAGTGCCAGCCTGGTGCCCTGACACTGCCCAAGAGGCGAAGTGGCAATGCCCGCAGGCACTTTGGCACTACCCACCAGGCATCAGGCAGTGCCAAGGGGGTGAGGCCAGTGGGGGAGGAGGGCCCTATTGGGGGGGTGGGGCTCGTGGTGAGGAGATCGGTGACAGAGGGAGGGTGGATAACGATCAAGACTGGGCATCAAGGTGGAGGGGGGACGGTGGGGGGGGGGGGGGGGGGGGGGGGGCGGAGGTCGACCTGCTGGCAGGATCAGTGTTGCAGATGTGGGTGGGGAGCGGGGGGGCTACGGTGGGTGGGGGGGTCAGGACTGCTGGGCGGGGTGGGGGGGGGGATCAGGAGATCAGGACTGCTGGGGGGGCAGAGATTGAGGTGGGCTGGGGGGTTGGTTGTGGGGCGTTGGGGAGAGGGGGTGTTCGGGGCTGGCCCGGAGATGTCCAGAAGGCCAGCGATCGGGGGGTTGGTGGGGGGGCGGGGGCGGTGGTCGCACGGCCAGCGATGCGGGGTCGTGGGGCTGGCTAGCAATTGAGCTGGCCAGTGATTGGGGCTACTGCGCGTGCAACCATCTCCATTATGACAGATTGGCACATGTGCAGTGTGCCCTTCTCAGCGCTATGCTGAGGTAGGTGCCCAGTGGGAATAGGCACCTATCACTGATTTTTAATGAGATTCATGCTCGTGCACTCTGTGATGCACAGAGAGTGGGAGATTAATTTTGAAAATCTCGCTAAAAAAAAACAGCAGGATTTACTCCAGTTTTTACGCGAATTCGGCAGTTAGAGGTGTTTTGGGAGAATCCTGGCCATCTCAATGGTGATATTTGATTTTCAAGTTTGCTGACGACACCACCGTAGTGGATCGGACCTCAAACAATGACGAGACAGAGTACAGGAAAGAGATAGAAAATCTGGTGAACTGGTGCGCCGACAATAATCTCTCCCTCACTGTTAACAAAACAAAAGAGATAGTCATTGACTTCAGGAAGTGTAGTGAACGACATGCCCCTGTCTACATCAATGGGGATGAAGTGGAAATGGTTGAGAGCTTCAGGTTTTTAGGTGGACAGATCGCCAACAACCTGTCTTGGTCCCCCCCATCCCGATACTGTTGTTAAGAAAGCCCACCAACGCCTCTACTTCTCAGGAGGCTAAGGAAGTTTGGCATGTCCACTATGACTCTCACCAACTTTTACAGATGCACCATAGAAAGCATTCTTTCTGGTTGTATCACTGCTTGGTATGGCTCCTGCTCTGACCAAGACCGCAAGAAAGTACAAAGGGTCTTGAACGAAGCCCAGTCCATCACGCAAACCAGCCTCCCATCCACTGACTCTGTCTACACTTCCCACTGCCTCAGAAAAGCAGCCAGCATAATCACGGACCCCACGCACCCCGGACATACACTTTTCCACCTTCTTCTGTCAGGAAAAAGATACCAACCGATGCAAGAACAGCTTCTTCCCTGCTGCCATCAGACTTTTGAATGGACCTACCTCGCATTAAGCTGATTTTTCTCTACATCCTAGCTATGACTGTAAAACTACATTCTGCGCTCTCTCCTTTCCTTCTCTATGCACGGTATGCTTTGTCTGTATAGTGCGTAAGATACAATACTTTTCACTCTATGCTAATACATGTGACAATAATAAATCAAATCAAATCAAACCAAATCAAATCAAATAGTCCTGACCTGTTATAGCACCACCTATATACAAATGGTGAAAGAGGTTGTAAAGGCTATGTTTTATATCATTAATCACAATATGGAAGAACCATAAATAATGTACTTGAATGAGGAGTACATGACCAAGCAGAATTGAAAGAATTATTGTATTGTTTCTGCATTCGTGAGTGAGCTATCAAGAATGTATGATATCAGAACTTGTGATACAGTTAGCGTTTTGTTATACTGATACAGAGTGTTGGAACAAATGGTGCGTCATTCAACAGCTGGTAAGTAGTAAACGAGAAGTCAAGGGATAGATGTATATCTGCCTAAAGGACACATGTCCAGTTTTTATTTTACCTCTCTCCTCCTCTCCCTAACCTGGATTCAATTAAAATGTACATCCTTTTAGCTTGGGGCATGCAATCACCTGAAGACTTTTAACATGTGTAATTGCTGAACACATGGTGAAAAATAGCTGTACTCAAAAGAGCACAAGTGTAGGCTTATTTGCCTTTAGTGGCAAAGACCTCCTTGCTTGCATAACCCTACAGTTAGCAGTTACAGCTTTCCTGTTGATGTGGGCGTGGGTGCTCAATATTCCTTTGTTCACCAGTTTACCCATAGTGTATTTACCCAGCTGGATTCTGCTGCTCAGATATGTTCTGAATTCACTGTTAAAACAGGCACAGAATCAAATAAGATATATGATTGAGGAGGTATATACTCAGAAAGTAAACAACAATTCAAACAGCAATGAGGACCGAAACTATCAACATTACTTTTGTATGTGGAATATATCCACCTCTTGTTCTTTAACTCATCACTTAAATCAAAACTTTTGCAAACTGAGTAATACAAGTGTTGACATTTATGAATTATGTAATGAATGACCTGTTTATTATGTAATGATAAATCTCTCGGCTTGAATACACGTTATTTGAACACTTTCTGGGAAGGGCCTCTGCTGCCTTTTCATACATTTCCAGATCGCTTTCTAGATTGTTCAAAGCAGAACTGATTAAACAGAAGAGAGAGAGAGAGGGTTTTGTTTTACTTTGTGCTACTGAAAATCATACCAGTATCACAATGTGTGAAAGAGCGGTTTATTAACTCTTCCACTTCAGACATCAGCCCAGCTATGACTATGGGTGGAATTTTACTGGCATGTCCGCCCGAGGTCCGTATGATCCCTCTCGAGGCCAACGGAGAACGCCGTTCTCCGAGCCTTGCCTGCTCCCGGAATCGGGGCGGGCGTGCCGGAACAATTCCGGCCTATATGACTAAATTGAACACATCAGTGTCACGTCCTAATTTTAATTGTTTTTCACTGAGTTATTTAATGCAGGTGGCAGACATCGTGCCTCCAACGAAAAGTTTGATATATTTGGTAAACCTCATTTTAAAAATCGAGAGGCTTGAGTGTAAGGCCACTGTTCATATCGTAGGACACTAAGTTTGAAGAGTGTGGAAAAGAATTAGGGTAAATCGGGAAATTGTGGTTGGTCTGTAGCATGTTTGGTAAATACTAGACTGTAGAGAGAAATGAAGACTGAGCGCTGTAGAGAACTCCACATTGATACCTTGGGAAAGAGTGAGGAGAAAGTGTGATTTCATATAGATCATATCAACAACCTGCATTTATATATAATTACAAAAAAGCATACAGAAACAGGCGATTCGGCCCAACCAGTCCAAGCTTCACTTAAATCTCCTCCCACCTTAACTCAATCAGCCAAACCCTCTGTTCCTTTCTCCATGATATAATTATCCAGCTTCCTCTTAAATGCTTCTATACTACTTGCCTTAACCATTCCCTGTGGTATCAACTTAAATATTCCCACCACTCTTCTGAATTACTTATTTGATTTCTTGGTTACTTTCTTATATTGATAGTCTTTTGATCTTCCTCACAGGTGGAAATACTGGGGGGAGTTTTTACTTAACTGATCCTCAGGGAGCAGGCCAGAGAGAAAGTCCTGGGGAACCCACAATTCCTCCACATCCTGTAGAGTTTTAACCAGAGTTTTAACTCCACGGCATGTCAGTGATCAGTTCCCCAACTGGAGATCAATCTGATCGATAGGCTTGGTCTCCAGTTTGTTGGGGAGCCCATTGCAAAAGCTATAGGAGCAGGTAGATCCACATTGAAGGGGAAATCAATTGGGGAGAGAAAGGAGGTTGCCCGGATTTAGGGAGTTGGAAAGGGAGGTAGATGAGTGGAAGGAGAAGTTCAATGAGGCGAGGAGGAGGCTGATCCAGGGGAGGATGGTGGAGGTTGATTGGGTGGGGTTGATGAACTGGCGGGGAGAGTAGAGGTTGATTGGGTTGCATCCTGAATGTCTCTGGTCATCCATGGATCTCTGAGCTTGTTATGCCTACCTATGACTCCAGAGGGAACATGCTGGACTTTGCACCCTCCCCATTTCTTTTTTGAATGCCCCCACTGCTCTTCTGTAGATTTTTCCATTAGCAGCTGTTCCCAGTCTACCTTGGCCACATCTTGTCTTATTTTACTAAAATCCACTCTCCCCCAATCCTCCCACTATATCCCACTGTGCTGCCATGTTTGCTGGGTATATCATGTCTCACCAGCAGGACAGTCCCAGCAGATGTGGCAGCATAGTGGTATACAGTTGGGAGGTAGTTCAGACCTGCTGAAGTTTCATGACATCAAATTAATCCTCCCACAGTCTGAAAGATGTGCTGGTTAGGTGGATTGGCCATGTTAAATTCTCCCTCAGTGTACCCGAACAGGTGCTGGAGTGTGGTGACTAGGGGATTTTCACAGTAACTTCATTGCAGTGTTAATGTAAGCTTATTTGTGACACTCATAAATAAACTTCTACTTTTTTAAACCTGAGCAAAGAATCCTCCTACTGATTACCAGCTAACACCCTCCCTCTGCTGATGAGTCAGCACTCCTTCTGTTTCTACCAACTCCTCTGGCAGCGCATTCCAGGCACTTATCTCCCTATGTGCAAAAATCTTGCCTTTTTGATTTGATTTGATCTGATTTGATTTATTATTGTCACATGTGTTAACATACAATGAAAAATATTGTTTCTTGCGCGCTATACAGACAAAGCATACCGTACATAGATAAAGAAACGAGAGAGTGCAGAATGTAGTGTTACAGTCATAGCTAGGATGTAGAGAAAGATCAACTTAATGCAAGGTAAGTCCATTCAAAAGTCTGACAGCAGCAGGGAAGAACTGTTCTTGAGACGTCTGGTACCTCAGACCTTTGTATCTTTAAGGATTGCCAAATCTGCAAGAAATTGCATGAAAGCATTGTTAGAGAGTTCAAAAGAGTTAGAATAAAGTTTTAGAAGCATAGAATGAGAGTAAAAGATAGAATTGGAAGGTATGCTGGACACAGCTTGCAAGAAGTCACTTTGCTCCGGCGCCATCTTACTTTCCCCTTTTTACCTTAAACCTATGTCCCCGAGTAATTGACAATTCTAACCTGGGAAAAAGACTCTGATTATCTATTCTATCCATGTCTCTCATAATTTTGTAAACTTCTATCAGATTGCCTCTCAGCCTCCGACATTACATTTAGTAGATGGTACTCAATGTGCCAGTGATAGATTGTTTAAACTGGTGGAGAAGGAGTTTTGTCCTGTATGATGTTGAGGGTCTGTTGGATCTGTACACAAGGAGGCAAGTGGAGACGATTCATAATATTCCTGACTTGTGTATTGTTGAGGGTGGACAAGATTTGAGGAGTCAGGAGGTGAGTTACTGATCATCTGATTGGCTTGCATAGCTATGGTATTTATATGGCTTGTGCAGTTACATTTCTGGTCAATAGTGACCATCCCAGAATACTGATGGTTGGGGATTTGAGATGGGAATGCCGTTGAATGTCAAAAGGAGGTGGTTAAGATGTTTCTTCTGGGAGAGGATCATTGCCTGATATTTGTATGGTGTCTATGTTATTTGCCATTTATCAGCCAAGTCTGAATGCTCTCCAGATCTTGCTGCATGCGGGAATGAACTGTTTTGTTATCTGAGTAGTTGTAACTGGGACTGAATATTATGAAATCATCAGCAAACATCCCCACGTCTGACATTTATGACAGAGGGAAGGTCATTAATGAAGGAGCTGAAGATGATAGGGCCAAGGACACTGTCCTAAGGAACTCCTGTGCCAATCTGAGATGACTGCCCATACAACAGCCACAACCATCTTCCATTGTGCTAGGTATAGTTCCAGCCAATTGGAAGCATTCCTCCAGATTCCCACTGGCTTTAAATTTACTCAGATTCCTTGATATCACATTCCACCAAATTGCCAGCTAGAAGATGTTATGCTGGGGGGGGATCTTAGGTTACCCTGAGAGAATGTGGTTGATGGGTCAAAATGCTTTCTTCATGCAAATTTGCCTTTGTGAAGATAAAATATCAGTCTAACTCCAGTGACAAAGAGCTGATCTACCAGTTTCAACACTCAGTGCTAAATAATATTTGAACGGGCCCACCCTCATCATAAAAGGTTTTACCAGTTTGGCTTCAGATGTAGTGGAGTGCAATGTGGTGAACACAGTTATCCCAAAGAAGAGGTCCATCAGGAAAATTATTTGACACTCTGGCTGTTATTTTGAGGTGACGGCCCTACTTAAGCAATGGAGGTGGAACAGGTAATATAATATACACGTTACAATATTGCAGTTCATAATTTTATGTAAAACTTGTCAATGGCAATGCAGAATGAGATCATTTAAAAGTAAATGATTTATTGTGACATTAATTTAAGTAACTTCTTATAAGCTGCACTGAAGAACATCCATTGAAGTGTACCCAATATAGAGGAACAAAAGGGATCCATTAATCAAACACTAATACTGATGACAGATGCAGAGAGGTACGAAACTCAAGGTCAAGTGGTGTGAAAGCTCTGAAAGGAAAAGAGGCATGTATAACTAAATAAAAAGTGAACATGATTTTTTTTCCAACACTGAACCGTTCCTATGTTTTCATTTTGTTGAATACTAAAAATAAAGCAATCTGTGAAGCTTTTTAATCTTGGCTTTCAGGATTCTGCTAATCAATATTAAACTAAGTGGTTTCCAAATCCAATATGATTTGAGTGGGGCCAATTCAAAGCTATTTAATTTTTTACCAGTGTTTCCATTTGGGATCAGTTCAGACACACCCACTTGGACTAGGCAGTATCTGATGCATCTAAATGTGACAAAGTTTGTAAGAAATCCTCATTGGAAGTCATATTTTAGCCTCAGATTCTTAAATTCAACTCCAAATTAGGCTTCTTCTTGAGTTGATAATGTGATTTTTTTTTCCATCGTCATTTTTCTTTTCTTACCAGTAATGGATAGGGTTTTACTCGGACAAAATCAAAATATTTTGGGTTTCTAGTTTCAAGTATTGACCTATGTCAGCAGGAGGCTCAAGGTGACAATTGGACAATATTCTCAAATAGTTCGTGATTTGATATGTTGAGGTTATAACAAAATTTATTCCAAGTCTAATGAATGATCTGGTGCTTCACAACAAATGTTGAAGTCTTAAGTACACTGTCAAAATCTTTTTCATATTTTATATTGCTCATGTATAACTAATGTTTTCTAAAAATCTTGACTAAAGACTCCTGGAGCCACAGATGTTTTACCGCTCCTCCTTGGGTCATCAGTTGTCTTTCAGGTCTCACCATGAGGTCACAGAAGAGAATAAGGTTAACATTATCATTTTGATGTAGCAACGAAAGTTTAAAAAGCAAAACGTCGTGAATGAGTCATCACTGCTCAGCGATGGGGTTGAGGGGTCAGGGGTGCAGGAGTGGGTGAAAGGAGGGGGACTGTTATTGTGTGGGAAATCCGCAAATGAGTTCAGCACGTTTGGCAGTGGAATTCTACCCCAGATAGCTCACTATGATTTTACAAAGAACAAAGAACAGTACAGCACTGGAAACAGGCCCTTCGGCCCTCCAAGCCTGTGCCGCTCCTTGGTCCAACTAGACCAATCGTTTGTATCCCTCCATTCCCAGGCTGCTCATGTGACTATCCAGGTAAGTCTTAAACGATGTCAGCGTGCCTGCCTCCACCACCCTACTTGGCAGCGCATTCCAGGCCCCCACCACCCTCTGTGTAAAAAACGTCCCTCTGATATCTGAGTTATACTTCGCCCCTCTCACCTTGAGCCCGTGACCCCTCGTGATCGTCACCTCCGACCTGGGAAAAAGCTTCCCACTGTTCACCCTATCTATACCCTTCATAATCTTGTACACCTCTATTAGATCTCCCCTCATTCTCCGTCTTTCCAGGGAGAACAACCCCAGTTTACCCAATCTCTCCTCATAGCTAAGACCCTCCATACCAGGCAACATCCTGGTAAACCTTCTCTGCACTCTCTCTAACGCCTCCACGTCCTTCTGGTAGTGCGGCGACCAGAACTGGACGCAGTACTCCAAATGTGGCCTAACCAGCGTTCTATACAGCTGCATCATCAGACTCCAGCTTTTATACTCTATACCCCGTCCTATAAAAGCAAGCATACCATATGCCTTCTTCACCACCTTCTCCACCTGTGTTGCCACCTTCAAGGATTTGTGGACTTGCACACCTAGGTCCCTCTGTGTTTCTATACTCCTGATGACTCTGCCATTTATTGTATAACTCCTCCCTACATTATTTCTTCCAAAATGCATCACTTCGCATTTATCCGGATTAAACTCCATCTGCCACCTCTCCGCCCAATTTTCCAGCCTATCTATGTCCTGCTGTATTGCCCAACAATGCTCTTCGCTATCCGCAAGTCCAGCCATCTTCGTGTCATCCGCAAACTTGCTGATTACACCAGTTACACCTTCTTCCAAATCATTTATATATATCACAAATAGCAGAGGTCCCAGTACAGAGCCCTGCGGAACACCACTGGTCACAGACCTCCAGCCGGAAAAAGACCCTTCGACCACTACCCTCTGTCTCCTATGGCCAAGCCAGTTCTCCACCCATCTAGCCACTTCTCCTTGTATCCCATGAGCCTTAACCGTCTTAACCAACCTGCCATGTGGGACTTTGTCAAATGCCTTACTGAAATCCATATAGACGACATCCACGGCCCTTCCTTCATCAACCGTTTTTGTCACTTCCTCAAAAAACTCCACCAAACTTGTAAGGCACGACCTCCCTCTTACAAAACCATGCTGTCTGTCACTAATGAAATTGTTCCGTTCTAAATGCACATACATCCTGTATCTAAGAATCCTCTCCAACAACTTCCCTACCACGGACGTCAAGCTCACCGGCCTATAATTTCCTGGGTTATCCCTGCTACCCTTCTTAAACAACTTTTGGTTTCAGTTGCATGGCAGCAGGCACAATGAGGACCTACATAACACAATCTCAACGTCACTACTTAAAGGGCGAATCTGAAGATGGAATTTGAGGAGTTTGGAACTGGAAGCAAGAAAAGACAAGGTGTAAAATGAACTCAGGACATTCAGAATATACGTTGCTTCAGTGGCACCTGCCTTGATGTCTGCCAGGGGCTGTCAGGAACTCGAAATGGATTCTTCTCCCCAAAAATGGGAGGAAGAAACCTACTGCTAATATAGAAGGTGTTGCTGGAGGAAACTGAGGAGGTTACCAGCAAGAGCTTAGTGTCATACTCCTGGATTCAGACCTAATCAAATCAGGAAAGTTGCTTCATCCTGCAGTGCAAATCACCCCAGCCTTCACAATCTTCTCAAGCTTAATCCATCACATCGCTCCTCACACCCTTACACCTTTCAAACACTTCCACCTTTCTCTTTCTATTCCCTTCCTGAGATCCCCATCTATCCATCTATCCACCACCATCTGAAATAGGAGCAGTGCTCCAAAAGCTCATGATTCCAAATAAACCTGTTGGACTTTAACCAGGCATTGTGAGATTTCTTACCTTAAATACAACAACAGATGCCATGGGCCTGATTTTCAAAGCAAATTTGGATACAGTGTCCCGTGATACTATATCCAAATATAAATGGCCCAGTTGGTCAGGAGCCGAGCTCAGCACCCAATTAGAGGCACTGAGTGCCTCCAGAAGTTGGAATCACTTGCCTGATGCGAGTGACAAAGGGCGCCTTTCTGGGGGCTGCCACTGCCTTGATGAAGAGAGTAGGCATTTCCGTAGAGGGTTCACCATGTCCACTGCAATGCAAGGGGTACATGAATGTGAGATTACATAGCCGTGCTTGAACTGGCACAAGGAGTTCCAGGGCAGCTCAGTTAGAAATCAATGCAGAGAAAGCTTCTGGTGGGTTCCGCGGCAAATCTTGCAGCTGTGCACTATTGTTCACCAGGTTCTTTGGGTTCATTGAATTGAGTTTGCAAAATTCCGATGGCAAATAGACAGACATCTTAATGAGTTCCTTAATATGCTCCAGGGGCCATTCATTGGCAGAGGCAGTGAATCCTGCTTCCTTCCCACTGCTGGCCCTTTGAAAATATGGAACTGTCCCAAAGTCATTGGAATTCCAATATGATTTCTGGGACTGCTATTTTTAATTCTTGCCCATTCTGGGTTGCGACAGCATGGCCCTTTGAAAATCCAATCCCAGATTTGGCCTTAAAGAGTCCACAATGATCTGCACCAAGCTGCTCTCTAGCAGATTAGTAACAGTGAGGTGTCGCTGGCCCTTGATGAGAGGTTGATGGACAAAAGGGCCATGGAAGTGAAGACTCCACTCATAGCACTTCCACTTCTCACTCATTGCATGTATTCAGTCCACACCAACATGTGTCCTGATGGCTGAGATTGTCCCTGCACAGGTAAAGTTGGAATAGTGTTATGAAACTCCGCTGATGTTATGTGTGAGAGTGTTCCAATCTGAAACAAAGGTTTCCCAGGATGTATTTTTTTTGGATATTAGTGAAAAACGTTTGCGGAAATAGTGAAAACTGAGACCTTTCCTTTCGTTAATAACAAATAAAGAGTACTTATTAGAGTAGGGAAAAGATAATAAAACACTACAAAGCACAATTTTTAAACTCTGACAAATTAACAGTAAGCACTTCATCTCTCAAAGACTGAAAACCCAAAGATATCTGTTTCCCTCCGTAATCCTAAACTCTGCTGAGACCCCCATTTCGCAAACAACAACTATAAACCTATTGGGCAAATCTAGCTCGTGATTACTACACTGTACAGCTTAAGTGACCAAGACTGGGAACGGTCTTTGGTTTAGTGAAGGAAATGATCTTTTGGATAAACTGGCTGTTGCCTTCAGCATGCCATCTCTGGCTGAGCTGTTTCCTGAGGATGGCTGCCCTTCACCCCTGTTCTCCTGCTGCCTTCAGTCTCTAATCCCTGGCTGAACTGGTTCCTGGGGTGGCTGCATCTGTCTCTCTTGCTGCTGCTTCTTCAATACCTCATCTGTGACTAAACTGCCTCTTGGCTCATGGCACTCTGACTAATTATATCAATTGCAATGAACCACCCTGTTCCCTACTCTTTCTTTTTACTTCCTTTATCTTAATTGCTGCCCAGGCATGGTTTACAAAACACATGGCAGTTTGATTTTACTTGTGAAAAAAAACCCATTCATTTTAATCGCATCCTACCAGTTTGTGACAGCAGTTTTTGGCGTGGCTTTCATGGGGTCCCAAAGGTCAGTGGCCAAGTATTCCCTGGCAGTAGGAGTTTGGATATGTGCAGCCTCCCTTTATCTCTGCTGAAACCACAGGCGGTGCACTAAATATCAGCAGTAGGCAAACAAAGAGGAAAGCAAAGAGGAAAATATATATTGTGGAGTTTCAGTTCTTCAGTAGAAACACTTTCAATTTTATTATTTTGCATCACTCTCCCATCTGAGCCAAGCTTGGTTGCTGGATGGAGAGTTGCCTTTAGGACTACGGATCACGAACCCACTCAGGTCAACCTATAACACAGACTATGCTGAGAGACTTTGCCGTCGCACCTCTCTCACACTCCTCAACCACCTCATACACCAGCTCTACGGCAAACGCCGCATCCTGGAAACCAAGATGGAGTCCATATTCTCAACTTGCGCTCAGGATGCAGACCAGCTGCGAAACTCTGCCAAGCAGACGAGACAAAGGAACTACACCATCTACATGCACACCAAGAACAGGAAACTTGAGAAACTTGGCATCACCACCAGCAGCAACCAAGCCTCCCCCGGTACCACAGTAGAAAACAGTACCACTGCAGGGAAGTCCATTGTCAACTTGTTGAACTACACACTTCAACCAGATGAAATCGAAGTTCTCAGCCGATGGATCAATTTCTGCCCCACCACCAAAATAGACCCCATCAGTCTCACAGCAGACACAGAGGAATTCATCAGGCGAATGAGGCTGCGGGAGTTCTTCCACAAACCCCAAGAGGCCAACAGCGAATACAATGAGACAGCCAATGGACCGGAACAGCCGACAAAGAGATCCGCGGTGCAGCAACCGAAGAGGAAAGAGTCGAATTGGACTCCTCCGGAAGGTCGCTGCCCTCGACTTGACATATATGCCCAAGCCGTCAGGAGGTGCGTCAATGCCAGATTCATCAGCCGCACTCACAAGACAGCCCCGAACATCACCCAAGCACAAGGCAACGCCATCCTCGCTCTCAAGACCAATCACGACATTGTCATCAAACCAGCAGACAAAGGAGGGGCCATCGTCATACTGAACAGAACGGATTACTGCAATGAAATGTACCAACAACTGAACAATGAGGAACACTACAGACAGTTACCTGCAGATCCGACCAAAGAACACACCCATCAACTCAACAGACTGATCAAGACCTTTGATCCGGACCTTCAGAACACCCTCCATGCTCTCATCCCATGTACTCCCCGCGTTGGAGATCTCTACTGCCTCCCGAAGATACAGAAGACAAACACACCCGGCTGTCCCATCGTATCGGGCAATGGGACCCTGTGCGAGAACCTCTCCGGCTACGTCGAGGGCATCCTGAAACCCATTGTACAAAGAACCCCCAGCTTTTGTCGCGACACTACGGACTTCCTACAGAAACTCAGCACACATCGAGCAGTTGAACCAGGAGCACTCCTCGCCACATTGGATGTCTCGGCACTCTACACCAGCATCCCCCACGACGATGGCATTGCTGCAACTGCCTCAGTACTCAACGCCGACAACTGTCAATCTCCAGATGCAATTTTACAACTAATCTGCTTCACCCTGGACCACAATGTCTTCACCTTCAACAACCAGTTCTTCATCCAGACACACAGAACAGCCATGGGGACCAAATTCGCACCTCAATATGCCAACATCTTCATGCACAGGTTCGAACAAGACCTCTTCACCGCACAGGACCTTCAACTGATGCTATACACTAGATACATCGATGACATTTTCTTCCTTTGGACTCATGGTGAACAATCACTGAAACAACTATATGATGACATCAACAAGTTCCATTCCATCATCAGACTCACCATGGACTACTCTCTGGAATCGGTTGCATTCTTGGACACATGCGTCTCCATCAAGGACGGTCACCTCAGCACTTCACTATACCGCAAGCCCACGGATAACCTCACGATGCTCCACTTCACCAGTTTTCACCCTAAACACGTTAAAGAAGCCATCCCCTACGGACAAGCCCTCCGTATACACAGGATCTGCTCAGATGAGGAGGATCGCAACAGATACCTCCAGATGCTGAAAGGTGCCCTCATAAGAACAGGATATGGCGTTCGACTCATCGATCGACAGTTCCGACGCGACACTGCGAAAAACTGCATCGACCTCCTCAGAAGACAAACATGGAACATGGCAGACAGAGTACACTTCGTCGTCCAGTACTTCCCCGGAGCGGAGAAGCTACGATATCTTCTCCGGAGCCTTCAACATGTCATTGATGAAGACGAACATCTCGCCAAGGCCATCCCCACACCCCCACTTCTTGCCTTCAAACAATCGCACAACCTCAAACAGACCATTGTCCGCAGCAAACTACCCAGCCTTCAGGAGAACAGTGACCACGACACCACACAACCCTGCCACAGCAACCTCTGCAAGACGTGCTGTATCATCGACACAGATGCCATCATCTCATGTGAGAACACCATCCACCAGGTACACGGTACATACTCTTGCAACTCGGCCAACGTTGTCTACCTGATACACTACAGGAAAGGATGTCCTAAGGCATGGTACATTGGGGAGACCATGCAGACGCTATGACAACGGATGAATGAACACCGCTCGACAATCACCAGGCAAGAGTGTTCTCTTCCTGTTGGGGAGCACTTCAGCGGTCACGGGCATTCGGCCTCTGATATTCGGGTAAGCGTTCTCCAAGGCGGCCTTCACGACACACGACAGCGCAGAGTCGCTGAGCAGAGACTGATAGCCAAGTTCCGCACACGAGGACGGCCTCAACCGGGATCTTGGGTTCATGTCACGCTATCTGTAACCCCCACGACTTGCCTGGGCTTGCAAAATCTCACTAAATGTCATAGAAATCATAGAAACCCTACAGTACAGAAAGAGGCCATTCGGCCCTTCGAGTCTGCACCGACCACAATCCCAACCAGGCCCTACCCTCATATCCCTACATATTTTACCC
This sequence comes from Mustelus asterias, assembly GCF_964213995.1. Lineage (NCBI taxonomy): Eukaryota > Metazoa > Chordata > Chondrichthyes > Carcharhiniformes > Triakidae > Mustelus > Mustelus asterias. The sequence goes on from NC_135817.1 coordinate 60,483,332, forward strand.
ACTAATCCCTCTAATCTACGCATCTCAGGACACTAAGGGGCAATTTTAGCATGGCCAATCAACCTAACCCGCACATCTTTGGACTGTGGGAGGAAAACGGAGCACCCGGAGGAAACCCACGCAGACACGGGGAGAATGTGCAAACTCCGCACAGACAGTGACCCAAGCCGGGAATCGAACCCAGGTCCCTGGAGCTGTGAAGCAGCAGTGCTAACCACTGTGCTACCGTGCCGCCCTGTCTGGAGACAATACACATCTCTTTAACCTGTGCTTAACCCTCTCTCCACTCACATTGTCTGTACCTTTAAGACTTGATTACCTGTAAAGACTCACTTTCCAACCATTATTTTGTAAATTGAGTTTGTGTCTTTATGTGCCCTGTTTGTGAACAGAATTCCCACTTACCTGATGAAGGGGCAGCACTCCGAAAGCTAGTGGCTTGTGCTACCAAATAAACCTGTTGGACTTTAACCTGGTGTTGTTGGACTTCTTACTGTGTTTTCCCCAGTCCAACACTGGCATCTCCACATTCTTGGGACAACCCAGGTGAGGTATGCATTGACTATGGCATCCCTGGCATCCTGGGTAGCATTGTAAGTATTTTGTGCTGCATTGCCTTTATCACTCTTCTGCTCCTCATTTTCTTCCTCCTCTTCCTCCCCAATGATCAGTGCTCAGTGCCTCATTCCTACCACAGGTCCAAGTTTTGCTGCTGTGCAGTGTTAAACAGAGCGTAACATTAATCAAAGTGCGATACACCGTGACCATTTGGGAGACATTGGTTGGTGCACATCAAAGGATGCCTCAAGATCTATCGAGGCATCTGAAGTGCAACTTCAGAATGCTGAGAGCGTGGTGACCATATGGCAGAAATATTTTTGTGGTTGCACACCAGCTTTACATTAATGGAGTGGAAGTCCTTGTGGTTCATGAATACTCTTGGTTGATTTGGGGCTGCGTAGATTGCCAAATGTATACAGCAAATGATGCCCTGCCCCTGTGGCAAGCCAGCCAGAGACGCAAATCTGAGCTCCTGATCATTATGAGTGGTGTAATTGCAGGCAAAGCTTATATAATTGCTAGCCCTGGGAAAGAAACCTATCACCCATCTCTTTTATACATTTGTGGATCACTGATTGGGAAATCCTGAACATATCTCCAGCAGAACCTGGGAAGAGTCCAGAGGCAAAACATTGAGGGCAGTGGAGACTTGGTAGCCATTGGAAACGGAAGGTGTTCAGGTCCAACAGGGAGCGGGTCTTTTTCTAGGATGCAGATGCTTACTGCAACCTGGAGCAGTTCTAAAATATGAAGAAAAGTCAGTCTTTGCCAATACAGCCTGTGATACTCGTAAAGTCCCTCCTGTGAGCTGAACAAAGAACAAAGAAAAGTACAGCACAGGAACAGGCCCTTCGGCCCTCCAAGCCTGCGCCGATCATGATGCCTGCCTAAACTAAAACCGTATGCACTTACAGAATTTGTATCCTTCCATTCTATTCATGCATTCGTCCAGTTGCCCCTTAAATGCAGCTATCGTACCTGCTCCCACCACTTCCCCAGGCAACGCGTTTCAGACATTCACCACCCTCTGTGTAAAAAACCTGCCTCGCACATCTCCTCTAAACTTTTCCCCACGCACCTTAAACCTCTGTCCTCTAGTTCTTGACTTTTCTACCCTAGGAAAGAGCATCTGATTATCCACTCTGTCCATGCCACTCATGATCTTGTAGACTTCTATCAGGTCACCCCTCAATCTCCATCGTTCCAGTAAGAATAAACCGAGTTTATCCAACTTCTCCTCATAGCTAACACCCTCCAGACCAGGCAACATCCTGGTAAATCTCTTCTGCACCTTCTCTAAAGCATCCACATCTTTCTGGTAGTGTGGCGACCAGAATTGTGCACAATATTCTAAATGAGGCCTCGCTAAAGTTCTGTACAGCAGCAGCATGACCTGCCAATTTTTATACTCAATGCCCCGGCCGATGAAGGCAAGCATGCCGTATGCTTTCTTGACTACCTTATCCACCTGTGTTGTCACTTTCAGTGATCAGTGGACATGTACACCCAGATCTCTCTGCCTGTCAACACTCCGAAGGGTTCTACCATTTACTGTATAATTCCTACATGCATTGGACCTTCCAAAATGCATTATCTCACACTTGTCTGGATTAAACTCCATCTGCCATTTCTCCGCCCAAGTCTCCAACCGGTCTATATCTTGCTGTGTCCTCTGACAATTCTCTTCGCAACTATCCGCAACTCCACCAATTTTTATGCCGTCTGCAAACTTACTAATCAGACCAACTGCTTTCCTCTCTGCTGTTCCCCTTTCTGCTGACATGCCAATGCACCTCACCCCCCCCTATTCCCTGCTATCCAGCTGCGTATCACTTAAAAGCAGTACCTGAGTAGTAATATCGGCCTTGCCAAGCAAATGCTTGAATTGACATGTTTCTAATTTTAACCTTGAATTTCTTTGTCTATCTGGATACATCAGATGGCAGACAACAAAGTGTTGGAAAATTGGTTGAAGATCGCTGTTCTGATCATTGTGAATAGAATTCTGTCGAAGCATCGGGTGACCCAGTGGTAGGATTGGAAGTGAGCGGAACATCCAGACTTCCACTTGGAGGCAGGATGGCATAATCACGTGGCAGACAGCCAATTAGATGTTCATAGTCAAGGGGCCTAGCCAACTGTGCAGTGGGCGGATAGTGGGGAGGCTGGCAGGAAATCCCTGTTGTGCCCTTACCGGGCCAAAGATCCGGGCCTCATATTTAAATGTCATTCAAAGAGGCATCCACTCCCTGCAAGCCAGCGGTGTCAGTCTGGCTGTCAGAGAGGATTCTCAACTCCAACTGCTATCACCCCCTCCCCATCTGCCATCCTCAGAGCTTGGGAGCTACTGCCACCCCTTTTCTACCTGTTGATCCCTATTGCTTGCTGTCATGCAATAAAAAGGTGAACAGATATCACAGTGTGAAAATGAGTGGCCTCACAGTTTAGCGATGCCACTCCTGGTTCACCAATGGTGAAGAAGGCATTCGGCATGCTTGGCTTCATTGGTCAGAACATTGAATACAGGAAGTGAGACATCTTGTTGAAGTTGTACAAGACATTGGTAAGGCCACACTTGGAATACTGTGTACAGTTCTGGTCGCCCTATTATAGAAAGGATATTATTAAACTAGAAAGAGTACAGAAAAGATATATTAGGACGCTACCGGGATTTGATGGTTTGAATTATAAGGAGAGGCTGGATAGACTGGGACTTTTTTCCCTGGAGTGTAGGAGGCTTAGGGGTGATCTTATTGATGTCTATTAAATAATGAGGGATATAGAACAGCTAGATAGTCAACATCTTTTCCCAAAGGTAGGGGAGTCTAAAACTAGACAGCATAGGTTTAAGGAGAGGGGAGGGATACAAAAGGGTCCAGAGGGGCAATGTTTTCACTCAGAGGGTGGTGAGTGTCTGGAACAAGCTGCCAGAGGTAATAGTAGAGGCGGGTACAATTTTTTTCTTTAAAAAGCATTTAGACAGTTACATGGGTAAGATGGGTATAGAGGGATATGGGCCAAACGTGAGCAATTGGGACTAGCTTAGTGGTTAAAAAAAAAGGGCGGCACGGACAAGTTGGGCCAAAGGGCCTGCTTCCATGCTGTAAACCTCTATGACTCTATGACCGGGATCAGCAGGAGGTCCTGTTTCCCAGCGATGGCAGTAAGATACTCTCCTGCCTGACCAGGGTGGCTTGGACGGAGGTTGCAGAGGAAATGAGCAGCTGAGGGGTCCATAATTGAAACTGGGTACAATGCCAGAAAGAGGTCAACAATCTCTCTTGTGCTTCTCATGGATAAATGGTACTTTGCAATTTAGGCATAGTGGTTCTCATAAGGGCATTAAGCAATGTATGAGTGCCGAGGTACGCCGAGCAGGAGTTGGTCTTTAAGGCTTCAGCACCAGCTGGAACATGAAGGCTGATTTTGTGGGAGTCAGTTCATGCTGAGAAAATTGTACCAGTTGCAGGATAGTGCATGTGTGTAGCACTTAGCAGGAAAGAACTAAGTTGTGAGGAACCCATTGGGATGACACAGGATCCTTCTGTGTAGGTCAAAAGAATGCTTAACACTGGGAAGAATTCAAAGCTGGATGGCAGCATCCCTGTCAACCACATATTGACACATAGAGAGGAGGAGATGGCTGAACTGACCAGAAAGCAGGGCAATTACTCAGTTGTGAATGGTGAGGTCTGAGTATCAAGACCACCAGCCAGGATGTCTCCAATGTCTCCAACCTGGTGTTGAGAACGGGGCTTGCAGGAAAATCTAATTCTTTGGGAAGAATTTTATGCTCCCCCCCCCCACCCCAGCCACCCAAGGCGGATTCTGAGGCAGGGGTTGGAAGTTTGAAATTATATGAGCGGGATTTCTCCCCAGGATCTCGCCCGCCTCAACCCAGGCGCAATTTCACAGTGGCAGGAGGGGGTGGGGGGGGGCCTTGGGTGTGAAACCTGCCCATTCACTTATTAAGGACTTTACATAGCTACTTAATGGTCACTTAAGGGCCTTTTCTCACCCAACTTCAATTTCTAAGCTGGCAAGAGCAGGTGTGAGTAGGGTGAGAATTATGTCAGCTAACCAACTCATGGGCGTCATCTTGTGGGATGCTCCTGTTCCTCCAAATCTGCCAAAAAAATGTACCTTGCCAGCTGCGCCCTAGCTTTAACCAGTTGTGAATCTGGAGACACTAATATCTCGTTTGCTGCCACCTTAATTGCAATGATGCTATTTAATCTGGTGAACATAAGTTTTAATCGGTATGCATGACATGTTGATGCATTACAGATAGGTTGCCACCACTTGCCAGCAGAAATCCCGATCCATCACCAATCCAGCACTGTCTTTAATTCTAACATTTACTCCCAACCTCAGGAAGCTGACTTTTTGCTTCCCACGCAATGAAGTGCTCCCGCCTACCTCGTTTCCCGCTCCTGGGGGCAGACATTCCGCTCTGCCTTGTGGTGAGGTTAAAGGAGAGGATGAGGTTGCCTGGTTGAATAATGCGACTGATTAGTTTGCTGTTGAAAGTATTAGTAGCCGACATGTTGTTTACTGGAAATTATTTATCGTTGGTTATTTAACCAAGTGGCATCTTTGGCTTGACTAATAAACTGCATTAAAATAAAGTTAAACTGGGTTATTTACATGACTCATAATAAACTGTACTGTGAATGGCAATTTTGTCTGTACTGTTGGCAAGTCAGTAAAATTAAGTGCAATAAAGTAAATATCTTGACATTTCTGCTAACACAAATATCTCATGCTTACTTGTTTAAATAGTCAACCAGGAAGTCAGTCAGTTTAAAAAAATATACATTTAATATTGTGGTCCCCTAACCGTACATTACCAAATCTGTACCATTACAGTATTGAATGTGCCGATTCCAGTGCCAAACTGGCACCAAAAGTACCCTCCAAATAGAAAACAGTGGATACCGGTGACTCTATTGACTCTGTGGCCAGAATTCTCTGGTCTCATACATCCTACCACTGCGCTTAGCCAAATCACCAGTCACTGCAGCGGGACTGGAGAATCCGGCCTGTATCTCTACCATTTTGTCTTATCTCAATTCCTCTCTGGAAAATCCATTTTTATGTTTCCTTGTTCCCAGCATTGTGATATCAGGATGATGAATTTTGTGATGCATTGCCTTTGACACTGGATATGCTTAACAATGTACTATGCATATTTCCTTATGCATGGTTAAATGTTGTATTTCTTAGTGCCTCATGCCTGTTGTATGGCACTTTGTCTTTCAATGCCTTGAGATGATGTGAAACGCCCTGTACTATGCAGCGGAATCAATATTAATGAAGAAATAACAGAACAGCATACCTCAATGTAATTATGTCAGATATGGTCTTCAGGTTTTGTGCATAAAATATAGAGCCCATTTCCACCTTGCTGGTTGTAAATAATCAAAAAAATCCCTACGTCTAAGATCAAGTGTATCGGATCAAGCTCAAGATGGAGTGCAATGCCTTATTTTGTCAGCTTGGATCTTGTTTGTCTCCCCTGTAGGAATCATTAATTGGATTCAATTTGAATTTGGTTTTTGGAGCAAGTGAGGAGATGGATTTAAGTCTGCCCAGTCCACTCTGAGTATTGGCATTGTAATTTTAAGAATGGAGTAAAATGTTTTTCTCAAAGTCACTATATTTACCTGGCAGGGGTGTGCTTCTCACCCAAGTGTCAGATCAAACCCAAGTTCAGGTGCAATGCCTTTTCTTGTCAGCTTGGATCCTGTATGTCTCTCTTGTAGGCTTCCATGAATTGGATTGAATTTGAATTTGGATTTTGGAGCAAGCAAGGAGATGGATTCGAGTTTGGCTGGTCTACTCTAAGCATTGGCTTTCGAACTTTAAGAATGGAGTAAAACTTTGAAAAAAAGAAACACTGAGCTTGTTTTGGATGTCTGAAGCAAAATTTTAAGCAGTCATTTCCTTTGCATGGGAGTACACAAGACATTAGTCTGCTTCTTCATGGCGTATTTTACAGTGCCATGTTTGCAATTGTACCATGCATGACACTTAAATTTCAATAAGATAACAGGAGTAACAATTCAGATACTAGTTTAGCATACTTTTCAGTTGCTCCTTATATGACATTAATTTGGCAGCACAGAAACAGGCCGTTGAAGCTGAAATGGTCCATACCAGTGCTTATACTCCACATGAACCTTCTTGCACCCGCCTTTATTTAAACCCTTTTGGCATATCCTATTCCTTTCTCATCCACTTATCACATATTTCTACAGCATCATATTTCACATTAGACATAGATTGACAAATTAGATTGCTAAATGCATCTGTATTGTGAAATGTGAATAAATAGATTTTTTGCTTTGATGCCAGCAGATAATATTTTTCCTACAATCTGTAATGTGTTGGGGAAGATTCCTTCCTACTGACTTGTTTTTCCTAAATGTGCTGATTAGGCACTTCTGTGTAATTGCATGAGTTTCTCATTGGGCAGTCGTCTTCCTATCGGTGATGCAATTTGGTCACTGACCTCAAATACACTGTAAGTCCTCTTGGGAACTCATGGAATTTTAAAGTTCAGCAAGGGAAGAGGTCATTTGGCTCATCTTGCATTTGCTGTGAAGATGTGACAGAACTGCAGAAGAATATATACCCCAATGCCTGCTTTGGGAACATGGTGCGCTTAGCCACTTTAACCTCCCTTAGAATGGGTCACTTAACCAGTACTACAAATTCAGATTGAGTGTTCCTCACATCAAAGTAGGGACGCCAGAAAGGTAGACAGCACTCCAACTGGGAGAGCAAAAATAGGTAAATTGAATTAGCCCCTGTATGGCTTAATAACAGTCCACAATCAATGATTCTGCTATTCCAAAGTGAAAGTATGTTGCTAAGCACTCAGTGAAAGAGTGTAATAGAAAAATAAATCGAAAGAGAAAACAAATCACTTAAGGAGGCAGACCTTTTGTAAATCAGTGGCTCTCTAATGTTTTCCCCATCTCTCCTATAAGTGCAAGGGTACATGTTCCACATTGGGTAGGACAGTGCTTCCCTAACTTTTTCCGGGGAGGGGGCGGGGTGACACAATTTTAATGCCCCAGACCTTGCGTGACCACGGGAATGAAAATTTGGGGCACAAGAGTATTGAGCAAGAGCAGATGCCCTTCTATTGTTGACTAAGGTGAGGGTGATGCCTTCAGCTGCTGAGTGAGGTGCGGGTGGGGGGAGGGGGGCAGTGGGTTTCAGGTGTTTCAGGGCAGAGTGTAAGTTCAGATTGGTGAGAAGTGTTTAAACAGCAGATTTTTTTAAAAAGCGCTTATCTTTTCACAGTGTTTTTGGCAGCAAGGAACTTTTGATTTGATTTGATTTGATTTATTGCCACATGTATTAGCATACAGTGAAAAGTATTGTTTCTTGCGCGCGAGACAGACAGAGCATATCATTCATAGAGAAGGAAACGAGAGAGTGCAGAATGTAGTGTTACACATAGTTATGGTGTAGAGAAAGATCAACTTAATGCGAGTTAGATCCATTCAAAAGTCTGATTGCAGCAGGGAAGAAGCTGCTTTGAGTTGGTTGGTATGTGACCTCAGACTTTTGTATCTTTTTCCTGATGGAAGAAGGTGGAAGAGAGACTGTCTGGGGTGCGTGAGGTCCTTAATTATGCTGGCTGCTTTGCCGAGGCAGCGGGAAGTGTGGACAGAGTCAATGGATGGGAGGCTGGTTTGCGTGATGGATTGGGCTACATTCACGACCTTTAGTAGTTTCTTGTGGTCTTGGGCAGAGCAGGAGCTCTGCCCAAGAGCTTGTACCAAGCTGTGATACAACCAGAAAGAATGCTTTCTATGGTGCATCTGTAAAGGTTGGTGAGAGTCATAGCTGACATGCCAAATTTCCTTAGACTAGAACTTAGGCCTTAAAATTCTTTCCTTTAGGCCATGCCAATGCGTGGTGTTAACGGGGCCTTGAAGCTGATAGCACTCAGTCCAAGCTCCAACACAGCCATGGTGTTTTGTAGATCATGACTCAAAATCTTTTCAGAAACCACAGTTTGGAAAATCCTTGGGTAGGGCATTTACCGACTAGGGCGTCAAGAGTAACAACCAGGCTGTTAACACACAACTTGATTGGAAAACCATTTTTATTTGAAAAAGGAAAAGCATTCATGTATAAATATATATTGAATGATTCACTGCGCGATTGATTATTTTTCCATTCCCCTTTTGATATTCATTACTATCATAGAAGCGATAGGTTGTCTTCCCTGCACTGGAAAATATGTTCACTCACTAATCATCTGATGACAGGACCATAAAAGATAATATCTTAGATTTTAAGAAATCCAACAGGGAGTTCAGCTTTACCGAGAGTGGTTAGAATGTGGAAGTTGTTACCACAGGGAGTATTTGAGGCAAATAGGATAAATGTATTTAAGGAAAGGCTGGATAAGCGCATGAGGGAGAAAGGAATAGAAGGTTATTTTGATGCGGTTACATGAAGAAGGGTGGGAGGAGGTTTGCGTGGAGTGTAAACACTGGCATGGACCTGTTCGACTGAAAGGCCTATTTTTGTGCTGTACTTTTTCAATACTTTACAGTGTTTACAGCACAAAAGGAGACATTTCAATCCATCATGGCTGCGCTAGCTATATTGCTAGAACAATCCAAAATGAATGCCACTGTCCTGCATCCTCCTCTTAGCTTTGTATCTTTCTCTGCTTCAAATACTTAAACCAATTTTTCTCTTTCCTTAAAGCATTCTTCCACACTCCGGCAGACTGTTGAAAATTTCTCCTAACCTCGGGCTATGCACTTCGTCACATTCTTAAATTAATGGTCCCTCATCACTGATTTCCAACCAGAGGAAGTGGTCATTGCTTACTTATTCTATTGAAACATTTCAAAATTTTAAATGCCTACAATGCAGAAGGAGACCATTCAGCCATCGAGTCTGCACCGACTCATACCCAGGCTTACTCTGTAACCCCACGTATTTACCCCACTAATCCCCCAAACCTATATATCTTGGGACACTAAGGGGCAATTTAGCATGGCCAATCAATCTGACCCGCACATCTTTGGATGGTGGAACGCAACAGGAGCACCTGGAGAAAACCCACGCAGACATGGGGAGAATATGCAAACTCCACACGGAGGGCAGGATTTTCCGGCCGTGCTTGCCCCGAAACTGGAAAATTCCACCCGAGGTCAACAGATCGATCCATGGTCTGCCCCTCACCCGCTATGATTCCCGTGGTGAACGGAATGAGAAAATTAGCTCCAGACAATATAAAAGCATTCTTAATTGTTAATGGGAATTTCAACTGCGTGGATAAGTTTGATCTTTTCTTTATATGTACGCGTTTCAGGACTGCAATCAGGGAGAGGCCAGCTGATTTTATCCCCTCCCTAGTTCCAGGCTGTTGAGAGACTTATTTTTATAAATAGCAAAGGCAACAAAAAACTTGCAAGGATTACTTATGTGTTCAGCTTTGCCGTGAAATGAAAGGAGTTTCAAAGTGACTGCAGTGGCTCACACATGGTTTGAATCCAGTCGAGAAAGTGGATCAGATTTGCTCAGAATCTAATGGATTAAACAGTGTTCCCCTTTCTGTTGCCAATGTGCCACTTTCACAGAAGTGGAGGGTGGGTTGATGTGCGTGCCATGGAAAAGCCAACATCAAGGATATTAAGGTCAGACAAAACATAGCATTCATTTTGTTGTTGGTATTATCCGTGTTATAAATTAACAAATGTTAAATTAGAGAAAGCCATTGCAGCGTGTGAATAGTGTGGCAGGAAAGGCTAGGTTGTATAAATATGCACATTCAGTGTATTTAATCCAGCTTGCCTTTGGCTGCTTAACAGAAAGAAAATTTGTTGAGGGTGTATAGAATATGTTTGCTCTTCAACTCGTGTCTCGGCATGTCCTATACAAAAGCTGGCAGTGAACGAATTAACATTTTTACTTTCTGCTACCTATTGATTCCCACAGGTACATTATGTAAGCAAGCAAATGGCCGCTTAATATCACCACTTTTCAAATATTTAGTAAAGAAACTTACTATTTTTCCACCTCAATTTTCATTTTGCGAATTCTGGCGTCTAGTTTATGACCGTTTATGACCGTTCCTTGTGTAGCATGGGAAAGAATGGGAAGTATATGAAAAAAGCAGTTACAGACAGCCTGATAACTGCAACACAAGAACCACTGGACTCTTAATGGTGTGACCAGTGCTCAAAGCGCAATCCACATTTATGCTTTCCTTTCAGGGGGGGTTTACAAGAATTAGTTCACTTGTCTAAAAAAAGGAGGGTCAACCTCTGATCACCAGTCTAACTGCCAAAGCAGACATGAACAATATCATGGAGGACTGTATCTTGGATCATCTGTAACATTAGCCTCCCCAGTTAACTTCAGAAGGGGTAAGGAGTGAATTGACATTTAAAGGTCACAATTTTAACTTGCCCTTTCTGCGGCAGCACGGTGGCACAATGGTTAGCACTGCTGCCTCACAGCGCCAGGGACCCAGGTTTGATTCCCGGCTTGGGTCCCTGTCGGTGTGGAGTTTGCACGTTCTCCCTGTATCTGCGTGGGTTTTCTCCGGTTTCCACCCACAGTCTGAAAGATGTACTAGTTAGGTACATTGTCCCGAACAGACCCCGGACTGTAGCGACTAGGGGAATTTCACAGTAACTTCATTGCAGTGTTAATGTAAGCCTAACTTATGACTAATAAATAAAGCAGGAAGCAGATGGAGATGGGAAGGGTAAGTTCAATAAGAGCAAGTGACTTTGATTTGATTTGATTTGATTTATTATTGTCACATGTATTAACATACAATGAAAAGTATTGTTTCTTGCGTGCGATACAGACAAAGCATACCATTCATAGAGAAGGAAACAAGAGAGTGCAGAATCTAGTGTTACAGTCATAGCTAGGGTGTAGAGAAAGATCAACTTAATGCAAGGTAAGTCTGATGATAGAACCCCACTCTGTCATTCTGTTGCCTTCTTGCCGTTGGTTCTTTGCTATTTACCTCAACTACTTCCACACTGTAGCTATTTTCTGGGTAAAGGATGTTCTCCTGAATTGGATTTATTAACATCTATGGTTCACTATATTTTTTTATGGTTCTATCATTAGATTATTAGTGAATGAATACCTTCAGAAAGGTTCCAATCATTGGCACATTGGTTAAAGGTCTTTAAGAAAAGATATTTAGGAAAAGAAATGGACTGGTTTGGGAGAGAAAGGAGCTTCATGTCATTTCATCAGTCCCAAGGAATGCCATGATATGTTTCACCGTGCCTTACTCTGTTGTGTTGCGTGCTTCTAAACAAGCGTGATACAAGTGGTTGCCAAACATTTTCTAGTGAAGGCACTGCAGTTTTATCCAATAATAGGGGAATAACTATTGGGTAATCGGGATTGGTACTATATTGACGTAATTGTGGGGCATTGGTGCAATAGGCTATGTGTCAGAAACCAGGACACATGTTTACAGCTGTGTTGTTTCATATGGCAGATTTCAACTTAACTGTGTAACTATGCAGTAGTTTCAAGCTGAGGGCATCTCTCTGTATAGAAAGAAAACAAGTGGCTGGCTGACCTGGACCAGTAGAATGACATTTAATGGCTAAAGTTCTGATCTAAAGATCTTAAAATCTGTATCTTTGTACGTGCAGTGACATTGGGTGGCACGGTGGCACAGTGGTTAGCACTGCTGCCTCACAACGCCAGGGACCTGTGTTTGATTCCCGGCTTGGGTCACTGTCTGTGCGGAGTCTACACGTTCTTCCTGTGTCTGTGTGGGTTTCCTCCCACAGTCTGAAAGATGTGCTGGTTACATGCATTGGCCATGCTAAAATTCTCCCTCAATGTACCCAAACAGGCGTCAGAGTGAGGTGACTAGGGGATTTTCACAATAACTTCATTGCAGTGTTAATGTAAGCCTATTTATGACACTAATAAATACATTTAAACTTTAATATTGGCTTCCCTCATGCTACTATAACAGATTGAAAGAGTACCACACTAATGAAGGAAGAGCTTACCCATACTGTTCTGCAATAAGTGAACCATTCTGTAAACTACAGTAGTTGTAGCACGTTTACACATTCTCTAAGGAGTGTAAATAAACATTGTTTCCATGAACATGAAATAAGTGTCAAAACAATGATATTAGTCATTAAAATAATTACAGCTCAATATTTGCTTGTTTCTTCCAAACTCTTCAATGCACTGCATGACATCAAATAAAACTGTGCCGGTTGAAAACAGAAAGTTATCCAAAGTCATTTTTGGTTGGAACATCAGTTTTGGGAAAGGGAACTTAATGTTCCAAGATGCTGCTCGAGAGTGATTTATGTAATGCAAAAAGAGTTATAGATATTTCTCCTTTGTCTAAAATTGTAATAAGATTAAGAAGTGATGGATTGGCCCATGTTGTAGAAACTTCCAACATATCCCAGCTTGTGCTGAATCCTGTTCAGTAGTGTCCACAGTTTGTGCTGTGTTCAGCTGCTGAACCCTCTGTTGTCTTATATCTACCTTAAACTAAGGTAAGTCCTCAGAAGGCTGCTCACCTCTTCCTGCTGACATTAATAAAGCTTGGGTATCAACATCTGAACAACTATCAGGAGCCCTGCACTATGTTTAATGATTTTAACATCCACTCATCCAGCAGCCACCGTTCCTGTGCTGTTCTTCAACAAATGTCAATCCTGACAAACTTGTAGAGAAAATTCTTCTCTGATATAATTTCTCATTTTCCTGATTTTCTGGTATACTTACTGCCAGTGTTTTTTTTACTGCATTGTTATGGAGCTCCTGTTAGATAGACAAAATACCTTAGATTTTTTAAACCAATGAGTTAATGCTGCTAAATATATTTTCACATATCAAGTACAGCAGCGCGTGGAGATAAACATCCCAAAGCGCTTCACAAGGAAGGCCAAGGCCGGAATTTTCCGGCTGTCCACATCCCCCCCCCCCACTGCTGCTTGCGAGGACAGAGAATTTGGCACGCAGCCAAATCTCCCGTTCACTGGAGCGGGACCGGAGGATCCCAGCTGTGGATGAGGTCAGAGCCCCAAGCAACACAAAGAGGACAGGACTTGTTCAGAGAGTTGGTTTTCAGGAACATCTTAAAGGAGGAGGAGAGAGGCTGAGGAGAGGAGAAGTGAATTCCAAAGCAGGTAGCTGAATGCATGATTTTCCAGGGACAACTTTGATACCTGTATTACCATTAATTCTCACTTTCTCCCTGCTTGCTCATGGTATATTTCTTGGTTTGGGATCCTGAAGCCAAGGTAGGACGGTTAGGTCCTGGGTGGGGGTCAACTGGCACATGTGAGTCGGGAGGATTGGAGGCTTGTAAAGGAATGTCAGAGGCCTTACAGGGATGGTTGGAGTCCTGGATTGGGGAACATTGAAGGGTATAATGGCCAATCGCTAGATGCTACCAAGGCAGGTACATTGGATCTTGCAGTGAAGTATAAAGGCACATACTGGATGCAACAGTGGTCACCTGCAGATAGCTGCCATCCAGCATTAAATTTCACTGTTGAATGAGAATGTAATGTGTTTCCTTGGAGTGAGTTGGTCACCCATGCACATCACACCTCCATTAAAAGTGGAAGTGAAGTTGTTTGGATCAGGATTGAGGTTTTTAACCTCACCCCCTGCCCCCACAAACCCCCCCCCCCCCCCCCCCCACCCCCACCCACCCAACCCCAACATGTTTCATTTCTGTTTCACTTTTACATCTCTCCACTAATCCCTATTCTTTTTTCCTTTAATACATTGTATAGTTTTACTTGGTGTACTTGGTCACTGCCTTTGTTCCCTCCGACACGTTGTGCTTGGCCAGTTCTCTGGGCAGCAGCAGACGCATGGCGGTCTGGATATCCCGGGAGCTTATGGCGCTGTGCTTGTTGGGAGCCAGGTGGGAAGCCTCACCTACGATGTGCTCCAAGGTGTCATTGACGAATGGGTTCATGATGCTCATGGCCCTTGGAGGAGATGTCGGTGTTGGGGTGAACCTGCCCCATCACTTTGTAGATGTAGATGGAGTAACTCTCCCTCCTGTTCTTCCTCCTCTTCTTTTTGCTTTTTGTTGGTGCCTTCTTCTGGGCTTTCTTGGCGTCCTTCTTAGAAGCTTGTACTTTCTTTTCTTCAGCCACGGTGAATGCAGACACAGAATGGGCTTCAAATGAACATTTAGCCCTTAAACAAATTGATTCCTCAGTGTTAATGCCCTGTGACTACCAAAAATAGCAATGCAGATTAACTGTCAGTCAACATTCCTTCGTGCCATATAGGGTAATAGAAAGCTTTGTGAAATAAAGATGTTTCAATGCCCCTTTTAACAAAATCCTCAATATATGTGAAATAAATTGAATGTAAAGGTGAACTATAAAAATCATTCATGAAATAGCCAACATAGCTGATAAACAATGTCAGCTTGTGAATAATGTTGCCTCTGCTCATGATATTTGGTCGTTTGACTTTCTTTCTGATTTACATGATATTTGAATCTGAAAACACATATTCTCAGCCTTCTTAAATCATAAATGCCAGCTAGAGGTACCTAGAATTGCCATCTTTCACTGAAAAGTGATTAATCGCTAAGAAACCCTTAACTGTGCCTTTATGACTACAAGGCTTGATTTCTCTAATGATCTCCTTTCCAGATTCCCTGCCTCCATGTTCCACCGAGTACAATGCATAAAAAATACTAGAGCCCACATCCTCATCCGCAGCTCACGTTCATGTCCATCATCATTGTCCTCGCTTCATTATTTTCAGATACCTCAGTGAATTGACTTTAAGATCCGTGCCATATTCTTTACATTCCTCAATACCGTTTCCTCACCAGCCTCACTAGACTCCTTAAGCTATGTTCTATGGAGCTCGCTAAGCATATCCGTCACTTCTCTAGCAATGGTCTACATCTATGGTTCCTATTCCCCTTGCTATCATCAATGGCTGCTACTTGAACCATTCTCTGGAACTCTCCCAAAACCTCTGCTGTGTCAAGTCCTTCCCCTGCTTCATAACTATTTTCAAATTTTCTCCTGATACCTATACCTTTGATTGTGCCTTCATCCGAAGCTCCCCTTTTCCTTTCCCACTTTTACAAATATATGAACATATGAATTAGAAACAGGAGTAGGGCTCTTGAGCTTGCTCTGCCATTCAATGAGATCATAGCTGATCTAATTTTAACCTCAACTTCATATTCCGGCCTACCCCCAATAACCTTTCACCTCCCCCCTCCTTGCTTATCAAGAATCAATCTACTTCTGCCTTAAAGATATTCAAAGACTCAACCACCTTTAGAAGAAGAGAATTCCAAAATCTGACACAGTGGCATAGTGGTTAACATGGCTGCCTCACAGCGCCAGGGACCCAGGTTTGATTCCTGGCTTGGATCATAGTCTGTGTGGAGTTTGCACATTCTCCCCATGTCTGCATGGATTTCCTCTGGGTGCTCTGGTTTCCTCCTACAGTACAAAGATGTGTGAATTAGGTGGCTTGGCCATGCTAAATTGCCTATTAGTGTCAGGGGGATCAGCAAGATAAATATATGGGGTTACAGGGATAGGGCCTGTGTGGGATTGTTGTCGGTGCAGGTTTGATGGGCTGAATGGCCTCCTTCCGCACTGTAGGGATTCTATGATTCTGTGATAACCCGCTGAGAGAAATATATTTTGCTCCTCTCTGTCTTAAATGGGCGACTTCTTATTTTTAAACAGTGACCCCTAGTTCTACAAGAGGTAGGGTAGGGCCTACCTGGTCTTATGGGCTCCAGCACTTAGAATCTGGGGACTGTTTGTAGACCCAGCGGTGGCCAATTTTCCCTGTGGTGCTGCTGGGACTACAGAGCTCCCATCTATTGAATCATATCGTAGAATCCTTACAGTGCAGAAGAGGCCATTTGGCCCAGCGAGTCTGCACCAATTCTCTGACAGTGTATCTAATTCCAGGCCCTCTCCCCTGCCCTATCCCTTCAACCGCACATATTTACCAAGGCCAATCCATCTAACCTAGACATCTTGGAATACTGAGGTGCAATTTATCATGACCAATCCACCTAACCTGCACATCTTTGGACTGTGGGAGGAAATCGGAGCACCCAGAAGAAACCCACACAGGGAGAACATGCAAACTCCACACAGACAGTGACTCAAGGCTGGAATTGAACCTGGGTCTCTGGAGCTGAGAGGCAGTATATAGCTAACCACTGTGCCACCGTGCCACCCCAATCTGATTGGCTGGTAGCTGTCTGAGATGGAACTTCCTCTTGAGTGACAGTCAAAAATCTCAGAGCTTTAATGACTGTGGGGCAACCAACTTCGGGACTGCATTATCCACTGACTTTTCAGATGGTGGGACGGGAAACCCCACAACCCAGAAAATTCTGCCTCTAGTGTTCTGAATGAATGATTCTGAAACAGATTTTGATCACGGTGTATGTTATCAGAACTATGCTTTGCCAGTTCAAGTGATGCAGCTGTCTCAGAAGTTCAGATGTGGAGATGCTGGCGTTGGACTGGGGTAACCACGGTGATGCACTATCAATTACGACGCGAAGACTCCAGTGAGTGAGGGAAACTAATAGGCTTTTATTCACAGAGAACAGGAGCACACCCTTGTAGCTGACCTGGTCTAGACTGAGGCGAGGAGGAGGGACCATCACCTTTATACCCCACTCTGGATGGAAAGGGAGGAGTCTCAGGTGGAAAGGGAGGAGTCTCGGGCCAGGTGCAGCATGGGTGTGCCCAGGCATATACATGTAGTAACAGTGGTTCACCACACACGGTAAGAAGTCTCACAATACCAGGTTAAACCTGTTGGACTTTAACTTGGTGTTGTGAGAGTTCTTACTCAGAAGTTCAGAACAGGAAATATAATTGTTTCTTTGAGGACTCTATTGTTTTTGATTATTTACGATTCCAACAGTTATATTTAATACCCGAAGTATGAGTGATCTTGTGCTTTGTCCCTATGCTGTCTATTCTGAACATAGTGGATCAAGCAGCTAATTTGGCTGTGGAAATTTTGGGTAGTCATCATCAAAGTGGCCTCTTATTAATAGATTCCACCCCCACTTCCACAATGTGAATAGTAGAAGAGTTTTTTTAGCTTTACACACGGTAATTCTCCCTTTGAGGAAGTAGTGTCTTTTTGTAAAAATAATACAGTAGTTTGAAATGATGTAAATCTGAGATTGTCTATGAATAGTGCTTCTCAGCTTTTACCAATCCTTGTTGTCAACTCACTTCCAAATGTCTCCTTCTCCTCTCCTCCTTCCCATGATTTGCAGTGTGTTTTAAAATTTGTGCTTAAGATTTACAATGCTGCCGCTGCTACCCTGGTTGTATTTTGGTAATATTCGTGAAGGCTATCTTAATCTTTGGAGAAAGAGGCAACAATTTTCGGGACATAGGGGTAACATGGAATACTCACCCTTGCATTAGTATATGTATCTTGTGAGAACAATGTGAAGGTGATTGCCTCTCTAAAGAAAGGGTTTTTGAGGATCAACAGCAGCCCTTGTAGAAATTAGTAAGTGTTGCCAGAGCGGTTTTATGAAAACAAGGTGCCTGAGTGTTCCCTTGCAGAAATGAGTTCCTCGATCTGCAGATGACAAGCAAGGGAGAATATGGTAAGTAAAGAATTGAGTGAAGGCTCCGTTATAGTAGCAGATATGAATTGGCAACAGTTGTGAGGCCATTGAACCAGTCTGCGGACTGTATGTTAGCTCTCATGGATTGTTAGAAATTGCATTGATCAGTCTACAGTTTCTGGCCCCAATTATAGGGACCAACAGTTCCAGAGAATCTGGGGTGTCTTCCAGATGGACACCTTCCACCCCACCACAAACCAACTTTATACTGAATACGCTGCTCCTATTTCAGACATTGCTGGCATTGTTCTATTTTCGCCTCAGCTACTGATTCTCCTTTTTAATCAGAATTTTAAAGGCTGCACCAGAACAAATTACCTTCACTCCCAGTGACAGCTATTATGACCGGGTGAGAAGGGGTGAACTGGCTCCCCTCTGTTCAACCTCCTTGGTTGGTCACAACAAAGGCTCATGTTTCGTTTTCATGAGGATATGACTTTTCCAAATCAAAATGTATTTGGTTATATAAGCTGTGAGTAATAAGAAGCCAACCGAAAAAGGTTTTCTCGAATAAAGGATGAGCAAATTTATTAACTGCTAAACCTGAAAAAAATACAACACCAGGAGTCACCCCTCATGCAGTCATTAGGACACACACACACGCGCACACACGCACGCACACACTAATCCAATTAAAGAAGTAAAGAATATCTGGTTACATCTCCTTTGATTACCCTTGAGGTGTAGGTTTTGAATATTGTGGCCAATTTGAGTTGGGTTGTTTTCTTGGATGCAGTCAGGTGTAGAAGATGTTGCAATTATTACAAGATCTCAGTTGACTGGTAGATTTCTGGTACAGTTAACTTAATGAACCCGGTGACATACTTTTTTCAAAGGAGAGACAGAAAGAGATGGAGTCCTCAGTTTGTTCCCTCTGCTGAAGACTTTCTGGACAGCACCTGTACCACTTTCAATCTCTTTCCAGTGGCTGGAAGCTTTTTCAAGCCTTTCCTTGAAACACTTCACCCATTGTGTATTTCCAAGAGGTTTTCTGCGTCTCTGCCTGTGGCAGCCATTGTTTTAACGTCCCTTCCTTAGACAGTTACAAGTTTTGATGGGTGTCTGGATGATAGGAAATGTCTCTATCTTCACATTGCCCTGAGGGTGAATTATTTGTTTCTCACCTTCACCTTCGAATGTGGTCTTATATTTTTAAGCAGTGATTCAAATTGCAAAAGTTCCGTCCAGTTAAAAGTTGAAAAACCATATTTTCAAAAATAACAGGGCATACGTCGTAACACAGCTAATCCAGCAAGAGTGCTATCAGTGTAGCAAATCTGCCCTGCAATGTATGTAAGAGCCCCAGAGGAAATTCAGTGGGTGCTGCGGTGATATTCTCTTCCACAGCTAATCTACCAATGAGAAAACAATTTACCTCTGGATGTCTGACATTGTGCTCAGTGCTTGCATAGCAAAAGACCTAAAATGGAAAAAGTATCTGTCATTGTGAACTCACAGTAGACATGCTTTGAACATAAAAGGTCTAATTTAATATTGTAATCTCATGGTGCATTTTAAACCCCCTGATCTAAACATTGCATTAAGTTCCTGTTTTTTAAATCTAAAATGTACAGCATTGAGAATTGGTTTATTATTGTCACATGTATTGGAATACAGTGAAAAGTATTGTTTCTCGCGCGCTATACAGACAAAGTATACCATTCGTAGGGCCTGATTTTAACCAAAACTTCGCGCCCGTTTTCCGGTGCGAAATCGCGGTAAAGTTGGGCGTCGGGCCTATACCGCGATCTGCACCCGATTCCGAGCAGATCGCGGCTTTACCGACACCCGATTCGGGCGCGGGTCCGGCGCGTGCCCGAATCGGGCGGCCCGACGATTTAAATGTATTTGCATGCATTTAAATCGACTTAATAAACCGCGTGCCCAACTCTACCCCCAAATCCCACTTTACCGTCTTCTGGCCCGATCCACGTCCGCGCTGTTACCGACCTGCAAAATAAAAGTCTGAAGTCGCCGCTGCAGCCTCCGAAGGGCAGGGCCAGAGACTGCAACGGCTCTCTGACCCAGGTCATCCTCTGGTCGGGAGGGGGGTGGGAGGGGAGGGGGTGTGATGTCTCATCCCCTTGGGGGGGGAGGGCGGGGGTGGGAGGGGAGGGGGTGTGACTGATCATCTCCTTGGGGGGGGGGGGCAGGAGAGGGGTGTGACGTATCATCCCCTGGAGGGGAGGAGAGGGGATGTGACCAATCATCCCCTGGGGGGGGGGGGGGGGCAGGGGAGGAGAGGGGGTGTGACCAATCATCCCCTAGGGGCGGGGGGAGGGGGGGGGAGAGGGGGTGTGACGTCTCATCCTCTGGTCGGGGGGGTTCTGCTGCCTGTCTGCGGCCGATCCCTCCTGGCACCATCACTGGTACACTACCAGCCACAGATTACTCTTCCCTGCAGGTGCGAGAGAGCGGGAGGTCATTGATTATGCTGGCTGCTTTTCCGAGGCATCGGGAAGTGTAGATGGAGTCAATGGATGGGAGGCAGGTTTGCGTGATGGACTGGACTAATACATATATTGATTTGGATAAAATATTTTATTTCTCATCAAAGGTCCAATTGATTACTGCAAACTGAAATTCATTTCCTGACATAGAACGTGAAGCCATTTGTTAAAACTAAATGGTATTAATGACAGTAGCAATGGAAATAGTGTTGTTGAAAGGAATAGTAATTGCACAATTCAAACAAGGAGTAACATGCCAGAATGTGCATGCAGACATTTAGTGGTAAATGTGTTTGGAAATTGGGCCCTGTAATCTTATGACAACATAGCAATGCCAAAACATCAATATTTTACATGCAAGCTGCCTGATATAGAGAGCTGCGTGGGTTTAGGAGATATCCAAACCTGGCCTTGAATGTTCCATGAAATGCAATATAAATAGTTTCCGTCTTCTAAACAAACTGGAATCTTCCGTTAATGTCGTGAGCACAGTACACAGCTGTTATCTATCCAGTCGAACTCTGCTTAGCCAAAACTTGCATGTCTTCTGGGAATTCATCTGAATAAGTAATGAAAAAGAAAAATGAAGCATTTAAAGGGATCATGTCAAAATGAGAATTATCCAGCATTTAATATAATACTCAGGCAATTAAATTGCTAACACAATGCTGGAAAATCTCAGCAGGTCTGACAGCGTCTATGGAGAGAGAATAGAGCCAACATTTCGAGTCTGGATGACCCTTCATCAGAGCTAAGAGCAAAGAAAATTAGATGAGATTTATACAATGAGAGGGTGGGGTGTTGTAATTGTAGTTGTAATTCCAGCATTTTCTGTTTTTGTTTCAGATTCCACCATCCGCAGTATTTTGCCCACTGCCACACCTCCCCCATTGCATAAATCTCATCTGATTCTCAGCCTGCTCCACCATTCATTTTGATCATGGCTGATCATCAAATTCAATATCCCGATCCCCCCTCTTTCCCCATATCCCTTGATCCCTTTAGCACCAAGAGATATAGTTAATTTCTTCTTGAATTCAGAGAACGTTTTGGCCTCAATTACATTCTGCGGGAGTGAATTCCACACACTCATCACCCTCTGGGCGGAGAAATTTCTCCTCACCTCAGTTCTGAAAGGTTTACTCCATATCCTCAAACTATGACCCCTAGTTCTGGACTCCCCCACCATTGGTAACATTCTTTCTGAATCTACCCTGTCTAACCCTGTTAGAATTTTATATGTTTCTGTGAGATCACCTCTCACTCTTCTAAACTCTGGTGAATATAATCCTAAACGACTGAGTCCTTATATGACAGACCTGCCATCCCAGGAATCAGCCTGGTAGACCTTAATCTCTTATACACAGAAACGTAGAAATTAGAAGCAGGAATAGGCTATTCAGTCCTTTGAGCCTGCTCCGCCATTCATTTTGATCATGGCTGCTCAGCAAATTCAATGTCTTGATCCCGCCTTTCCCACATATGATCCCTTTAGCCCCAAGAGATATATATAATTTCTTTTTGAAATCACACAATATTTTGGCCTCTCAATTACTTTCTGTGGTAGTGAATTCCACAGATTCACCACTCGCTGAGTGAAGAAATTTCTCCTCACCTCAGTCCTAAAAGGCTTACTCCTTATCCTCAAACTATGACCCCTAGTTTTGGACTCCCCCACCATTGGGAACATTGGGGGCGCTTCTCCCAAAAGCACTGAATTGGCGGGAAAACTGTTCTAGATCACGACTGTTTTGTCAGTTCAACTTCTCACTCGAATCTCCCCACTCTGTGCAGTGCAGATGTCCCAATCGTGAATCTCATTAAAAACCCAGGGGGTGGTGCCTATTCGTGCCAGAGTCTGACAGTTCTGGAACTCTGCACGTGTGCTGTGGCCCCAATCTGTCAGTCTCCCTGTTTGCTGGCCAGCTCGATCACTGGCCAGCCCGGGACCCCGCAATGCTGCTCGTCCAGCCCCCCCCCGCCAGGGCCCAATCGCGGCCCCCACAACAATTCCTGGGCCAGCCCTGAACTCCCCCCCCCCCCGTCCCAGAGCGCCCCAATGTCCAGCCCACTCCCCCCCCCCACAGCAGTGGTGATCCCCGCCCTTCACCCTGGCAGACCACCTCCTCCGGGAGGCAGGTCCCCCCCGGCAGACCACCGTCCCCCCCCAACCCACCCCAATCGCTGCCCTCCCCCCATCCTAGACCGATCCCCATGCAGACTGGCAGTGGGACACGCCCGCCCCCACTGATCACCCATAGGACCCGTTCACAATAGGCCCCGTCCCCTTGGCACTGGCCGATGCTCAGTGGGCAGTGCTAAGGTGCCCCTTGGGCATGGGCATGCTGCCCCTTGGGCAGTGCTGGGGCCCAGGGGGCACCCCCCCCACCACCCAACCGCCTGGGGGGCCCCAATTGCCCCCTTCATTCCGGCGGGGCCTCCCGCTAATTACCTAAATGTGAGGAGCTACTCTGAATCCCGCCGGAACGAAGTACTCCTGGCGGGGTAGGAGATTCAATCGGGACCGGTGAGTTCCCAATAATTACATTTAAAATACATTTAAAACATATTAAAAAAAGATTAAAATCACTAACTTGTCATCCCGCCGGTTTCCAGCGTGGTCTGGTCTCCTCCGACTGTTCTCCAGCTTTGGGAGATGCGCATGCGTTCCCGACTAGGGTAAACCAAGCTTGGATGGGTCCAAGTTAATAGATCATAAGGAGGGAAGAATAAAAGAAGTGAGACATTTCAGTTTGAGAAGCAGAGAAGAATAGTACAGGAAAAAAATGCCATTTGGCCTTCCAAAGTTTCCAAAAGCAGATTTTAAAATTGTCAATCTGAGAGAAAATAACTGTGTGTGTGGAAAGGGATTCACTCAGTCGCCTGCTCTGCTGAGACACAAGCGAGTTCACACTGGGGAGAGGCCGTTCACCAGCTCTGACGGTGGGAAGGGATTCACTCGGTCATCCCACCTGCAGAGACACCAGTGAGTTCACAAGAGATTACAGGAGTTGGATTCTGCCGTTATTGCTGCTGTTAATCACATTCAGGTTGAACCATGTTCATTCTGACAGTTGGTGAGGTGGGAGATGAGAAAAATATCAGCCATGATTGAATGGCGGAGCAAGCTCAATGGGCCGAGTGGCCTAATTCTGCTCCTATGCCTTATGGTCTTATGGTCTCACTTGCGTAAGCCTCAATTTATCATGAACTGTATAAAAAAAAACTAGAATTTAAAAATCATGAAACACAAACTGAAACTGAAATTGATTTTTTTGATGGGGTAGGTTTGGGGAGGTTATCATTAATATTACGTTTTAAAAAGCCTGTGAATGCCTTGATTGAAAATACTTTATAATTCTCTTTGTGCATTGACTTCAGCACAAATTTTACACATTCTGCCACTACTGGGTGGCACGGTGGCACAGTGGTTAGCACCGCTGCCTCACAACTGCAGGGAACTGGGTTCGATTCCTGACTTGGGGGTCTGTGTGGAGTCTGCACATTCTCCCTGTGTCAGCGTGGGTTTTCTCTGGATGCTCCAGTTTCCTCCCACAGTCTGAAAGACGTGCTGGTTAGGTGCATTGGCCATGCTAAATTCTCCCTCAGTGTACCGGAACAGGTGCTGGAGTGTGGCGACTAGGGGATTTTCACAGTAACGTCATTGCAGTATTAATGTAAGCCTACTTATGACTTTTTACAATGTGGATTTATAAATGGGAAGTCATGTTTGACGGATCTGTTGGGAGTTTTTTGAGGATGTTGCTAACAGAATTGATGAAGGGGAGTTGGTCGATTTATTACACTTGGATTTTCGGAAGGCTTTGGTAAAGTCCCTCACAAAGCGTTGATTAGCAACATTAAAGCACGTGGGATAGGAGCTTAGGAGACACTAGCATATGTTCAGGATTGGTTAACAGGCAGAAAACACTAATTGATAAACTTAAAAACGCACCATTGAAATATGATTGTATTAGCCTTATTTGACCATGTGTGAGTTTGAAAACTTCTGAAAATTGTGCACTGGGCTGATGTTCAAATGTCCTTTACTGATAGGATGTGAAGTGCATTTTGGCATCATTGTAACTCTTCCCTCCTGTGTTACTGACTAAAACTTGATGAATTTGGCTGAGATCCTTTCAGAGCTTATTTTGTTAAACTGTTTTAAATGTCTGTAGAAAATGATGATGATGTGGAGATGCCGGCGTTGGACTGGGGTAAGCACAGTAAGAACTCTCACAACACCAGGTTAAAGTCCAACAGGTTTATTTGGTAGCAAATACCATAAGCTTTCGGAGCGCTGCTCCTTCGTCAGATGGAGTGGATATCTGCTCCAAATGCTAATAGTCCAAATGCTAAAAATGACATGATTTGCAGCAGCGATCCTAACAGCTTGTTTGTTTCCAAATTTTAAAAAATATCGACTGAAAGTTCATAATATGACATATCTGTACAGGGCACAACACACAGTTAAAAAGGGATATGGAGCCAAGACAGATGAATGGAATTAAGATACAGTTAGCACAACTCAGACTTGAGGGAGAATCCCAGTTGAACTCAAGTATTCCCTGCAGGTATCCACTCCATCTGACGAAGGAGCAGTGCTCCGAAAGCTTATGGTATTTGCTACCAAATAAACCTGTTGGACTTTAACCTGGTGTTGTGAGACTTCTTACTGAAAATGATGATGGCAGCATCTAAGAGAGGCAGTCATACTTCTTTAATTATTAACTGTTACATTTTGAGCAGACTACAGGTTCGTTAATATTAATTAAACTTACATTTACTTTTGAAAGAGTATAAGAATTCTTTCCAAGTCAGAAATCATCCCATGTTACCGTAACTGCCTTCAAATGTCACTTCTCCTCATATAGAACTCCAAGGTCAATCCTTATTTCCTGGCTTCAGAAGATCTAAATATTTAACCTTTCCCAGGATGCCATGAGGCATCTTTTTCCCTTTGTCGGTCTGCGAAGAGATAAACGTCAGTAAGAAGGGAGAAGGTTCCAGGTCTTCTTCTTGTTCACTGACAATCTGGCAAGAATGGGGAGACTCAGCCTGCAGGGAATACTTGAGTTCAACTGGGATTCTCCCTCAAGTCTGAGTTGTGCTAACTGTATCTTAATTCCATTCATCTGTCTTGGCTCCATATCCCTTTTTAACTGTGTGTTGTGCCCTGTACAGATATGTCATATTATGAACTTTCAGTCGATATTTTTTAAAATTTGGAAACAAACAAGCTGTTAGGATGGCTGCTGCAAATCATGTCATTTTTAGCATTTGGACTACAGGCAGTATCAAGTCTCTGGTGAATACCTAATTAAATATGGATATAGGCAAGGGTATCTCATAACCGTTTGTGGAATTCATTCATTGCATTGTTTAGTGCTGGGCCAACACTTAAATAATATGGGGTTTCCAGACTGCCTGACTCTATTGCCGGAATTTTACCGCCTTGCCCGCCCCAGAATCGGGGCGGGTGAGGCTCACAGAACGCATTCTCTGTTGGCCTCAGGTGGGATCTTATGAGCCTCAGGCGGGCGAGGTCGTAAAATATGTTTTATACTGGACAAAAAGGGAGTTTCAAAACTCAGTGGCCACTATCCACTTTCTATTTTATCACAATGATCTTCCACATCCCGCACAGACAAGGTGGGTCTCAGAAGTGTTAGCCCAACATGTGATTGAAACTGGTTTTGAGGACTGCACCCTTATTACCCCAGACTCAACAGACCCGTCAGAACTATCAGTTGTCAATCAGTCTTGAGAACCAGACTCTGAAACTAACTGCCTGTCACCAAGCAGCCAAAGTACTTAATTTGTTTCAGTTTCAAAGTTCTTGCTTACAACAAGAACATCACCTGAGAACCGACCTCCTCAATATTTGACTACAAGGAACCCCCACAACCTAATGTGAACCCTTCGCTTTACAATACTCTGACTTCAATGTTAAATCATCAAATTCATTTAAGAAGCCTGTCACATGGGAGACTGGAAAGTATAGATCAGAGCCCGAATTAACTGTAATCTGTAAACGTGCGATATCTTTAATTGTATCTACTCTTCTTTGGCGTTTGTGTGCGTGCATGAGACTGAGAATGACATTTCATTAATTCAGGGTAAGTGTGTGTGAGTATTTTGAACTCACAAAAGCTTGCTGTTGAATTATTTAATTGGAAGACACACTCCAAGATTAGGAAAAGTAACACATCTATCCATGTAAAACATACTGATTATGGGCAATAAGAGAGGACATACATTCTGTCAATGACATTTGCCTGGATGTCATTTATAGCACAGTTTACATTGATGTGCCTATTATAAGCAAGAGATCAGAAGAAAAATAACCATCTGAAATAATCTGTCATCTCTCTGAAAATTTATCAAATAGCCAGTCAGACTATATATAAATTGCTGTGAATATGGTTTTACATTCTCAAACATAAACTTTCAGATAGCCAATTCAGTTCCAAATCTTCTCAAAAAGAATTGTATAAAATTAAAACCAAAGTCAACCATTAATATTTTTTGTTATACTGTAAGTAATTGATAAAATTAAATATTTTACTTTTTTCTTTAAAAATAACAGGTACACACTTATATTATTTGAAAATAAGTGCCCGTGAATTGGAATCTGTTCACATGCTTTATTATTCCACATATTTCTCTCACAGCTCATAGCTCAAATCAATGACACTTCAGGAGAATATCTGTAGATCTTCTACCCAGCCTCCCACTGTCTGACAGAAAATTGAAGAAAACCCTGGGAAAACACTCAAAAGTCAATTTTTATCCATTTAGGCCACTTTATCAGAGCTTCTGCAGACCCATGGCCAAAATTAGGACACAAGATTGGAAGAACCATGAAGAAATTCCAACCATATATGCAATAAAAGCGAGATGACTTTTTTTTGCTCAAGGCAGGAGTGAGTGGGAGTTTATATATAGAAAACATCTAGCACCGTGCGTCATGGGAGTGGTTCACTAGTCAATTCCTCAATTTCTTCAGTGTCACCTGAAATTGGGCAGAAACTAAACAAAAAGTTTCTGATTAATATTTGGGTAGAAGAAAATATGATCTGTTGAAATTAGTGGTATTATATTGACTGTCCCAGCACGGTGGCACAGTGATTAGCACTGCTGCTTCACAGCGTCAGGGACCTGGGTTCAATTCCGGCCTTGGGTAACTGTCTGTGTGGAGTTTGCACGTTCTCCCCGTGTCTGTCTGGGTTTCCTCTGAGTGCTCCGGTTTCCTCCCACAGTCCAAAGATATGCGGGTTAGGTTGATTGGTCATGCTAAATTGTCTCTTAGTGTCAGGGGGATTAGTAGGGTAAATATGTGGAGTTACAAGGATAGGGCTTGGGTGGGATTATTGTTAGTGCAGGCTTGATGGGCTGAATGGCCTCCTTCTGCACTGTAGGGATTGAGTGCTTGGCAAGTGGAACCAGAAGTGGCTGTATTGCTGGTCCCATCTGAGAACAATTGAGAATCAAAATATTATGTTGGCTGGCCACTTAAGTGACATCCAGCATAAATTGCGGCCATATTGGGCCAGTGGGGCTGGGCGACTGGCAGGTGTTGTGTTCAATGGTAGCCCGCTGCAAAATTTAAAGGCAGCATGTAGAGGCTGTGGAGGCAGCCTGAAAAATGGGCAGGTCCGCTAGACACAGCAGGCGGAAGGAGAGTTTCTGCTGTGAGAAGGCCCTTTGTTTCCCAGACAACTGTCTCAGAACTCTGGTTGAAGCTATCATAGCCAGGAGAGACATACTGATGCCCATGGATGGAAGGAGGAGGCTACCTCACCAAGCTGGCATGGACAGAGGTGCATGCTGAGGTGAGCAGGCATGGCCTTGTCCGGCACACCTGGATCTGATGCCAGAAACAGTTCAATGAACTTGGCACATATGAGCAATGAGTGGGCATTGTCCAGTGTGGGGGGGACAGAGGAAGTATGTCCGTTCATTGTTGCAATGAGGTGTGTGGGTTTCAGGGTGTATCAGATCATACATCTGCCCATGTGTGTCAAAGCTGGAGAGATGAGTCTGAAGCCTTGGATCCATCAAAGTGTCAGGTGTCCAAAGGGGTGGTACCATTCTCTAGCCTCTCGGGGGTGACCTGAGTTGAATGACAGCATGGGATACTGCTGGAGGTGAAGGGTTGAGTACTCAATGGAGCTCTGCACTTAACCCTAACCCTGCACTTGCTTTCAGGAGAAATGTAGCGGCAGCATCAGGGAGAGCGCAGCCACTGGTGGTGGGGTGCCAAACCTGGCCATCCTCACCAGCCATGAGATGGGGGCACTGGAGTTCAAGTGCGAATGAGAGGGAGGTCGTCAGTGAGGCTGGCATCTTGGAGGAAGATAAGAGCTTAGTGGGGAGAATCATACCAGGATGAAGGTGAAAGCAATGAATGGGCATCTCATCTCTCAGAACGACTTCAGGTATGTGCTAATCTTCGAGTCACTTCAATGCAACTGAAACCTATTGCGAAAGGAAGCATATATTGAAAATTAAGTCTTTGTAATAGGAGACATGTCTCTGAATGTTTGTTCCCATCCTTCAGATGAACCATCCACCAGAGCCAGCCAAGAAGCTGATGACCCTCCTTTGACACCCAAGTATGATCACTTGCAGGATACACCCGTGGTACACTCTCTCCGAGAACCAGCGCAGATACAGGCACATTGGCGGGCAGAACTATTTCAGGAGCATTGGTAGTGCACAGCTGTGAGGACACGTCAATCTCGCTGGTGCGGATGGTGGACACAGAGAGTGTCCCGTGTGCCGATGGTCGAAGGACTGCTGGAGACCAGGACCATGCTGAGTCCAAGGAAGATGATGAACCTCTGGAATTGTCCATAGAGTGGCAAAAGCTGGATGTCTAGCAGAATGTGCAGGGAGATCTGGAGGAGAGTTTGCATACCGCGGTATCTGTCATGGAGGAGTCTCTGAGGCATAAGAACATAAGAAATAGGAGCAGGAGTAGGCCATCTAGCCCCTCAAGCCTGCTCCGCCATTCACTAAGATCATGGCTGATCTGATAGTGGGTTCAGTTCCACTTACCCGCCCGCTCCCCATAACCCTTAATTCCCTTAATGGTTAAAAATCTATCTATCTGTGACTTAAACACATTTAACGAGGTGGCCTCTACTGCTTCATTGAGCAGAGAATTCCAAAGATTCACTACCCTCTGGTAGAAGAAGTTCCTCCTCAACTCTGTTCTAAATTGACTCCCCTGTATTTTGAGGCTATGCCCCCTAGTTCTTGTTTCCATTGTAAGTGGAAATAACCTCGCTGCTTCTACCCTGTCTAGCCCCTTCATTATCTTATATGTCTCTATAAGATCTCCCCTCAACCTTCTAAACTCCAATGAGTACATGCCCAGTCTACTCTATCTCTCCTCATAAGCTAACCCCCTCATCTCTGGAATCAACCTGGTGAACCTTCTCTGTACCCCCTCCAAAGCTAATATATCCTTTCTTAAATAAGGGGACCAAAATTGTACACAGTACTCTAGGTGCGGCCTCACCAGTACCCTGTACAGTTGCAGCATGACCTCCCTGCTTTTATACTCTATCCCTCTCGCGATAAAGGCCAACATTACATTTGCCTTCTTGATTACCTGCTGCACCTGCAAACTGAGTTTTTGTGATTCATGCACAAGGACCCCCAGGTCCCTCTGCGCAGTAGCATGTTGTAATTTTTCACCGTTTAAATAATAGTCCATTTTACTATTATTCCTTCCAAAGTGGATGAGTGCTATGTTGACCCTTAGCTCCGAGCACATAGAACCATCCATTGAGAGATTGGCCAATCTCTTGGAAAAGAAGCTCCAGGGTTGGAATGTTCCTTGGGTTGCATTCAGATCTGCAATCCCTCACACAGGCACTGATCTCAGGAGGTTATTGCCAATGTAGGAGATGGATGTGACACCCAATCTCTCTGATGGGTGCCCATCCTTCATTGTCAAGCAGGGAGGTGAGGACTCACCTCACAATGGCGGATGAGCTGGCTGTTATCTCTGGGGCCTCCTCTCATGGCACCCTATGTGAGGGCAGCAGCTCCTCTGTCTCTCTGCCAGTCACTGTGTCATCTTCTGAGTCCACAGTAGCTGAGGAGTGTCCAGCCTGTCACTAAGTGTACCCTTCCTGGCAGAGCCTACTCAGGCCTCACACACCAAAGGATAACCGCCAAGGTCGTCTGCAGCAATAGGGCATTGACATGCCCTCTCATGCCACTGACAGCAATGGGAGAGGGGTGGGGGGGGGGGGGGGGGCACGTAGACGTAGCACCCACAAACATAAACTTAAGTCCCAGTGAACACAAACAGGGGTTTGCACAGGATGCTTTTAATTTCCTTTCCTCTCACTGTTTTCTGTAGATTATCCATCTGGATATTATCACTCTGTGTTATGTGACTGTTGTCACTTCATCCATGGAGAGAGCAAGATTATGAAGAGCGCAGCAAACACCTATAATGAGCAACACTCACTAGGATGGATACTGCAGGGTGCCCCCGATCACTCCAGGCATCGAAACCTTATCTTCAGCAGTCCAATGGCCCTCTCCACCGCCGCCCTAGTTGATACATGACAGAAGTTCTATCTCTCCTCTGCTTCTGTCCTCGGCTACGTGATAGGCATCATCTTCAGCAGATTACCCTTTGTCACCAATCAGTCACCCTTTGAGATGAGCTGGAGCAGCAAAGAGTCTTGGAACTTGTGAGTGCCGTAGTATGTAGGCATCATGAGAGCTGCCTGGATCACCTTGCGCAGACAAGGGCGGCCCAGCGGCACAGTGGTTAGCACTGCTGCCTCACAGCGCCAGGGACCCAGGTTCGATTCCTGGCTTGGGTCACTGTCTGTGTGGAGTTTGCATGTTCTCCCCGTGTCTACGTGGGCTTTCTCTGGGTGCTCCGGTTACCTCCCACAGTCCAAAGATGTGCGAGTTAGGTGGATTGGCCATGCTAAATTGCCCTTAGAGTCGGGGGATTAGCTCGGGTAAACGCATGGCGTTATGGGGATAGGGCCTGGGTGGGATTGTGATCAGTGCAGACTTGATGGGCTGAGTGGCCTCTTTCTGCACTGTAGAGATTCTATGAATTTCTATGAATTTCAGACATGCAGAATCTGGGTCCCATGGTCACAGACTATCTGAATGTCCATTGAGTAGAATCTCTTCCTGTTTACAAAAGCGCCCGGCTGGTCGGCTGGTGTCTTAATTGCCACATGGGTGCGATTTATGGCAACTTGGATGCATGGGAAAACTGCAATGGCGGCAAAGCCTCTGATCTTCTCAGCCTGGTCAACTTAGTCCATCCTGAAATGAATGAATGTTCCAAAGTGCTTCAAAAGCATGTCAGTCACCAGCTTGACACAGTTGTGCTAACCTGACTACGACACTCAGCAAAGATCACCCACTGAGTCCTGGAATGATTCAGAGGCAGAAAGGTTTAGTACCACAGTGACCTTCAGAGCCACTGGCATTGAGCATCCACCACACAATGGAGGCCTCCTCCAGGCCAATCATTTGGCATATGCTCATCATGTCTTCCCTTGAAAGCTATAGCTCTATCTGCAGCACTGGACCTCTGTCCAAGTTGTTTGAACACTGTGTGTACACCTTGGTAGCCCAGCAAACATAGAATTCTACCCATAGAAACAGAACTAGGCCATTCACCCCTTCCAGCATGTTCTGCCATTTAATGAGAATCATGGTTGATCTGTGATGTATCTTAACTCTATTCAACTGCTTTGGCTCCATATCCCTTTATACATTTGTTTAGTAAAAATCTATCAATCTCCAGTTAAAATTATTAATTGAGCTAGCGTCAGTTGCTTTCTCTGAGAGAACTGCACATTTTTATCAACCTTTGAATGAAGAAGTGTATCAAAATGTCTCTCCTGAATAGTCTGGTTTTGATTTTAAGATTATTTCCTGTTGCACAAGACTCTTTTACCAGGGGAAATAATTTCTCTCTATCTATTCTATCAATTCCTTTCAAAATCCTAAAACCTCAAATCAAATCACACCCTAAAATTCTCTATTCCAGGAAATACATGTTTATTTATGTAATCTTGTCTCATAATCTATCCCTTGGAACCCTGATGACATTCTGAATGCTGCACTCATTTCAACATCCTTTCTAAAGTGTGGCTTGAGCCTTCCATCTATCAAAGATAATATTTCATTAGCAATTTTGATTATTTTTGTACCTGTCTTCGACATTTATGGGGAATCAATGGCCTAGTGGTATTATCGCTAGACTATTAATCCAGAAACTCAGCTAATGTTTTGGGAGCCCAGGTTCGAATCCTGCCATGGCAGATGGCGGAATTTGAATTCAATTAAAGAAATTTAGAATTAAGAATCTACTGATGACCATGAAACCATTGTCGGAAAAACCCATCTGGTTCACTAATGTCCTTCAGGGAAGGAAATCTGCCGTTCTTACCTGGTCTGGCCTACATGTGACTCCAGGCCCACAGCAATGTGATTGACTCTGAACTGCCTCCAAGAGCAACTAGGGATGGGCAATAAATTTTGGCCAGCCAGTGATGTCCATGTCCCAAGAATGAATTAAAAAAATAGTGATCTGTGTATCTCTTTAGACTTCCACTATTGCTAGCTTTTCATCATTTTAATAATAATCCTTTAATAAGGATAATAATAATCTTTATCCTTTCCTGGTCCAAAATGGATTTTAAAAAATGTTAACAAAAAATGTAATCATAAAGTATTTTACTTTTCTTTATATTTACATTTGAGTATCTGCTAAAATGGCCAATTGTCATAGGATCCCGCCAGTGCAGAAGGAGGCCATTTGCCCCATCGAGTCTGCACTGACAAAATCCCACCCAGGCCCTATCCCTGTAACCCCACCTATTTACCCTGATAATTCTCCTGACACTAAGGCCGGAATTTTACTCGCCCACCCACCATGAGAAGCGGAGTGGGCGAGGTCAGAACATGGAAAGGTCCGTTGTCCTTGGGTGGGAACTTAGTTTTGGGACGAGCTAGGCCGTAAAATCCTGCCCTAAGTGTCAATTTAACATGGTCAACCACAATCCCACCCAGGCCCTAACCCCATAACTCCATGCATTTACCCTAGCTAGCCCCCCTGACACTAAGGGACAATTTAGCATGGCCAATCCACCTAACCTGCACATCTTTGGATTGTGGGAGGAAAGCCGGAGGAAACCCACACAGACATGGGGAGAATCTGCAAACTTCACACAGTCACTCGCGGCTGGAATTGAACCCGGGTCCCTGGCACTGAGACAGGAGTGCTAACCACTGTGCCACCATGAAGGAATTTAGAATGTCACAGCATGGTTGATTTAAGAAGTGGGAAAATTCCATACTTCACAGTAACTTTATTACAGTGTGAATGTAAGCCGACTTGTGACTAATAAATAAACTTAACTTTAACTTTAAACTTTTACTTTACACAGGAGGAAGGTCTCTTCTGAGGGTGGGACAAGGAAATATTGTTGAAGCAGAGTAGAGGAAAAGTGCTCCTATTAAAATCTAGGAAACCTAAAAAACCCGTCATGATGCCAACACTGGGTGTGTTTGAAGTAGGAAGTGTTCTATCCCCAGTCATTAAGAATGACTAACATTGTGGGTTGAACTTATCCTGTGCGATGGAAGTTATGGATGTATTGATGCATTCAAATTAAATTCTTCTATTTACTATTTCAACAAATAAATTAAGCATTAAAAACAAATGGGTTAACGCCGTCTGCTAAAATAACTGATCAAGAAATTTTGTATGTATATAAGTAACCCATTTCTTGCCTACATTGTGAAGTGTTGATTTGACTCAATTGATGAACCGAAAAATATTATCAGAAAAGAAAATAAAGCAGTGAAATGTTTCATTTCAAACAAAATATATTTTATGATGGGTAGAACTCAGCTATAGGGTCATGTGGGACATTGGAAAGTGTTGATATGGCGGCCTCATGATTGAAGCTCAATACCGTGTCTCGCAGTGAATGCTCACCACAGTGACTGGGTACAGGGCAAAAAGATTTTTAAAAAAAGTCTTTTAGCTACAAAACGAAACAGTGTCTTCACTTGATGTTGCAGGCTAGCAGCTGCTCTCACTGCCTTGGACTCGCATCAATTTTTGGCACTGGGAAAAGTCATGTGAGTTTCTATGTATATGTTGACAGCCGTGGAGGCCTGCTTTCCTTTTAGATGGGTTGCTGATAAATAGAACAATATTGCCAGCGTTTAAGCAGATTCTCCTCATACCAGACATCATGGGCGATAAAAATTCTCTATAAAAAGACTTCTAAAAAAGGAATAAATGTTCTAACTAGCAGCTTTATTGCCACATCAATGAATGACACCAGTGATTTGCTACTGTTTTGCTTGCAGTGGAGCCAGGCAGTCTGATGAGTAAATCCTAAATAATGATATTCTTATTTTGCATGTTTTTTTCACATTGATTTTTCAAAAAAAGCATAGACAAAAGCCCACAGTTGGTGCAGAGGTTCTTGGGTTTCCTCCATGGGGCCGGATGGACACAAATGCAAGCTTACTTACTGGCATTGGCTGGAGAACTTGGAAAACTGGGACACAATTACCAACCCAATAAAATGAATGGGAAAACAGAAAATACCTCTCGCTGAGGCAGTCCTATGCATATGTGCAGGGGTTCCTGCTAGGCTGGAATTTACAGTGTTACTTAATTAAAATGGGAACTGTCAGCAAATAGGGACTAGGACTGAGATAAAGAAAAGCAAGAGTTTACAGGACTTCAAGCCCCTCTTCCATTGCAACAAGTTCGATCTTCTAGATATTTGTGATCCCACAACAACCTTTGACAAAGGAACCAAATTGTATGGGGGTGGGTTAGGATGGAAAGTGGAGTTGAGATCACAATCAGGTCACCCATGATCTTATTGAATAGTGGAATAGGCTCAAGGGACTGTAGGGCCTATCCCTGCTCCTAATATATAAGTTTGTAACTTTATGCACTTCTACAGTTGCATTAAATATATGAATTATACTATAACACCTCTGTAATAATTTTTAAAAGTTTAAAGTTTATTTATTAGTGTCACAAAGTAGGCTTACATTAACACCGCATTGAAGTTACCGTGAAAATCCCCTAGTCACCACACTCCGGTGCCTGTTCAGGTACACTGAGGGACAATTTAGCATGGCTAATGCACCGAACCAGCACATCTTTGG
The DNA here is from genome assembly GCF_964213995.1 of Mustelus asterias. NCBI lineage: Eukaryota > Metazoa > Chordata > Chondrichthyes > Carcharhiniformes > Triakidae > Mustelus > Mustelus asterias. The sequence goes on from NC_135817.1 coordinate 60,519,230, forward strand.
ACTGTGGGAGGAAACCAAAGCACCCAGAGAAAACCCATGCTGACACGGGGAGAACGTACAAACCCCACACAGACAGTGACCCAAGCTGGGAATCAAACCCGGGTCCCTGGCGCTGTGAAGCAGCAGTGCTAACCACTGTGCCACCATGCTGCAAAGCACATCTGTGATGATTATACAGGCTGGCTCTGATATTTATGGAGAAGTTGAAAGGGAAGGGGGGGAGGCTGAAAGTGGTCGCTGAGAGTCTGGTGATTCTGCCCAATTTCCTGCCTCTCCCCGATCTTGGGGAAACCGGCATTGAAGCAGTTAATTTTAAATCAGTCTCCCAATTGCACTGTAGGAGCCTGAGATAATATGTTAATGAAGTGATAAAATATCCCAAGATGAAACATTCGTGTGCTGTGTATCCTGCTGCCATAAAATTTCAGCAGGCATGTAATCGTGGATGGGGATCATTTTTCTTGATTTTTATGGGTTAACCCTCCTCCTGCCGAAGGTGGTTGGGGGGAGCATGAAGGGGTGGCGGTGGTGAGCGTTAATATTGCAACCACCATCTGGAAGGACAAAAATCCACATTTTGGGCAGGTTTAAAAATGATAAGCTTCAACAAATCTGTCGAATGCAAGGTAAAAATACAGACTACTTTAAACTTGTCATAGTTTGTGTCCTGCTGAAGCGACTTGGTTTCTGGATAAAAGAGCTGAACTCAGGACGTGAGGAGACACGGACTGTCTTGACATCAAGGCAGCATCTAAGCGAGTGCAGCATCAAGAAGCCCTAATGAAATGGAAGTTATTGTGAATCATGGGAAAAACTTGCCACTGACTGGAGTCACACCGAGCACAAAGGAAGATGGTTGTGGTTGTGGGAGGCCAAGTCTATGAATGTATTCAAGAAAGAGATAGGTAATTTTTTTTAGATTTTAATGGCATCAGGGAGTACGGGGAGAAAGTGGGAACATGGCAATGAGATTGAGGATCAGCCAGGACCATACTGAATGGTGGAGCAGGCTCGAAGGGTTAGGGTTAGTGTTAGAGCCTACTCATGTTCCTAGTTTCTATGTTTCTGTGTTTCCATTTCAGTCCCAGGACATCGCTGCAGAAGTTCCTTAGGGAACTGTCTTTGGCCCAACCATCTTCAGCTGCTTCATCAACACCTTTCCGTCTATCATAAGGTCAGAAGCTGCAATGTTTTTTGCAATTGCAAAATGTTGAATACTCCTCAGATACTGAAGAAGCCCATTTCCATATACAACAATACCTGAGCAACATTCAGGCTTGGGTTGATAAGTGGCAGTAACATTCAAGCTACACGAGTACCAAGCAATGACCATCTCCGACAAGCAATAATCTAGCCATCTCTCTTTGACATTCAATGGCATTGCCATCACTGAATCCCCTACCGTCATCATCCTGGGGTGGGGGTTACCACTGACCAGAAATTGAACTGGGCCAGCCATAAAAATACTGGGTGGGATTTCCCCAAAAGTATTCTAAGTGCTGCATTCACATAAAAACTGGAGTAAACCCTGCTGTTTCCTTCAGAGGGATTTTCAAAATGAATCTCCCACACTCACAGGGAGGACTAGCATGAATCTGTAGGCAGGGCCTATTCCCGCTGGAGAGGCCGGCAGCATAGCGCTGAGCGGGCCACTGCGCATGTGCCAATCTGTCACAGCAGAGATTGGTGAATGCGCAGTAGCCCCGCACTGCCGGCCTCCCGATTGTTAGCCAGCTCGATCTCTGATCAGCCCCGAGACCCTGCCCCGCTGGCTATGTGACACCCCCAACCCCTCGGCTTGCTTCCATCTCCCCCCGCCCATAGTCCTGATCTCCTGATCCCCTCCCCACCAGCAGCCCTGACCTCCCCCTGCAGTCCCGACCTCCACCTCCCAGCAGTCCTGTCACCCTTCCCGCAGCCCTGACCCCCCCAGCAGGCTGACCGCACACCCCTCCCGCCCTCCCCCCGCCCCCCCGCCACCCGATGGTCAGCCCCAATCACTGTCCTCCCTCCCTCTGTCACCAACACCAAATAAACCTGTTGGACTTTAACCTGGTGTTGTGAGACTTCTTACTATGCTTACCCCAGTCCAACGCCGGCATCTCCACACCAAACCCAAGTACAGAGTTGGCAGCGGGACCCCTCACCCCCATCCCGATGATGGGGGGGGGGGTGCGTGGGGGGATGGAGAAGAACCGGAAGACTTCAGTCTCGGGCCTTCAAATGCTATGCTAATCCTAATTTAAATAATTTATACGGCTCCACGCTGATTTCTGGCATGGAGTTGATGACGCTGGAAATCTAGCGGCTGGAGACATGCGAAGGCCGTGGCACCCAGCAGGGAGTCCACTACACAGCCTCCGCTTGAGTCTCCTGGCCCGCTGCACTGCTAGAGCAGTGTAGCCAGTTGGGAGAATTGCCCCCACTGTGTCCATAAGAGCAAGTTAGAGAATGGGAATTCTACAGTGAGTAATTCACCTTCTGTCTCCCCAAAGTCTGTCTATCATGTACAAGGCACAAGTCAGGGGTGTGATGGCATACTGTCCACCTGCCTTACTGGTTGCAGTTCTGTAATAACTCAGGAAGCGCAACTGGAAGGAAACATAATTTATTTACAGAGTGCAAAGTAAAACCTGTCCTGGGCCTGCCTTATAAAAGCTTAGGTAATGACTGCCAGCTGGACAAGCCATTGCCTGTTACCAGGGGATCTCATACTCAACAAGCCCCACAGGAAGATCAATCATCGATTCCCCATAGATCTTGTGGAGGTTATCACAAGTTCTAAAAACGCAAGAAGCTTAACACCATCCAGAACAAAGCAACTTACTTGATCCACATCACATTCAATACCTTAGACATTCATTCCCTCCACCAAAGTGCACTATCTACAAGATGCACTGCAGCAACTCTTCGCATCCTATTTTCTTAGCAGAAGCACTGGCGTTAGCCTGACCTGTACTCTCGAGCTGAGTGGTTTGCTTGGACCATGAGGGTTAATGTTCCATGCCTGTGTAACTGTGATGCTGGGTGCACTGAAGCCACCCCTAGTGAGTCATACATGTCCGCCTGTCACTAAAATTTCCTCAAACCTGGCCAGTAGCGCAATGGTTCTGTGGCCCCATAACACTCAGTCCAGGATTTTCCTTTCCTGTTTATGTTGACTGAGAAGGTCAAAAACAGCTGAGGCACAGATATGTCATCAACTGCAAGTTCACCGACAAGCCACACACCATCCTGACTTGGAACAATGGGATTCTGCAACAGAAGTGGAAAATATCAAGAGAAGGCCAAAGTTGCATTTCAGGACAATATCAAACCAGGGAGTGATTGTCCCCTCCCCCATCAATGACGGGCTGCATTTCCCAAATTTCAATGTCAGGAACCTCATTACAATAAATGAACATATAATTATTAAACCCACATGTTGGAGTCCTCGTCCCAAGTCAGAAAATCCATTCCGCAGCGGCGTGATGTCAGAGCAGCGTGAAGCATGACTGGTTTCAGGGGGTGTGCACCTGGAAATTAGTACTTCCAGGGGAGCTCAGAGATGAGTGCAGCACTCGGGGGAAGGAGCTAGTGCCCAAAGTTGTGTAATGCCAGGGTATTGCCAGCCTGATGCCAGGATAGTGCCAGATTGATGCCATCGTAGTGCCAGTGAGTGCACATGGTGAAGATTGTCTCTTGGTTTGCTAGGTATGCACTGGGGCAGCCTTTATAAATGGCGCCAGGAATATCGAGTGTCTGATTTGATGGCAGGGCCTGCAGGGTCCTGGAATCCATGACTTCAATTTTTTTAGGTGCTGCACTATACAGCAGAGAACATCGCCATGGCCGTCAGCAGCTCCAACGCCACTTTTCCTGCCTGACATCGGCCTTCACCGAAACCAGAGAAAATCCCGGCCTCGGTTGCCTCTGAAGTCTGCATACAAGGGGTTAACACTGCAGGAGCAATCATTTGATTGATTTGATTTGATTTATTATTGCCACATGTATTAACATACAATGAAAAGTATTGTTTCTTGCACGCTATACAGACAAAGCATACCGTTCATAGAGAAGGAAACGAGAGAGTGCAGAATGTAGTGTGATAGTCATAGCTAGGGTGTAGAGAAAGATCAACTTAATGCGAGGTAAGTCCATTCAAAAGTCTGACAGCAGCAGGGAAGAAGCTGTTCTTGAGTCGGTTGGTACGTGACCGTAGGCTTTTGTATCTTTTTCCCAATGGAAGAAGGTGGAAGAGAGTATGTCCGGGGTGCGTGGCATCCTTAATTATGCTGGCTGCTTTGCCGAGGCAGCCGGAAGTGTAGACAGAGCCAATGGATGGGAGGCTGGTTTGTGTGATGGATTGGGCTACATTCATGACCTTTTTTAGTTGCTTGTGGTCTTGGGCAGAGCAGGAGCCATACCAAGCTGTGATACAACCAGAAATAATGTTTTCTATGGTGCGTCTGTAAAAGTTGGTGAGAGTTGTTGTTGACATACCAAATTTCCTTAGTCTTCTGAGAAAGTAGAGGCGTTGGTGGGCTTTCTTAACTATAGAGTCGGCATGGGGGATCAGGACAGGTTGTTGGTGATCTGGACACCTAAAAACTTGAAGCTCTCGACCCTTTCTACTTCGTCCCTATTGATGTAGACAGGGACATGTTCTCCTTTACGCTTCCTGAAGTCAATGACAATCTCCTTCGTTTTGTTGATATTGCGGGAGAGATTATTGTTGCTGCATCAGTTCACCAGGTTCTCTATCTCATTCCTGTACTCTGTGTCGACATTGTTTGAGATCAGACCCACTATGGTGGTGTCGTCAGCATTGGCACTCATCATTGGCAATCAATGGCACTCTCAGGAAGAGAAGGCAGCTCACCACCACCTTCTCAAGGGCAATTCGGGATGTGCAACAAATGCTGGCCTTGCCAATGATTTCCACACTCCCACACAAAAATATTTCAAGTAACTCCTGAGGGAACTCATGAACATGGACTCACCAGGGGTAAAAGGAAAACCTACAATTGCTGAAAATTTAATTAGATATTGCAAGGAATGCACCATGGATTGGTCAGCATCTGACCATGAATAACAGGTCATTGCTTCAGGTGGACATCCATCTTTACCCTATTATTTGTCGTGTGACTACATTTGTACTTCAAGTGCTCTCTGGTTCATGAATGTTTGGGAATCTAGTAAGCCAAGTTTGACTAACATGCTGGAATTTTACTACCCCGCCTGCCACGGAATCGGAGCGGGTGAGGGGCGGACAATGGAAATGTTGACTTCAGGCAGGATTTTATGGTTTCGGAATGAGTGAGGCCATAAAATCCCACACACAGTATCACATACCAGATGGATGGCGTATGCAATGAAGTATTCTCTGTTTACCACTTGGTGTGCTTATCCTTTATTCATGGTTACGATGCAATGTGTAGTAAAAGCCTGGCCACAATCTCATGTTTCATGATTTGGTGAGCCCTCAGAAATGTAATAACATTGGACAAGTGTGTCTTGCTGTTCAGTTGAAAGGGAGATAAAATGCTGCCTATGAAGACCTGTGTTAAAGTAAAGTATATTTATTAGTCACAAGTAGGTTTACATTTACTGTGAAAATCCCCTAGTTGCCACACTCCGGTGCCTGTTCAGGTACATTGAGGGAGAATTTAGCATGGCCAATGCACCTAACCGGCATGTCTTCCAGACTATGGGAGGGAACTGGAGCAACCGGAGGAAAGCCACACAGACTTGGGGAGAACGTGCAAACTCCGCACAGACCGTGACCCGAGCCGGGAATCGAACCCGGGTCCCTGGCGCTGTGAGGCAGCAGTGCTAACCACTGTGCCACCGTGCCGCCCTGTTGCTTTTTCAAATGGAATGGAAATGTTAATTTAAATTTTATGGGACTGAAATTCTGGGATTCCTGTTTCATCAGTGCAAGAGTGACAGAGTTAAACTTGGTCCAGATTGGTCAGGTGCATGCAGCAGGTCATGCTCGAGGTCCTATACTCTAGAGTTCCATCCCTAAACCTCTCTGCCTCTTTACCTTTCTCTTCTCCTTTAAGACACTTCATATAACCTAACTCTTTGACTGAACTTTTGCTGATCTGTCCTAAGGTCTCCTTGGTGCCAAGTTTTGTTTGATAACATGTCTGTGAAGAACCTTGGGATGTTTTGCTATGTTAAAATCAAGCTGTTGTTTACGTCCTACAACCAATGTAAGATCTTAATTTGTATATTTAAGCAGCCTCCCACCAGAAACTAATGATGTTGCAGCTCTTCCTTTTACAGGCTAGGCTGAGAAATTTGCATCAGTTGGGTATTTGGTGTCGTAGAATCCCTACAGTGCAGAAGGAGGCCATTCAGCCCATTGAGTCTGCACCAATTCTTCAACAGATCATCCTACCCAAGCCCTAACCCTGTAACCGCACAGATGTACTCCGCTAATCCCCCTAACCCACACACCTTGGGATACTAAGGGGTAATTTAGCATGGCCAATGCACCTAACCTGCACATCTTTGGAGTGTGGCAGGAAACCAGAGCACCCGCAGGAAACCCACACAAACATGAGGAGAACGTGCAAACTTCACACAGACACTGAAGGCTATTCTTTCCTCCACCTTCTCACGTTGGGAAAAAGATACAAAAGTCTGAGGTCACGTACCAACCGACTCAAGAACAGCTTCTTCCCTGCTGCCATCAGACTTATCAATGGACCTACCTTGCATTAAGTTGATCTTTCTCTACACCCTAGCTATAACTGTAACACTACATCCTGCACTCTCTTCTTTCCTTCTCTATGAACGGGATGCTTTGTCTGTATAGCGCGCAAGAAACAATACTTTTCACTGTATGCTAATACATGTGACAATAATCAATCAAATCAACTCAAAATCAAATCAAAAGATTATTGGATCTGCACCAACAGACAGAATATCTTAGCCAGGCCCTCACCCCCATTCTGTCCCCATGTCAATAGGTGGCCAAGGTTTGTCACCCAAGGGAAAATCAAAGACGAGGAAGAAAATAAAAACAAAATTGAGTCTCTATACATCTTTCTTGCCTAAGATTACGTGACCTACCAACCTCGGTCATAGAGTTTAACTATGAAGATGTGTTTGTATAGGCGGTCACTCAGAAACTGAGCTCCAGGTCATTGTCGACTCCTTCTCCAAAGCATACGGGAAAATGGACCTTTCACGAAACACCTAATGTCCTCTCCCAACACTTCACCCTATCAATCAAGATCAACAGCAATTTCCTGGAAAATATGTCTCGGTTTATCGGGCAGTAGTTATCCATGTGTTGCAAAATGTTTAGGAAGTTTGCACAGGCTATAGCAGACCCTCAAAGTACTGGAAAAGTGCCATCAGCAATGCCTTAACAGGACCTTCCAAACCTGACGTCAAGAAAGGCAGTCGAATAGCAGCATCCTCATCCCAAGCTAACTTGCCCAGGAAGCACTAATCTCTCAACATCAGCTGTGTTGGACAGGGCATGTCATTTGTACTCCTGACACCAGTCTCCTGAAACAACTGCTCTACTGATATCCTGGATACGGCAGGATACGCCCAAGAGGACAGAAGAGATACTCTTGGGATGTCGTCAAATCATTTCTGAAGAGGTCAAACATACCCGCCAACTCATGGGAGACCCAGCTTGTGACTGACCAAAATGGGGAAGGCTCATTCAGGAAGACACCTAGTACATTGAGAGATTTTATTGGGAACATGTAGGGGCAAAGTCGAGGTGTTGGAGGGAGCAAACAAACCTCCAAATAACCTATCTACCGAGGCCTTCAAGCACCACCAGTCTCACAAGCGGCAGAGTCTGCAGATTGCATGGGTCTTATCAGCCATCTTAGAACCCATCAAATTGGGGTGAAAGCAAGACATCCCTGATCCTGAGGGGTTACCTCAGAAGGAGAAGAAGGACTCTTTGGCCGCAATTTTACTGGCTCATCCCAAAAATTGCATGAGGGCTGAGAAATCAGGTTCACGCCCGATTTCTCACCTCTCGCAATCATACCGGCACCAGATATCCAGCGCATTCAGCCTCTTGCCAATTTCCGGTGAGAGGCTGAATAATTTATTTAAATAAATTCAAATTGCATTTTGCATTGATTTAATAAACCCGGCGCTAAATCGCCCGGGCTCACTTGGCTTTGTGGCCTCGCTTGGGAGAGATTCTCTCTGGTGAGGAAACCACTTGGTCCCCACGAACAGGGAACAGTCGCTGGTAGAACCGGAGGCCACTGAGGCCCCCTGGGGAGGTCAAGGGCAAGGTTGAGGTGCTCCTTGGCTAATGCCAGGCTGGCAGTGACAGCCTGGCACTTTGTCACTGCCCACTGGGCACCTTGGCATTGCCCACTGAAGAGTGCCAGGGGGCAGGGCCTGAAAGGGGCAGGGCATATGGATGGGGGCCTGAAGGGGAGGGGCCAGGGTGGGGCAGCACGATCGGGCAGAGAGGCCTCCCCTCACTGACACTCTGCAGTTGCAATTGGTGGGGGAGGGAGGGGTTCCGCTGCCACTCTGCAGTTGTGATTGGTGGGGGAGGGGGGCCCGCTGCCACTCTGCAATTGCAATTAGTGCAGGAGGGAGGGGGAACCCGCTGCCACTCTGCAGGCGAATGGTGGGGGAGGGAGAGGGACCCGCTGCTAATCTGCAGGAGGTCATGGGGGGGTACAATCAGTCTGGGTGGCAGGGTCAGGTGATGTTTCCGGGCGGTATGGGGCTTGCAACCAGCTGCAGCCCCTCACAATAGCTGGGGGAGGGGCTTGGTCGAAGCTGGCTTCAGAAGCAGAGGCCTGACAGCTCTCTCTGTGTCAGTCCTCTGCTATTGCAATTGCGCATGCATCGCCGAGGTCTGCACATGCACAATAGCTCCCTCTGCTGCTACACAAACTGGCAATTTAAGCCCTGCCCACTGCCTCTAGTGGCTGGAAACAGCCTAGTCCATTTTGTAATTGTCTAAGTGCATAAGATTCGGAGTAAAGACTCGCCCAAAAAACATATCTGAAACTCTCCCATGTTCACCCTAACCGGACACTTAGAATTTTTCTCGTAAAATCACGCCCCCCCTCCTCAGCTTTTTGCTGACACTTGTACAATGGAAGAGTGGTTGGGGCAACACCCTTTTTTATCCATCCTCTCTATAGCGCTGCAATGCACTGCTTTGAGAAGACAGGTTTCGTACAAAGAAACATGTTTGGTAGTAATCACATTAGTTGAATAATTCCACCAAAAGATCAGGCACTAATCTGTCTTTTATACATGATATGTGAGTAAAACCAGCAAATTGTCCTTCATCTCATAATTATTCATCAGTGTAATATTTTCTTCAGTAGAATAATATAGATCCCAGGGTGTTTGATTTTCTCCAGCTGTGCTGAGCACCATGAATGACCAGATTACTGTCTCACCCTATCATTATTTACAGTATTAATTTGAATATGTCAACATGAGTAGGAAAAAGAAAATGAAATAAAAATGAAATAAAAACACAAAAATGCTGCTAATAATGCAAGCCTGCCAGCAGCTGCAAAGACAGAAGATGGGATCACATTCCTGGTGGGGTTTCTCATTTACTCCACTCATCCTGCTTAATTTTCCCTTTCATTGCACCTTGGGAATGCTGAGAAGTCATTAACAGTGATGAGGAAATGGAAGTACAGGCTCATTACAAAAAAGACATTCATTTATTTGGTGCCTTTCACAACTTTAGAATGTCTCTAAGTGTTTTATAGTCAATTAAGTACTTTTGAAATGTAGCCGCTGTTGTAATATAGGAACTGCGTTTCTGCCCCTTCTCTGCTGCCCCAGGAGTTTTGATGGATTCTCACATTGTTAGGACTAGGACTGTAACTGTAATAGGTGCACACTCAGTGTTTGGGATACAGGCGAGTCTCCCAGCTCACTTTCGTTATGTGTTTCCCACGGAGCGCCAAAATATATTGACACCCTGAATAATGCTGGAACAGAGGCCTATGGCAGAAGCCTTAATACCGGCATTAAAAGGGTTAAATTATGATGGTAGGTCGCATAGATTAGGGTTATATTACCTTGAGAAGATAAAGGGGTGATCTAATCAAGGCGTTTAAGGTGATTTCATATGCTAGATAGAGAGTAACTATTTCCTGTGGCAGGACAGCCCAGAACAAGGGGTCATAACTGGACTGAGTGGTCACACAAGAACATGATGACATGGCTGCATAAGAGATCATGTGGCAGGAGCGCAAGGTGATAGCCCTGGTAGCACGGGCAGAGCACAAGTATTGAAGCAGCTGTTCAGCTAGTGAATAAAATACTCTTTGTTGAAAGTCCTTGCTGTCAGTGATTCTGGAACTACAACATCGACACAGTGTTGGAAGTTGGCTGTATGGCACAAGGACTTTGTTGCATCAACCCTCTCATCTTTGACAAAAACATTGCAGATAGTTGGAGAATGTTCAAGAAGTAGTGGCATATTTATTGTGCTGCTGCATTGTCTGACAAGCCAAAAAAGGTGCAGGTTTATACTCTATTAAACTTAGTGGGCCCTGAGGCTGTCAGACAAATTGAGTCATATATATATAATCCCGACAGTGCTGAATCAAGACATTGGGCCCATTGGGCCCGATTTTACCATCGCATTGCGCCCATTTTCAGGCGCGTAAACTTGGTAAAGTCGGGCACGAGGTGAGTAGCATGATCCACGCCCGCCTCTGCGCTGGTTCTCCCTTTACCAAGGCCCGGAAATGGGCGCGACAGCCATTTAAATGCATTTGCATGCATTTAAATTGATTTAATGGGCTGCACGCCCAACCTTACTGGCACTTCCCCCCTTACCACCACGTTCGCCCATCCAGAATCGGCACCAAACAGACATGCTCCATATAAGTCTGATTTGAGCGCTCCAGTTAGAAAGGAGGTGGGTGCCTAGAGTCCGACACATCTCTGGCTTGAGATCGTTGGGGAGGAGGTGGGGGTCCGCTGCCACTCTGCCTGAGATCAGTTGGGGGGGGAAGGGGGGGAAGGGAGAGGAGGGGCCTGCCATTGGTCTGGGTGGCGGGGGCGGGGGGGTTAAGGGGGTCAGTAATGTTGTAGGGGTGGGGCAATGTCTGTGGGGGCCAGGGGGAGGCATTAGCCGGTCCAGGAGTGATGTGGCAGGGGAGCCGCATTCTATTTTTTTCCTGCGCATGCGCAGTTGGAGGCGCTGATTGGAGCTGCAGGGTTTCGGGCGCGTTAAGCCCCGCCCACAGGCTTGTGCAGTGCGGTTCGGACTCGCTGATATTTTTGCAGGCAGAGTGTGTATGGGGGCGCCTGAGAACGGGTCTAAAAGTCGGATCTGAAACACTCCCAGTTTCAAGTCCGCCCAGCACTTAGAATCAAAATGGTAAAATAGGGCCCATTGAGTCTGCACTGAGTCTCCAGCAGAGCATCCCATTAGACTCTAACCCTGTAATCCCACATATTTATCCTGCTAATCCCCCTAACCTACACATCCTGTGACACAAAGGGGAATTTAGCATGGCCAATCCACCTAAACTACACTGACTGTGGGAGGAAACTGGAGCACCTGGCAGAAACCCACACAGACACGGGGAGAATTGCAAACTCCACACAGTTACCCAAGGCTACAATCGAACCCAGGTCCCTAGGACTGTGAGGCAGCACTGATAACCACTGTGCTACTGTACCGCCCAAAGTCACTTGTTTTCCAAACAGCAGAGGAAAACGAGGACCCCGAAATAATCCTAAAAAGGTTTGAGAATATTTGTCTCCCGGTAAAAAATATAGAACATAGAACAGTACAGCACAGAACAGGCCCTTCAGCCCTCGATGTTGTGCTGAGCTTTGTCTGAAACCAAGATCAAGCTATCCCACTCCCTATCATCCTGGTGTGCTCCATGTGCCTATTCAATAATCACTTGAAAGTTCCTAAAGTGTCCGACTCCACTATCACAGCAGGCAGTCCATTCCACACCCCAACCACTCTCTGAGTAAACAACCTACCTCGGACATCCTTCCTATATCTCTCATCATGAACCTTATAGTTATGCCCCCTAGTAACAGCTACATCCACCCGAGGAAATAGTCTGTGAACGTTCACTCTATCTATCCCCCTCATCATCTTATAAACCTCTATTAAGTCGCCTCTCATCCTCCTCCGCTCTAAAGAGAAAAGCCCTAGCTCCCTCAACCTTTCCTCATAAGACCTCCCCTCCAAACCAGGCAGCATCCTGGTAAATCTCCTCTGCACTCTCTCCAATGCTTCCACATCCTTCTTATAGTGAGGTGACCAGAACTGTGCACAATATTCCAAATGTGGTCTCACCAAGGTCCTGTACAGTTGCAGCACAACCCCACAGCTCTTAAACTCAAACCCCCTCTTAATAAATGCTAACACACTATAGGCCGTCTTCACGGCTCTATCCACTTGAGTGGCAACCCTCAGAGATCTGTGGATATGAACCCCAAGATCTCTCTGTTCCTCCACATTCCTCAGAACTCTGCCATTGACCCTGTAATCCACATTTAAATTTGTCCTACCCAAAATGAATCACCTCGCACTTATCAGGGTTAAACTCCATCTGCCATTTTTCGGCCCAGCTCTGCATCCTAACAATGTCTCTTTGCAGCCTACAACAGCCCTTCACCTCATCCACTACTCCACCAATCTTGGTGTCATCAGCAAATTTACTGACCCACACTTCAGCCCCCTCCTCCAAGTCATTGATAAAAATCACAGATAGCAGAGGACCCAGCACTGATCCCTGTGGTACACCGCTGGTAACTGGTCTCCAGTCTGAAAATTTTCCACCCACCACCACCCTCTGTCTTCTATGAGATAGCCAGTTACTTATCCAATCGGCCAAATTTCCCTCTATCCCACACCTCCTTACTTTCTTCATGAGCCGACCATGGGGAACCTTATCAAACGCCTTACTAAAATCCATGTATACGACATCAACTGCTCTACCTTCATCTACACACTTAGTTACCTCCTCAAAGAATTCAATCAAATTTGTGAGGCAAGACTTACCGTTCACGAATCCGTGATGACTATCCCGGATTAAGCTGCATCTTTCCAAATGGTCATAAATCCTCAGGACCTTTTCCATTAACTTACCGACCACCGAAGTAAGACTAACCGGCCTATAATTACCAGGGTGATTCCTATTTCCTTTCTTGAACAGAGGAACAACATTTGCCACTCTCCAGTCCTCTGGCACTATCCCCGTGGACAATGAGGACCCAAAGCTCAAAGCCAAAGCCTCTGCAATCTCATCCCTTGCCTCCCAAAGAATCTTAGGATATATCCCATCTGGCCCAGGGGACTTATCGACCCTCAGGTTTTTCAAAATTGCTAATACATCTTCCCTCAGAACATCTACTTCTTCCAGTCTATCAGCCTGTATCACACTCTCATCCTCAAAAATGTGGCCCCTCTCCTTGGTAATATAATCCTAGATAGATATGCCTTCAATTCAACAAACCAAAGCGCAGATGAATCAATACAATCTTACACGGCCATACGAAAAATATTGCAAAGAAATGTGTATTTGGGACTTTCATTGATGAACTAATCAAGGATGGAATAGTTTGTGGAATTGTGGATTAAGTGTGCAAGCAGCTGTTTCAGGAGAAGGACCTAACATTACAAGCAGGTATTAGTACCTGTATGTTAAACAACCAGAAACAGAGATTTTAGGTGGGAAACAGAATTATTCACAGTACAGGGGATACCCTGCTGCAGTGGCCAGCACCCTCCCAACAGAACAGTTTGTACTGCATATGGCAAAAGATGCAACAAATGGGGGAAATAGAATTGCTTTGCTAAGTGTTGCAGATCAAAATCATTGCAACCTTTCTCTGCCAACAACAACATTACAGCTGGTCAGAACCCCCACGGGTCGGAGCATCAGTAAAGTGAATGAATTGGAGCTCAGCTAAAGCAGTGAAGCTGCAGAGACTTAAACAACACTCTAGTATTGACACTGTCATAGAAGAGAGTGAGACTTTTACCACGCTCAACATAATTAGCAGTGATGCAAGACTAAAGGTTACAATTGACACTGGAGCAAAGTGTAACATATTATCCAGCTGAGTGTTATGGGAACTAGACCGATATGCAGCACCAGACCCCCCCACACCCAGGCGGACATCGTGCAGCGAAGGCATCGTTACCTTGCACCGCACACACGGAAATTTCAAGTTTCATACAGTTGACCAGCATGTGAAGCCACCATTAGGTCTTTGGGACATTACATGAGATTCATTCAACTTGGTCCAGAAGTGCATGCTCTAGAACACCAGGCCTCAGAGATGATTCAAAGACCCCTTCAGCTGTGACATCACTGGTAAGTTACCAGTTGTACCTGAGACGAGATGATTCAGTCCCACCAACAGTCTGTGCTCCAAGAAGAGTACCAGTGGCCATGAAATAGGAAGTAGTCAATGAGCTGCATTGAATGACAGCATTAGGTGTCATATCTCTTTTATTTCTTTATCATCTTTCTTTACTTTTCTTCCCCCCGACTATTTCCCTCCATTTTACCCCCTTCCTTTACCTTTTCTCCCCCTTTGCTTCCCCTTTCCCCCTTTTTCTCAATTTTACCTTCCTCTGACCCATCTCCTCCCTCCCCCCACAATTTCATCTGTCACAGCTTCCCTCTGGTTTCAGCTTCTCTGCCGTTTGGCCATTCACACCTTCTATTCTCCCTATGGATTGCCATTAGCAGCTTTTCCCTTTATTTTTGCGGCAATGACTCATCTTTCATACCCTCACCCTACTGTATAAATACTTCCCACTTTCTATGCCTTTTAGCTTTGACAATGGGTCACCTGGACTCGAATCGTCAGCTCTTTTCTCTCCTTACAGATGCTGCCAGACCTGCTGAGATTTTCCAGCATTTTCTCTTTTGGTTTTAGATTCCAGTATCCGCAGTAATTTGCTTTTATCCAGTGACAAATGCTAAGGCATTCAGCATTCTTGATACAAAATGCAGGTTCTGGCACATCCCGTTAGATGAGGAATCCTTGAAATGGAGCACATTCTTGTCTGGTAGGAAGATATCATTTTCTTTGTATGCCCTATAGGATCTCCACTGGCAATGAGGTCTTCCAGCAATGCATGGAGCAGCCCTTTGCAGGGCATCCTTGTGATATCATTGCTGATGATATCCTGGTTTGGGGTCGTACTATGAAAGAACATGAGGCACGTCTTTGTTGTGTCCTTGACAAAATCAGGATCATACAATTGAAGTTTAACCCTGAAAAATGCAGATTCAGTGTCAATCAGGTTCCTTACTTAAGTGGGCCATTTGCTCACAGGTGATGGTGTAAAGCCTGATCCAGACAAGACAATGGCTATACAACAGATGACCATTCCTGTGGACAAGCGCCTTACAATGCTTTCCTGGTATGAGCAATTATCTTTCCAAGTTCATTCTGTGTTACAGTGAGGTCACTAGACCTCTTTGGCTAAGAAATCACTGTACTGACCCTCCATGTACACAAACATGGAAAAGAAAGTCTCCAGATGTACACCTGTGCAATGCACTCAAACTGCATCAAACAAAAGGACCTCTACATTTACTTGAGGTCCTGGACCTCCCATAGTTGTTCACAACAGCTGATGGAATGGCAAACAGCATTTATTTTTAGTTGATTCATATTCTGGTTGGTTTGAACTCAATTACCTGCCAAACATGTCGAGTACCAGAGTTATTATCAAACTCAAGAGACACTTTGCCACACATGGCATCCTGCAGAGACTCATGACAGGTGACGTTTGCCAATTTGTCTCCACAGAATTTCGGGACGTTGAGTGTATCATGAGCAGCCCCATGTATCCACAGTCAAATGGTCTGGTAGAACAGGCAGTTGGCTCAGCCAAGTATCTTCTGGAGAAATGTGCATGGGATCACACAGACTAGTATAGTATGCTGCACTCCTCAACTTGCAAAATCTATGATGTGGAGATGCCGGCGTTGGACTGGGGTGGGCACAGTAAGAAGTCTCACAACACCAGGAAATAGACCAACAGGTTTATTTGGAATGACGAGTTTTCGGAGAAGTGTTCCTTCATCAGGACTCGCTCTGAAAGCTCGTGATTCCACATAAACCTATTGGACTTTAACCTGGTGTTGTGAGACTTCTTACTATGCAAAATCTACTACAACAGGGCTTTCCCTCATCAGCACAATGACTCTTTTCCAGATGTACCAGGACCCTGATTCCTCCTATTGTTAAAGCTCTGCTGTAGCTCAAACTTGAAACTAACGTGAGTGATGCCCTCATGCAACGCAGAGGAGCAAAATGCAGTATGATCAAGATGCCCACAAACTTGACCCACTAACCTTGGTCTAATGGTAAGGATCCAAACGCATGTGACCATGACCAGTTGGCGATGGCTTTTGAATTTCAACTTTCTACAACAGGTGGGAGGGGACATTTAGCTGCTCTCAGTGAAAACTGGATGGCGTTTTTGGAGAGATTTTATATGGTCATCCCTTGTGGATTTTGCACTATAAAAGCTTTGAAAATATTCTGTATTTGCAGCTGCGTGTTCTGCTGATGTTTCATGCTGCTGAAAAGTGTTATTTTTTGCCTAAACATACCTCCCCTTTAAGGTATTACTGCAACCCTCACATGTAGCCACCTGCCCAAGTGCCCTGCCTTCAGGTTGGCGAACTGCCTTTTGGTTGCCTGTTTTGCACTGGCAGCTTGCTCACCATATTACTAAAATAACATATGAACGTCAGAACTAGGAGCAGGAGTAGGCCATCTGGCCCCTCGAGCCTGCTCTGCCATTCAATGAGATCATGGCTGATCTTTCCGTGGACTCAGCTGCACTTACCCGCCCGCTCATCAAAACCCTTAGTTTCTTTACTGTTCAAATATTTATCTAAAGGGGCTCAAAGTAAAATCAGTTGGGTCTTATGTTGACTATTCCGGACAACCACTGTGCATACCTCACTTGGCTCCTGCATGAATAGCACATGAGAGGAAAATCACCCCACTTAGCACTTCCATCATGCAGCTACTAACATAGTGAAATCGACGGTGTCATTACAAATATGATTGAGGCAGTAAGTTTATCAGGCATGTTTTACAACAGCTTCCTGTCTGCATTGTACTCTGTGCAACCTATGCGACTGTAGCGATTATGGCAAGTTTAGAACAGTGTAAAGTGTTACCATAGCAATTAACAGGAGAAAAGTAAATTACAAGATGTTGGAGGAGAAAATATAAGTTTGTGATCTCTGCAGTAAAAAGGTGTAAGGAGTGCTAAGCGGCATAATCATCACATAAAATTGTTACACAGGGACTGTGTTTTAAACACTTCTCTAAACATCTTTGATGTATTGGATGACCCCTTTGGGGGTTTCATTTCCTTAACACATTTACGTTAAATTCCTGTCTGTGCTTCTTTAAAATAAAGATGTTAATGATTGTGTTAAAATAGTGCAGACAGGAAGTTAATGCGAACACATTATCAGTGTGTTAAAATTAGAATACAGAGGAAATTAAACCCATTGCTTTACAAGAATTCAGTAGGCGCAAGCCAGAAATTTGGCAGCCAGAGTGGAAACTTTCCAGTCCCACACTCAAGCTGTGGGACGGATGGGCTGCTGTGAGCTATGTATGCACTTGCATGTCTGAGGAACAGCTGATCTTGCTGGATCTTCGTGGCATCAGCTTATATATTCAACGTGAGCTCCAAGTTTTTAGGTTAGGCTTCTTGCTGATTGAGGGCAGGAAATCCGGGGCAGCAGTAGTTCTCAAGAGCTGCACCGGGTAAAGTTGGTTTCTATCTGCAAGGAGGTATAGGAAGTGGGAAATCATTCCGGTTGCTGAAGAATTTGGATTGCCCACAAAGAGGCAGATGTGGAATTATACCTTCACGAAAATGTGTGAAAAGAGGCCTGCCCCCTTGGGCACAAAAGGAGATCTGTCTGTGGTGTGTGTCGAGGGGCTGGCATAAGGCATCAATGTGAAACCGGACATTTAGAAACCTGGGGCTGAAAGAAAAAAAATGTGCTTCAGAAAATCTGACAATGGTTAGCACTGCTGCCTCATAGCCTTACTCACCCATGGGCATGTACACAGACCATGATATACACTCTGCAGGTTAAGAAGTAACTGTGTTGACAAAGTGCCTTTCACATCCTCAGGAGTATTTGAAAGTGATTCACAACCATAGATGCAATTTGGAAGTGTAGTCAGTCACTTTGTCATTAGGCAACACAGAAGCCAATATTGACATAGTAAGATCCCACAAACAGCAACAAGGGGCTGGATTTTATGTTCACAAAAAACACATGAATGGAAAAGGAGGTTGCAATGTCACCAGGTCTGAAATACAACATAGAATCAGAGAAACCCTACAGTGCAGAAAGAGGCCATTTGGCCCATCGAGTCTGCACCGACCACAATCCCACCCAGGCCCTACCCCCATATCCCTACATATTTACCCACTAATCCCTCTAACCTGCGCATCTCAGGACACTAAGGGGCAATTTTAGCATGGCCAATCAACCTAACCCGCACATCTTTGGATCATCACACCAGTCTCCCAAATTATGGAAAGCTAGCTGGTGTGGGAATTGGCAATTCATCTGCCATTTTGAAATTACTAATTAACCAGTTTTTAAACTTGTTAGCAACCCAATTGTCTTCAATTTTTCGTTGTCAGCTGCATTTTTCAAGCGTCGGACATGAAAAAGTTCGGGACAGTGGCTATGACGAGGCGGAACAAGGTCGGAAGAAAATAATATACCAACAAAATCAGCTTGGGAAGGTAGCAGAGCTTGTATGTTTTCATTAAGTCATTTAAAAAAATATTTTCTGAGCCTTTTTGACTGATTCTGAGAGTAGGGAGCCTTTACAATTCCAACCAGTCTGTGGTATAACCCCCCTCTACTGTATGACATACAGGCCTACAGTACTGATTGGATATAGAATCCACCTCCAATTGGCCTCCTTCCCACAGGAAGGCCATTAAGTGTATGAGCTGAAGCAGCGGGGGTGGGAGTGAGTGATTCACTCAGTTTCTGTTTCGCCTCCCTCACTCCTCCGAGAAATATTAAACCCAGCCCATGTAAATGACCAGATAATCTGCTTTAATTGATGTTGGTTGAGGTATACTAACACAGAGGGATGCTGGGGTCCTCGTGCATGAATTACGAAAAGACCTAGCAAGTAAGTTCAGCTGGTAACAGGGAAGATAAATAGAATGTTGGCCTTTATTTCAAAGGAAATGGGGTATAAAAATAGGGAGTTCTTGCTAAAACTACACTAGTTAGACCTCATCTGGAACACTGTGAACAGTTTTGCTCCCCTTATCTAAGGAAAGATATACTGGCGTTCGAGGCAGTCTAGAGAAGGTTCACTAGGTTGATCCCAGGTTTGGAGGGATTGTCTTATGAGGAGTGTTTGAGTAGGTTGACCCTGTATTCATTGGAGTTTAGAAGAATGAGAGGCGACCTTAGCGGGCTTGACAGGGTAGATTCTGAGGTTGTTTCCCCTTGTGGGAGAGCTCAGGACCAGAGGGCATAATTTCAGGGTAAGGGGTCACCCATTTAAGGGCAAAATAAAGAGAAATGTATTCTCTCAGAGGCTAGAGAATCTGTGGAAATCTTTAAGTCTGTTCAAGGCTGAGATAGACGGATTTTTAATCAGTAAGTAAATCAAGGTTTTGGAGTTCAGGAGGGAAAGTGGAGTTTGAGGATTATCATAGATCAGTCACGATCTCATTGAATGGCGGAGCTGACTGGGAGGCAATGGTGTAGTGGCATTGTCACTGGACTGGTAATCCAGAGACCCAGGGTAAAGCTATGGGGACCCAAATTCATATCCCACCATGGTAGATGGTGAACTTTGAATTCAATGTAAAAAAATCTGGAATTACAAGTCTAATGGTGATCATGAATCATGTCGTAAAACTACATCTGGTTCATCTGATTCACTATTGTCCTTTAGGGAAGGAAATTTGTCATCCTTACCTGGTCTGGCCGATATGTGACTCCAGACCCACAGCGATGTGGACCCACAGGGATGAGCAATAGCTGCTGGTCAGTGACATCCACATGCCACGAATGAATAAAAAAGAAGAAAGACTGGGCTGAGTGACCTACTTCTGTTCCTGTGTCTTATGGTCTATTATACAGGGGTTAGCAAATCTCATTGCTACTGAGATCCGTGCAGATCAATGGATACACTAAGGGAGTCATTGGCTGCAGTAGGGCTAGAAGAGACTGCTACCTCTCAGGTCAAGATAGACATTGGGATTCTTACAGTTCCATGTGCTATAAGGTTGTCCTTATTGGCAACCTCATAAGTAGGACTTGACTGTGTAAGCTTGATGATGAAATAGGGCGCATCAAAACCATCTTGTGGATAATGGCTACCCTGATAAGGTCATTGCTGTATATTGTGCAAACGCATGGCAGGGCCTAAGGTTTCCACTTTTGGCCTTGAAAGTTCCCAATTTACCTCAGGTTATCTTGGAAGGGCAAGGTGTCTCAGAATTGTGAGCCACAGGTGAAGCCAGCCGTTTCTCGCTGTGGGAGTAACAACACGAGTGGTATTCACCACAAACAGGATGCTGCCGTCAAGACAAAAAGATGTTCTGCCTATCACACGATGAGTGATGTGTTATATGAATTTCAGTGCTGGTATGATGCCAGGTATGTAGGCTGTACAACTGGCAGATCACATCGAGCAGCGCGTCCCTTTAGCTGTTTGCAGCAGGCAAAGTACAGACCATACTCAACCGGGCTGCGATTGTAAAACTCAAAACACACAGTCCAAAAATGTTGCCCAATCATGATTTCAGCTAATTTAAAATTCAAATAAGGATCTTAAAGTTCCTTTGTCACTTTGGAATGAATTGCATGCTATGCACAATCCTTTCAGTACCACCTGCTAACTGAGTGCAAAAGGGTCCTAAAGTTAAGTTCCTCTCGATTTTTTATGGGGCTGGGCAAAAGCAGTGCAGTTCCTGGCTCCACCAAACTAGCCTGGGCCACTGCTATCCTCATTAGACATCGGAGCCACTACGTTGACTGAAGTCTTCCAGTTGGAACTAGAATGAGCTGGTTTCCAACATTGAGGGAGTTGGTGGGTTATCCAGTGGCTCTCAATATCTGGCCACACCTGTCTTCATGATGCTAATTGACTAATAGACTTGGCTATTTCATTGCTCTCATGGCCAACTGCGAGCTCATATTAAACACTTCTGCCTACATAATAAATTACACCAAGTCCTATTCACCCATCAATCCCTGGGCTCATTGACCTCCATTGGATTTTAGTCCCGCAATGTCTCAGTTTTAAAAGTCTTATCCTCATTTTTAATTTCCTTTGTGGCATTGCCACACCCTCTCTCTGTAACCTTCCCCAGCCCTAAGACCCCCTGAGATCAAACTGAAAATGTGCTTTAAATACTGAGGAGGTTAGGCAACATCTGAGGAAAGAGAAATTGAGTTAATAATCTGTATTTGACTTGCTTGCTGGCTGGAGAGCTAGCGAAAGCCTTGAGACGTCTCTTTTTGGGAATGTCTGTCTAATTAAGTGCAAATAAGGGTTTTTCCAGGATCGAGAAGCCAGGTGGTGGAAATCCCACCTGCCAAGAGCTGCCAGCTCAGCAGTGCCACCAGGGAGGGGTGGCAGCTACTGGGTCTACACACCCACCTGAGGCCAGGGATCACTGATGAACCCAGGCACAGATGAGTGATAGCAGGAACGGTGTTGTTGCATGGGGTTTCTTAGCAACCCTTCTTGTTTTGGGTCCCTTGATTAGGCACTGGATGTCATTGAACAGGTGCCCACCCCCCCATCCTTTGGGAGACAACAACAAACCTAGACAGGATTTGTTTAACGTGTTCCCCACTGGTGACTATGCCACCTGCCCTGAATACTAGCCGTGGTGGGATGAGGCGTTCATTGTCCACTTAAGGACCTCAATTGATGACAGCGTGGCAAGGTCCTTCCCGATGTGGACTTAATTGGGATAGTGGCTGGAAAGCGGCAGGGTCCAAGCCGCCACCCTCCTGGTTGGTTAAATGTCCCCTGCCACCAAACCTGCCACAGGGGAGGGCATTAAGTTCTGCCTAACAGTTCTGCCTGTTTTAATTTCAGATTTCCACTGGCACTAAATTTGCTGACCATCTGAACTCTCTACCCTCTCTCCTATTCTGACCTCTTATACATCCCACGTTTTTATCACTTCAACACTGGCAGTCATGCTTTCAGCCAACTGGGCCCAAAGGTTTGGAATTCCTTCCTTAAATGTCTCCGTTTTCCCACCTCTCTTTCCTCTTCGACCATCTGTCCTAATATTTGTTTATATGGCTCAGTATCAGATTTTGTATGGTAATTTCCTTGCCTTATATTGCCCTGTGACATTTTTCTACTTGAAAGGGCACTATATAAATGCAAGTACTTGTTATTGGAATGAGATCTGACACTCCAAATTCACCAGGCCTTCTCCTGACGCTAGTAAACAGCTGGTGCCCAGCTGGCTGAAGTCTGCTCGAGAAGAAAATCCAGGCTGGTTCTCGAGTTTCAGACTGGGTAACTGTAGGTTCCACTCTGCGCTACTTGCACCAGCAGAAGGGATTTTGGAGGCAGTGACTTCATCTTACAGACGATACTGCAAACTATTCATTGTCATTGCTAATATAGGCAACAGCAATGTCGGTGGCATCGCGGCGTGAGGTCA
Source organism: Mustelus asterias (assembly GCF_964213995.1). Lineage (NCBI taxonomy): Eukaryota > Metazoa > Chordata > Chondrichthyes > Carcharhiniformes > Triakidae > Mustelus > Mustelus asterias. The sequence goes on from NC_135817.1 coordinate 60,541,923, forward strand.
CACGAACCTATGCCAAAGGACTCTGAGATTATTTTAAACTGGTGTCAAGTTAAAGTGATTCCATCACCACTTGAGACCGACCAACAGACTGGCTTCTGTTTGGAGTTTAGAGTCAGAGTCAGATTGCTGAAAACTATATTTACCATGAACCATCATTGATAAACTGAAAGCCTGGGCCAGTCAGTAAAAGAAAATGTGCATTTGTCACTCTGAAAAATTCACAAGTGCTGTCCTGTAAAAAAATGCTTCAAATTCAGATTTCTGAATTGCGTTCATCTTAATGTCTATTATTCTCCTGTTCGTCTTCATCTTTATCTCGCAATTACAGAAAGAAAAAAGTAACCAGACCCTTTTCAGAAGTAGAAAATTCCACTCCTTACCTACCCTGGGGAAGGGTTCTGCTGGAACCTTGGCTGAAAAACAAACCAGCTCTCTGCTTCCCAAATAATATTAGTGTGTTTACCCCTCCAGCTCTAATCTTTCATGGTTTCTCTGCTTTCTCTCCACATCTAATCCTTTGTGGCTGTTACAGTTTCCCGCCTACCTCACTGACTAGCTCCTTGTCTAATCCAAAGGTGTATTTTATTTTATTTTATAGGATTAATTTCCCCTGGCGAGGCTTCAAGTAGCAGTTGACAGGAAGTGAATAGTCAATTTAAGGGTGAGGTTCTATGCCAGAAGTTTCAACTTCACAGCAATATAAATGTGACGGAATAATTCCAGAATGGGGTCTGACCTGACTCGAGACGGGAGCAGCGTGAGACCCCTGGAGGAAGCTACTTTGCTTCACTTTGGGTTAATACCATATGGAGTATAACTACCGTGTAGTGTGAAACCTAATTTAAAAAGTGCTCAGACCCTTTTTGACCCTTTGGACACATTCTAGAGTTTTTTTAGATGTCATGAGGGACTACTTATTCCTGTCTGTCCTCTCGCAGATTTTAAATTTACCAGCTGAGAATAGAGGTCAGAGCCCATGTGTAAGCATGTTTATGTTCAAAATTCTCTCCTAACTTTGGGAGTCTGATTCACAATCAGGCAACACTAACAAGATCCTTGTTGCAAATCAATAGTTACTGATCTAAGGTTGGTGACAATCGTGTTAATAATAGGAACATAAAAAATAGGAGCAGCAGGAGACCATATAGTCTCTTGAGTCTGCTTCGTCAATCAGTGTGATCATGATCGGTATGTTCTGCCTCAACTCCACTTTCCTCTCTGCCCACATCACTTGATTCTTTGGGAGATCAAAAATCCAGCTATTCCAGCTTTGTATATACTCAACAATGGCACATTTGATGTGATTTGATTTATTATTGTCACATGTATTAGTATAGTGAAAAGTATTGTTTCTTGCGTGCTATACAGACAAAGCATACCGTTCATAGAGAAGGAAAAGAGAGAGTGCAGAATGTAGTGTTACAGTCATAGCTAGGGTTTAAGGAAAGATCAACTTAATGCAAGATAGGTCCATTCAAAAGTCAGGGCAGCGGGGAAGAAGCTGTTCTTGAGTCGGTTGGTACGTGACCTCAGACTTTTGTATCTTTTTCCCGACGGAAGAAGGTGGAAGAGAGAGTGTCTGGGTGCGTGGGGTCCTGAATTATGCTGGTTGCTTTGCCGAGGCAGCTGGAAGTGTAGACAGAGTCAATAAAAACATTCCAACGATTCACAACACCTTGAGTGAATTCAGATATTTCTTCTAATTTCAGTCCTAAATGATCAAGCTCTTACTCTGAGCCTGTACCTCTGTATTCTAAATTCCCCAGCTGTGGAAACTATCTCTCAGAGGTCACCCTGTCAAGCCCCTTCAGAGTCTTGTACATTTCAATAGGATCACGTCTGATTCTTCTAAATTCCAGAGAGTATAGGTCCAATCATAGGACGACCAAGAATCAATATAGTGAACTTTTGCTGTACCATCTGCAATCCTTTCTTAGAAATGGAATGCAAAACTGCAACAATACTGTGGGTGTGGTCACACCAAAGCCCTATACAGTTGTAGCAAGATTTCCTTGTTCTGGTACGTCAATCCTTTTGCAATAAAGATCAACATGACATTTAGCTTCCTAATTGCTTGCTGCACTTGTATGCCAGCTTTCTATGCTCCTTGTACAAGGGCACCCAAGTATCTGTGAACGCCAATGTTTAAGTTTCACGCCTTTTTAAATAATATTCTGTTTTTCTAATCTTATTACCAAGGTAAATAACTTTACATTTCATAGAATCATAGAATCCTACAGTGCAGAAGGAGGCCATTTGGCCCATCGAGTTTGGCCCATTTCCCACATTATACTCCATCTGCCACCTTCTTGCCCGCTCACTTAATCTGTCTATATCTCTTTGCAACCTCTTTATGTCCTCCTCACAGCCTTCTAGCTTTGTAACATCAGCTTTTTATTGTTAGTTTAAGTGAGTCTCTAAAAAAAATTCTAAATAGCAAAAGGAGACAAAGTCAACAGTTGTTGAGTTATGTTTGATAAGGTTTTTTTCAGTTTATTTAGTGAAGGTTGTGGTTGTGGAGTGGTTCTGTAATTTTACTGAAATCTTATTTAAAATATTGAACGAAAGCCCACTTCAGGACAAACATGTTATCTTTGCCGACATAGCAGTGAAATTCTGAGTGAGTGATGCATTGTACGAAGTGGTGTCTTTCAAGTATTTCAGGTATACAGAGGTCTATTTTGTCCATACAGATGGACATGTAAGATTCTGCGGCACCTTGCTGATGAAAAGCAGGGCTGTTGCCCAACTTCCAACCCAACGTTCTACCCTCAACAAATAGCACCACAACAGTCTAACTGGTCTAAAAATCTATCCACTGCCGGGATCATCCAGTCCCGCTGTAAATCAGTGGACTTCTGACTGGCCCGCAGGGTTGGAAATCCTGGCCAAAGTTAATGCCTCAGGTTGATGACTAATCCTCATCCCACCAGACTCCCCATTCAGTGGATCATCTGCAGCCATTTCTACCACCTTCAAATACACCTCCCTCCACCATTTATCATTCCAAAGAACCATTTCATCTGCAACACCCTGGTGAACTCCTCAATCATCCCTCAACCCTCTGCCTTTCCCATGGCAACCTTCATGTAGAATCATAAAATCATAGAATCCCTATAGTGCAGAAGGAGGTCATTCGGCCCATTGAGTCTGCGCCGACAACAATTCCACCCAGCCTCTGCAAGCATAGGAGACGCAATGCCTGCTCTTTTAACTCCTTCCTTCCCACCATCAACCACCCCAAGCACTCCTTGCAGATGAGAAGCCTGTACCTCTTTCAACTTAGCCTACAGCATTTCTCTGATCACAATGTGATCTCTTCTACACTGGGGAGATCAAATGCAAATTTTGTAATCACTTTGCGAAACATCTCCATTCAGTTCACGTGACCCTGAACTTCGGGTCATCTATCGTTTGAAGTCTCCACTCCACTCCTACTCTGACCTCTCTGTCCTCAGCCGCTGACACAGTTTCAATGATTCTCAGTGGAAGCACCTTGTCTTTAGAATCTTCTGGAGTTAACATTGAGTTCAGCAATTTCAGATCATAACTACTGTTCTCATTTTTTGCTGATAGTTCTGCTGTTGTTATTTATAGCTCCTCTAGACCCCTTCTTGTCCTATCATCATCTCCTTTTGTCTTGCCACATCATTCCTTTTGTCATTTAATCTCTCCTTGCCTCTCGCACATCGTCTCTTTTTTTCTTCATACTTGCCCTCGTGCTTACTCATTACCTGTTACATGTATTACTTTATATTACTTTATCCAATCCGGATGAAGGGTCATCGGTCTGAAGTGTTAACTTTCTCTCTCTCTCCATAAATGCTTGCTCACCTGCTGAGTATTTCCAGTATTTTTTAAAATTTCATTTTCCCAGCATAGTTTTTGATTTGATTTATTATTGTCACATGTATTGATAGACAGTGAAAAGTATTGTTTCTTGCATGCTATACAGGCAACACATACCATTCATAGAGAAGGAAATGACAGAGTGCAGAATGTAGTGTTACAGTCATAGCTAGGGTGTAGAGAAAGATCAACTGAATGTAAGGTAGGTCCATTCAAAAGTCTGATGGCAGCAGGGAAGAAGCTGTTCTTGAGTCAGTTGGTACGTGACCTCAGACTTTAGTAGCTTTTTCCCGATGGAAGAAGGTGGAAGAGAGTATGTTCGGGGTGCGTGGGGTCCTTAATTATGCTGGCTGCTTTTCTGAGGCAGCGGGAAGCGTAGACAGAGTCAATGGATGGGAGGCTGGTTTGTGTGATGAACTGAGCTTCATTCACGACCTTTTGTAGTTTCTTGCGGATTTGGGCAGAGCAGGAGCCATACAAAGCTGTGATACAACCAGAAAGAATACTTTGTATGGTGCATCTGTAAAAGTTGGTGAGGGTCGTAACGGACATGCCAAATTTCCTTAGTCTTCTGAGAAAAAGTATAGGTGTTGGTGGACTTGCTTAACTATAGCGTCAGCATGGGAGGACCAGGACAGGTTGTTGGTGATCTGAACACCTAAAAACTTGAAGCTCTCGACCATTTCTACTTCGTCCCCTTTGATGTAGACAGGGGTATGTCCTCCACTAGTTAAACTGGCCATTGGTGGCATTTACTATGCTCAGATTGGCTGTTCTGCTATCCCACAAAACAATCATGGTAACAACTTAAAAATACTTCAGTTGGTTGCAAAATGCTTTGGGGGGGGAAGGAGAGGCGGGTCCATTTCCACCCAAAATGTTTATACAAAAGTATTCTTTCTTTACATACTCATCTTTTGAAATCAAGTTTGTAGTTGTTGCATATTTTTGAAACAGGCTATCTTTGAAACTAACAGGGGAATGAAACAAAGTGTTAACCTGACAGAAATGTCTAATCCTGATTTGATCCAAATTAGCAACCTCAATGCAAAATAAACTCCCATCTGTTTCAGCTGAAGCTAGTAAAAGTTATTTGCCATTGTTACATTTTGCCAGCAGGTGTCAGTAGTTACCTTTTTTTGAAACCATACTCTATGGTTGGGGTAGTGTGCTGATACTGGTGGCATTCTGTGAGAGCTGGCTCCTCCACGGTTTCAGTTAATTCCGTGAATAAGATGGTTCAGTGCTTAATACACAGGCCAGCATGAAACATTTATTCATTCATCATAGCAGCCCAGAATTTGTGGTTGTACTAATGGCAAAACTGTCAGCATTTGCCTCCATTACAGTGGAAGACTGACAACTTCTGGTGTCTGCACATGTGCAGGTAAATGCTGAAATCCAGAAGTTGCTGTCAGTAATACTTTTCCACAGGGTGCTCTGTTGGAGTCTTTGCAGATTAAATCAACAGAGAGTCAATGGTTCAATGTGAGCGTTGACTTTTTACACACTATTCTCACTGTAAAAATCAATGAAAATGACAAGCCTCCACCAGCCAGGGATAACTGAGTGTTTAATGGTGTACTGAGTTATACTAACATCTTCTTTTCTAGATGTCACTTTTTAGAGTTATTTTTGCATTTGCAATTTCAAGGACCTCTTCATTTATTTTGTGGTCTGTATATGATATCCAGAAAAGAAAATGTCAGTATTTGGGCAAAGCTGAAAAGCCACAGTAATCTCTTCTAGAGGCAAAGTAATACTTCCTCATATGGCTCATTGTCATCTTTTGATCCTCAGTGCTCCTGTGGAACAACTGGGAACCTTGTATCTTTATGCTAAAGGCACTATACAAACATAAGTTACGGCTGTCATTCGCATGTGCTGGCATTCCCTGTAAGAAGTCTCACAACACCAGGTTAAAGTCCAACAGGTTTATTTGGTAGCAAAAGCCACTAGCTTTCGGAGCACTGCCCTTCGTCAACGCCGGCATCTCCACATCATGACTGGCATTCCCCGCCAGGCATGCCAAACCATCACTATATAAGGCTTAGAACAAGGTTGAACGTTGGAAAGCACATTCAGGTAAAGCAAGAAGGGGGCAGCAGAAGGAAAGAGTTGACCTTGGCATAGTTGGATGATGTATGTCACAAAGCTGTTTCAGATGAGCTGCAGTGAATGTGTGAGGCTGGTGCAAGACAGACGATTGTGTTATAGTATGACAGGTAGGCACGGCTACAAGTAGCAACATCTAAGTGATAATTACTGATTGACAACCTCTCTGGTCCTGACAAACTCATTTTAAGTTTTAAGTTTATTTATCAGTGATGATGTGGAGATGACTTTATTTATTAGTGTCATAAATAGGCTTACATTAACACTGCAACGAAGTTACTGTGAAAATCCCCTAGTTGACACACTCCAATTCTTGTTCGGGTACACTGAGGGAGAATTTAGCACGGCCAATGCACCTAACCAGCACATCTTTCAGACTGCGGGAGGAAACCGGAGCACCCGGAGGAAACCCACGCAGACACGGGGAGAACGTGCAGACTCCTCACAGGCAGTGACCCAAGCCGGGAATCGAACCCGGGTCCCTGGTGCTGTGAGGCAGCAGTGCTAACTACTGTGCCACTGTGGTGCAGAGTCTCATTCTCTCAGAACAACATTTAAAATTGGAGACTTTAAGTAAGTAATTTTTAGTTTTATGATGCTTAAGGTTCTCCCTTAATCCCATATGCATGTCACAATCTTTATTTCATTTTCTGTCCCATGATCTAATTGTGAATTATATTCCCTACTTTTTTCAGAATTCTTCAGTTTTATTGGCTGATCAGAATGCCTGGTGCCAGTTCTGCTGTCGGATGCCACAGATTCCACATAGATGGTGCAAAATTAAAACTGATGGTCGGAAATGAGGAAATCTATGCTTTACAATAAGCTAAATCTTATGGACAGAATGGAGAGTCAAATGCTCTTTCCTAGGGTAGAAAAATCAAGTACTAGGGGACATACGTTTAAGGTGCATGGGGAAAAGTTTAGAGGAGATGTGCGAGGCTAGCTTTTTACACAGAGGGTGGTGAATGTCTGGAACGCACTGCCGGTGGGAGCAGGTACGACAGCGGCATTTAAGGGACAACTAGACGAATACATGAATAGGATAGGAATGGAAGGATACGGACTCTGTAAGCACATACGGTGTTAATTTAGGCAGGCATCATGATCGCTGCAGGCTTGGAGGGCCAAAGGGCCTGTTTCTGTGCTGTACTTTTCTTTGATCTTTGTTCTTTGAAGGCAACTTTATTCGAGATCAGTGGCGAGTGTGTTTTTGCAACTATCGATCGTGAAATCCTGGCAATCTCTTCGGAACTTCAGTTCACACCCTCACCTTTTTGCCATCACCTTATTTTATCTCTTTTGTAAATAATCATTCAGTTCAGTATCTACATCTGGCTGGATTAGAATTGGTTCTGTCAAACTTGCACGTACAAAGTCCACCAGTTGCTTAGGCAATGTGGCTGAAAAGAGCAAAGTCTGGAGTCTGACTACCCTTGGATAGTCTCTTGCAAGTGCTCACAATTTCTTCTCTTCCCATTTCTCCTTCATAACTTTCAACTCGGTTTCTTTCCAGAGACTTAGACGAGGCTGGTCTTTCTTTCCTTTCAAACATTTCCAGTCAGACTTTTCTTCCTTTACCTGAAGATGCTTTCTAATGTTCAACCATGGCCAAGACCTTGTTTTGTGACAGTTTGGCAAACCTGGCCGGGGATGTCAGGACATGTGAATAACAACAACAACTTATATCTGTATAGCACCTTCAGCATAATAAAATAAGGTCCCCAATGCACACGAGCATTCAAAACAAAAGAAAACACCGGACCATGAAAAGAAACATTATTTCACATGATTGAAAATGTGATCAGAGAGGTAGTTTTCAGGGATGTTGGACAAAAGGATAGAGAGGTTGAGAGGTTTAGGGAGAGAATTCCAGAGCTTAGGGCCTAGACAAGATAAGGCATGACCACCACGAACTGTAGAATGAATAAATTTGGGGATGTTCAAGAGGCCAAAATTAGATGGGCTGGAGGATATTGCGATACGTTGCTTAAATGGGAACCAATGTGAGTCAGCGAGCATAGGAGTGATATGTGAAGGGAACTTGCTGTGAATTAAGACATGGGCAACAGTATTTTGGATGAGTTCAAATACAAAAGGAAGAATGTGGGAGAGCAGCTAGGAGTGTATTGGAGTAATCAAGTCTAGAAGTGAAATGAAGATTAAAACAGCAGATGTGTTGAGACAAGGGCAAAGACAGGTGATATTGTGAAAGTGAAAATAGGTTTTAGTGTTGGCATGACTATGTGGTGTCAAACCTGACTCCAGATTGGTTTAATCTCAGACTTTTGGCATCAGTAGTTAGGGAACACAATTTGGAGCAGGGACTGAAAACAATAGCTTCAGTCTTCTCAGTGCTTAAGTAGAATGCATTTCTGCTTATCCAGCTGGGTGATGGTGGAGAGTTGTTGAAGAAGGATGATGTGATCAACTATGTCAAAGGTTGCAAAAGTTGTGCGGGCAGCACGGTGGCACAGTGATTAGCACTGCTGCCTCATAGCACCAGGGACCTGCGTTCGATTCCGGGCTTGGGCCACTTCTGTGTGGAGTTTGCACATTCTCCCTTTGTCTGCATGGATTTCCTCCGGGTGCTCCGGTTTCTTCCCACAGTCCACAGATGTGCAGGTTAGGTGGATTGGCCATGCTAAATTGCCCCTTAGTGCCAGGGAGACTAGCTAGGGTAATGCATGGGGCTATGGGGATAGGGCCTAGGTGGGATTGTGATCGGTGTAGACTCGATGGGCCGAATGGCCTCCTTCTGCACTGTAGGGATTCTATACAGGTCAAGGGGGTGAGGAGTGATAGTTTACCATTGTCAGGATCACACAGAATATCAGATTGTTTCAATGTGCAGCCTGTCCATTTAAAAGACGAGGCTGGCCAGTTCCAGACACCATTTGGCAAACCCATGTACTTATCTGTCTTAGTCATTTCTATGAACCTAGAGAACTGCAAAAATCTATATTATTGAAATCATTCTAAATCAACTGTTAGTCTACGGCAGCTCTGTTTATATTGTGCCTTTGGTCTAATACAAAGCCTGAAGGTACTTCTTAGCATCATGATCAAACAAGTTTTGAGCCCATGTCACATCAGGAGATATTAGGGCATGTTCAGAGTAGTTGATTTTAATGACCACCTTAATAGAAGAAACGACACTTGAGGAGGGAATTCAAAGCTGAAGGTCTAGGCAGTACAAGACATGGCCAATGATGGAGTGATGATAATTGGGGATGCACAAGAGACCAGAACTGGAGGAGTATAGAGATTTTGGAGAGTTGTAGGACTGGGAAATGTAATGCCTATTATGGTTTTAACCAGATTATGAAATTCTAATAATTTCCCCTTCCCCAAACAGTAACTATCTACCTTAAATGAATGCCTCATTTTCTGGTCTATTCTATCTAACGGGAATCCCGCAAAAAAGCACCCTTTCTGCCTACACGTTAACAAGGAAATGGTTGAATTGAAAAATTCAGACTTGACTACATGAGTATAATTATTCAGCACTGAGATTTCCTGATTGGTGTAAATGACAATGCTCCTTAAGGAGGAACTAAAGTACAAGTGGAAATATCTTCTGAGGTTGAAATGAACTGTTTCTGCTTTATTTTGGACGGGAAAGATCTCTATATGAAAATACTCCCTATACAGCATCAGAACCTGCCCTGAGGGGACTGACGCAGTTGAAAGACCTCTACTGCAGCTGTGTAGATATGTCAAGTGTAATAATTTTTCTGCAGATTAATGTACTTGAAACTTTGCAATAATGCAAAGAATGATTACGGCTTGCAGAATTCAGCGTGGAGAGTGCTGCGATTTCAAATAATGTTACACCTCCTAAAAACTAAAACTCTTTCCTGCGACTTTTAAAATTAATTGTTTTTTAAATTTATCTTTCTTAATGTTTTTTTTAGGTACATATACCATTTCCTGATAGAGAGACAGGCTCTACTTTGATACAACCCATACCTCAATATATCCCAAACCTCACTGTCCCCCATATCTCAATATATACCAAACCTCACTATATCCCATACCTCATTATATCCCAAACCTTATTATACCCCATACCTCAATATATTCCATATCTCACTACACCCCATACCTCACTATATCCCAGACCTCACTATACCCCATACCTCACTACACCCCATACCTCAATATATCCCAGACCTTACTGCACCCCACATCTCAATATATCCCAAACCTCACTATACCCCATGACTCAATATATCTTAAACCTCAATATACTCCATACCTCAATATATTCCAAACCTCACTATACCTCATATCTCAATATCCCAAACCTCACTATGCCCATACCTCAATATATCCCAAACCTTACTATACCCCATACCTCAATATATCCCAAACCTCACAATACCCCATGCCTCAATATATCTTAAACCTCAATATACTCCACACCTCAATATATTCCAAACCTCACTATACCTCATATTTCAATATCCCAAACCTCACTATGCCCATACCTCAATATATGCCAAACCTTACTATACCCCATACCTCATTATATCCCAGACCTCACTACACCCCATACCTCAATAGATCCCAAACCTCACTGTACCTCATATCTCAATAGATCCCAAACCTCACTATACCTCATACCTCAATATATTCCAAACCTTATTACACCCCACCCCTCAGTAAATTACAAACCTCAATATTCCATTATTCAATGTACCCATCAAAACTTGATTTATCCCATACCTCAATATTCTCCATATCTTTATATACTCCACACCTCCAAGTATTCCTCAAATCTCAATGCACCCTATACCTTGAGATAGGCCCATACCTCAATTTACTCTCGAAGTCTATTTATCCTTTACCTCAGTGTGCTTACATTCCACAACATACTCCTATACCTCGATATATCACCTTACCTTAATGCACCCTTATATATTTTCACAGCAAAACCAAGGTGAGGATTTCACCTGATACAGGTGTGCTTTATGTGGCTAGCACACTGAGACAAAAGTATACACTGTGGATATCATAAAAAACTGATACTCAAATTGTGGCCCAGGCTCTACTTGAGGTTTACCTTGGCTTCATAGACTTTCTGCTCTTATAACTGCTGGGCTTTATACAAAGATTATCTGAGAGATGTGGACCCGACTGTGATTCAGTGCAACTTTGCCTTTCTTGCTGAAGACAGCAGGGTGACAATGATATAGCCGATTTCAGTGAGTAGTGCAGTATATATCATTATATATCCCAAAGCTACTAGACCTCTTTTCAGTAGCCTCCAGAAGGAGGGTACCTTTACTGTCTTATCATTTGAACCTTACATATTGATTAAGATTTACCAAAATGTTCTGTAAATTCATTGTCTCCTGCATGAAATTGATTTCTAGAATGTGATGTGTTGTTTCTGTATACCCTTTAAGCATGGTGTGTTATAGTGCTACAGTGTGTTACATGGCTGTAGTTGCTTGGCAAAAGGTCTCCTTCCCTTTCTCCTTTCCCATCTCTCTTTCTCCCTCCGTTTTTAAGTTTTTCAATACATCTAAGATCATAAAAATCGATTGTTTGCAGGCTTGCAAGTCCGATGGTTTGAGGAAGCTTTTAATGCTCAACATGTTAAACTTTTATGAATCTTAGTGAACTGCAAATGTTGGCAATGTGGACTTCTGGTTGGCGCTGAGGCTAAATCCCAACCTGAGTGATCATGAATTGCCACAATTGGTTTCCGTATCCCTGGATGAGGGAGGTGTGCAGTCAATCCATTCATAGTCATTATATGGTGACTGCTGCTGAACAGTGTGCATGTGTGGAGATTTGGTGAAAGGAAAACATTGGGTTTATCTAGGATGGAAATATTTGCCTCACTGCTGTCCAAGTTCAAATCCTGCTGCCTTGGAAAAGCAGCCAGCATAATCAAAGACCCCACACACACCGGACATGCTCTCTTCCACCTTCTTCCGTGGGGAGAAAGATCACGTACCAACCGACTCAAGAACAGCTTTTTCTCTGCTGCCATCAGACTTTGAGTGGACCTACCTTGTATTAAGTTGATCTTTCTCTACATCCTAGCTATGACTGTAACACTATATCCTGCACCCTCTCCTCTCCTTCTCCCCTATGAACGGTAAGCTTTGTCTGTACAGTGCACAAGTAACAATACTTTTCACTGAATACCAATACATGTGACAATAATAAATTAAATCAGCAGCCTGCACTCACCCATGAAAAAATGGCCACTGGGCAAGTGGAGAAATGCCAATGGCTGTGGAAATATAGTCCAACATGAGTCACCACCTTTACAGAGGAATGTATAATTGGAAAAGAAAGGCAATGTGTAACTTGTTTCACTTAACAAAAGGGCTTTGTCTCTTAATAAGCAAACAGAGTAATCTATTCAGTAATGATACTTTCTGATGATCACAGCAGAATTGATGACACACCCAAAAAGAGAGAGAGGGAAATGTTTTCTACTTTTTTAGACTAGTTACGTTAAGTTTGACGGCACTAGTAATTATGAATACTGTTTTCCTGTCCAATGTGTTATGCGGGATGCCCATTAACAAGCCTGTGTTGTTCTTTGGGCCGACTTGAATGAATCCTATGTGCTCTTATTGAATCTAATGGTAGTTATGTTTTACCAAAAACCTGTAGAGCAGCTTCAAGTCTTACAGATTTGGAATGAGCATCCTTAATTTCAGTTTAGAAATGTGATCCATTTGATATATTCCGCTCTTTTTGATCATAAAAGTCATTCCTTAAAAGGCATCCAAAGTTGACTGCTTTATGTCGTATTATGCCTTACAGGCTTGTGAGTGAAAATGTTGAGAAAAGCATATTATACTGTTTGAACTGGACAAACAATAAAGAGGTGCGGGCAAATTTCATAAAAGTGTACATTAACCTTTCTGAGTTAGTTGAATTGCTTGACATTTTGAAAAACTTCCGAATGTGTTTAACTATCAGAATCCAACAACACATCATCCAGGATTGGAATTTTCATTATTAATGAACCAGTTTAATTTGCTCAACAGTTAGACGTTGATTAATAAGTTCTTCATTATATCCATTGGGATTCCATCCAATTCCTTCCATGAGATGCAGTGTCTATATGCAGCTCATGTGCACAGATCAAAGCACTGGCACCAGATTCCCTACAGCATGGCAGGATGCAGTCATACTGACTAGACACTAGGCAGGATCGCAGTGTATTTCTTAGCATCATTTGTGGGCTTTTTGTCTTGTTAAAGTAGGTTTAAGTTTTACTCATGGTCCTTATATACTGTTCTCAGCAGAGGTTGTAATACACTAATGGTGTGAGGAAAGTGGTGAAGGGAAATGCTCTGAAGGAAGCAATGGCAGTAGAAAATAGCTTATGCCGCAATTATTTTCTAGTCTTAATGGGAATGGATACATTTTAAGTGTTTATTTTTGCAGGTAATCAAATTCATGTGTTTTAATAACTGAAATGTATTTCACATGAGCAAATAGAGAAATGTTAGCCAAATTCATTTTAGAAAAAAAAATGAAACTAATTGCTGTGAACTTTTAAATCTGGGGCAAAATTGCTTTGGTCACTATGGTGTAATTTTTTGAAATCTACCATTCTCGTAGTGTGAAGCTTTATGCCAGGAGTATTAAATAAAGCATGATGCTAACCTCAATATGTTGTATATAAATCACATTTTTGTCAATAAGTTTGTGTAGTTGCGGTCTGGCCAGTGTTACTAGTGAAATGCATTTACTGTTCCCCTCCATGTTGACTGGAGGGAATGTTTATGAACCCATTTAGCATGGGTTCGCATACTAGGTGAAATGTTCTCTTTTATTTCAGGGTGTCAACTTGGGAGGGAAAGGTGGCATGTAGCCTGCTGGCTGCGCAGCCAGATTTTCCCACCAAACCTTTACACACATGGAAGCCCCTGCCACGGACAGGAAACTCCTCCCACCCCAAACCTCCCCAAAGGAAAACTCCCCATGGCACCACTCACGGCAGTGCTGGGGGCAAAGTCAGGGGACAGCGCTGGGGTACTTCCCAGGCGTGGCCCCTCTCCTGCTCCGCAGGGGCTGTACTTACTCGTCCACTCCCAATGGGTTCTGTTCACTAGTTCCCCATTTGTATAGACCTATTGGAGGCCCGCTAGTTATATTTAAATGAATTCAAATAGGTTCCTCGTCATTGCTTGGTGGAATCCCCATTACGTCGCTGGGGAGGGGTTGGGGGGGGGGGGGGGGGGCGTGGTTGGCACGAGAATAATTAGGCGGGGAAATATTGCGGGTGTAAAAGCCATTTTGGGACTCCTCCTTGATTTCCTCCCCCTTGTCACCCCCACTGGCTGAAAACAGGGATGGAAAATCTCCCCCAATACCGATGCTGTTTTAATAACGGATAGGAGAATGGGTTTTGAATGGGTTGAAATTGGGCTCATAACTAGCAGACCAGTTTTGAGCTGTTACAGACTTGCCGGATAGGGCTTTAGAAGTTCCAGCAGGCAGACTATTTTAATAATATCAGGTTATTTTGTGCCTGATCACTGCAGCAGTTAAAATTACAATGTTCAGGAATTACCACTGCCCTGTCTGGTTGGTGTAACAAGTTGTATTCTGTTTGAAGTCAGATAGTATTGTCTAAATGTCAGGTGGTATTAATAGTACACAACTGAAACTTTTCCCATTGTTACATCTATATAGAAAGCTGGTCCTATATTACCTGACAGTTATTTGTATTATTTTTGCCTTCGTCTTGATATGAAAGGGTAAAAATGCTGCTCTCATTGAAGGCAACACACTCATGACAAATCTACCTCTTGTTATTTTAATAACAAAGAGACAAAATTGGTATAAATACATTGGGCTGAATTTAATGTAGGTGATGGGAGTCTCACTCACTGGCTAGAGAGCTGTTAAGAGTCCTGAGTCACCTCTTTTCAGAAAGGCATGGGCAATGGTGGATCTTGTGTGGCTTTTGCTACCAAATAAACCTGTTGGACTTTAACCTGATGTTGTTAAACTTCTTAATGGTGGGCCTGCCAGGATCAAGGACTCTGGGGTTGGAAGTCCTCCCTGCCGAGAGCTGCCAGCAGCTCTAATTGTTTGACAGCACCATTAGGGAGGCTGCTGCCAGTAATGCACCCACCTGTGACCCAGGATTACCAAAGCGCCCAGGCCACAGGTGAGTAATGGCAAGTTGGGTATCGTGGGGTGGATGGGGGATGGCAGTTGGCAGTAGGGACAAGGCCCTGGCTCTCAGCGGGACCCCCTTCCCAATGCTGGTCCATTGATCAGTGCCTTTGAATGAGGTAGAGTCCCTCCCCCTCCCTTGCACACAAGCATCACTGACAAGGCTGGCATTTCAAATTTTCTGCATGAACAGTCCCCCCCCCATCTGCCATTAGGTGAATACCACTGGTGTTGGGATGAGTTTAAAGTTTATTTATTTGTGTCACAAGTAGGCTTACATTAACACTGCAATGAAGTTACTGTGAAAATCCCCTAGTCGCCATACTCAGGCGCCTGTTCGGGTAGACTGAGGGAGAATTTAGCATGGCCAATGCACCTAACCAGTATGTCTTTGGGACTGTGGGAGGAAACCGGAGCCTCGAGAGGAAACCCACGCAGACATGGGGAGAACGTGCAAACTCCACACAGACAGTGACCCTATCCAGAAAGGTACATAGGTGACGGACTGTCTAGGTGTTGGAATTAATTGTCCGCTTAAATGGTGGGGTGGTTGCCCGCAGGCCTTCTTGTCATGGGCTTAATCACGGCAAAGGTAGGAAAGTAACATGGTCCCCTCCCACTACTCCCCCGTCTGATTAAATGCTCACCCACCTCCCTACTACCCAATTGGCCGTGTGGGAGTTCATTAAATTTTGCCAGTTAAGTGTTAATAAGTAAACAGCATTGATTGTAATTTCTATCCTGTGAGATGCACAAAGAAAATCTATTGGCTCAGCACTGTATCTGTTAACCTCTCCTATATCCAATATCTTTCTCAAAGGAGGAAAGCACAGTAGGTTTTTGTGTGTATTATAAAGAATTAATATATAAAAACCGGTGGGGGAATATGTTTTAAAACAGTCATGTTTCTTAGTTTGGGAATTATTCATCAAGGCCTCAAGCTTTGTGCTGCTGGTTTAGGACATTGCTGAAACATAGCTGTGTTAATGATGATTCAGAACATAATGCTTAGGCACGTACTGATACTAAAAGATGGTCAGTCAGCACTTTTTAGGACCTAATTCTAGAAATGCAGCCATGTTTGGGGTGGAATGCCAGATGCAAATTAGAATTTGGAGGTAGAGGAAGCAATACAGAATCTCTACAGTGTAAAAGGAGGCCATTCGGCCCTTCGAGTTTGCACCAACTCTCTGACAGAGCTTTTTACCCAGGCCCTTTCCCCGTAACCCTGCATGTTTAGAGGGGGTAACCCATGCCAACAGATTTGGGAGGAACATATTCCTCTTCTTTTCTCCAGGAGTTCTTGTCATCAACCTCAGGATGTTTGGTGCGTTGGTCAGGTAGTTGGATTCAACTCAGTGATAGAGGTAGCCAGTTGTTTCATTGATTGCCTATAGATCTGCTGTGGAACATGTTGATTGATTACCGACAAGAGCAGCTTCTCTGAATTACTATCGCTTTTATGATGTCAGCTTGTGTCGTCTCAAACCAGGCACAAAATAGATAGTCTGAGAGGATCTATTAACCATTGTAATTCAGAAAATAATCAACAAGGAGATTGAAAAAAACGCCACACAGTCACTGAAGAAAAACATGGAAAATTCTATATATGTATATCCTATACCAGCTAATGGGGGAAGGAAAAGAAATGTTTATCTGCCTGTGCGCTTGCCAGTTTTCAATTCATCCTTCTCCATTCACTTTAATAACCAGAAAAATTGTGGACTGTCCATTGCAGAGTGTGGAACCTTTTGCATAACATACAGTTTTTTATTTGAATGAGAAAGTGCTTGGATTTAACATCCCTTTGAAGGCATTTGCCGTCAAAAGTTTAGAACTGCTTCTTAACACTTCATAGAGCATTAAGTGGCACAGTGGTTAGCACTGCTGCCTCACAGTGACAGGGAGCCAGGTTCAATTCCAGCCTTGGGTGACTGTCTGTGTGGAGTTTGCATGCTCTCCCCATGTTTGCGTGGGTTTCCTCCGGGTGCTCAGGTCTTCTCCCACAGTCCAAAGATGTGTAGATTAGGTGTTTTGGTCATTCTAAATTGACTATTAGTGTCAGGTGGATTAGCAGGGTAGAGAGGTGTGATTAGAGTGAAAGGGCCTGGGTGGAATTGTGGTTGGTGCAGACTTGATGGGCTGAATGGCCTCCTTCTGCACTGTCGAGATTCTTTGAGGTAGTAAATTATGCTCATTTACAACTTTGAAATTTTGTGTTATTGTTGAAGTTTGAAAATAGTTATTTGTTTTCTTGTTCTTGTTTTATACAATGGCTTTACTCTACTAAGGAAAGGAACGACTTGCATTTATAGAGTACCTATCAAGTCTCTCCAAAACATCTTGCAGCAGTACATAATAACTTACTTCAAGAACCAGAGGGTGGTGACGGTCTGGAATGCGTTGCCTGGGAGGGTGGGAGAGGTGGGTTGCCTCACATCCTTTAAAAAGTATCTGGATGACATCAAAAGGCTATGGGCCAAGCGTTGGTAAATGGGATTAAATAGGAGGTCAGATATTTCTCGCGTGTCGGTGCACAGTTAATGGGCTGAAGGGCCTCTTCTGCACTGTATGATTCTATGATTCTAAGAGTTATACCAGCAAACACTGCAGCTGTTTTTACTCACACCCACATCTTACAAACATAAACAAAATAGATGACCAGTTAATTTGTTTTGCTGCTTTTGGTTGAGCAATAAATCTTGCCCAGGGCATCCCTCCTCTTCAGATAGTACTATGGATCTTTTATGTCCATTTCCAACAATATAACACATATTAAATTTATTTTTAACACTAATCTAAAGGGTGCACCTCCAGCAACATTACTCTGCTGTGGTGGAATTCTCCGATGGACTGTATGCTCCACTTTCCTGGAGAAGCTGGGCTTTCAAGACCCGGCCAGTAATGTAGAGCCGCATTGGGCTGCAGAAAAGTATGGTTAGAGAATCAATCCAATGGCGATTGCTGCTTTTTGGAAGAACTGGGCCATTAAAACCTAGTCACATCACCTGCTGCTGTCACCCTTCCCACCCACCAAACTACCCACCTCACCCACTGCACCCTCTTACTGCCACCCAACCCACTTACCTCACCCATTCTACCACCCTGCCGGCTCACTCCTTGACCCATTTATTCCCTGACCCGCCTGCTATCTTCCCAGTGCTCCAGTTTTACGATGAAACTCTTCATGAGACTGTATCTTCTGCAGAAAAAAAAAGGACCCAATTTCAATATTGTTTTTGTTTGATCAACTTAACACTTGTAAATTATAGGTATTTTAATGAAATTCAACTTAATCGAACTGCACGACAGCACAAATTGTTTTGAGTCAGATCACCACAAACTGACAGTGAAGGGTAAAGGCAGGGCAACAGGGGCTAAATGACTTACTCCTGTTCCTTTGTTACTGCAGGGGAAGTAAGAGACAAGGCTTACACATATGAGGATGTCCAATTCCACTGGTTGGTGAGATTCACTGTAATTCGTGGATGACCTGTAAATCATAAACTTTAGGTGTTTAGCTTTGCATCTTTGTGTTCTAAGTTGAAGTGGAATATTTAAGTTTATTTATTAGCGTTGCAAGTAGGCGAACAATGAAGTTACTGTGAAAATCCTCTAGTTGTCACACTCCAGCAGGTGCCTGTTCGGGTACACTAAGGGAGAATTTAGCATGGCCAATGCACCTAACCAGCATGTCTTTCGGACTGTGGGAGGAAACCGGAGCACTTGGAGGAAACCCAAGCAGACAGGGGGAAGAACGGGCAAACTCCACACAGCCAATGACCCAAATAGGGAATTAAACCCTGTGTCCCTGGCGCTGTGAGGCAGCAGTGATAACCACAGTGCCGACCAGTTGAAATTCAGCAATTCCACAGTATCAGTTACAAACCATGGAAGGAGCTTTTCTAATTTACAATCATTTAAAATCTTAAAAATAAGCCTGAGGAAGATGTTTTCTCAGTCCTGCATCTTATTCTTTCAATGAAACCCAGCAGCTAAGGCCAGTTGAGACCGGTAAATACTGGATAATCTTCAGTTCATTGTATTTGTGTCTGTTAGACCCATCCAACAGCAGATATCATTTCAGACTGATGTAAACTTAAAGGGCTTTTCCTTGGGCCTCGGTTATTGATTGGGAAACAGCAGTAAATCACAGTTCTGATTTTTATGCTTAAGTCGATTACTGGTAAGTCAGTGCAAGGGTCTCTGCTGTTCATTTGAGCACATCAAAGTGTTATGGCAAGAATTTAAAAATGATTTAGTACTCATTTATGTTTGGTAAAGAAACCAGCAATAAAAAGATACTTAGAAATTAGTATTCAGTCTGTACTCAGTTCCATTATCACTTAACCTGAGGAGAAATGAATGACCAAGATAAATTGGGCTGAAAAAAAATCATTAACAGCCAATTTCATGTGTTGCCAATGGATGGTGGTTGAAATATAGGCTGGATTTTTCGCTGTGGCTGGGATTCTCCACTCCTGCTGTTGTGAATGGAGATTTGGCTGAGTGCCAATTTCTCCCTTCTCACTCGCTGCGCTAGCAGGGCATGCGAGACTGGAGAATTCCAGCCATTGTCTCACTGGGAAATACTTTCTACTGCACAAGAAGAAAAATCCAAACCCATCCTCTTCCCTCATTCTCTTCTGAATGCAGTAACTCTGAATCACAAAGGCGAGATTCTTCTGGGCCCCGTCGCCATGGGGAAACCCGTGATGGGCCCGGTCAGCCATTGAAATCCCCGTTCGCAGAAGATCCGGATGATCCCGCCGGCACGATGAGCCGGAATGTTCCAGTCAACGTTTCAGTATTTTGCCCAGTGGGACATTGTCGATGTGTCAACCTGCGCAAATGTCACCGTGCTGCTTAGCTTGGAGGAGGCCATCACGTGTAGTCCAACCCTACTATCCCAACATGTGCATTCAGGTTCAGGAAAAATATAGCAGATGCGGCTGCATTTGTGTTGAGTAAAACATTATTAATGGATAGAATTGTCCCAAAATTCATCAGAGGCTGGAATTTTCTGCCCGTTTTCGCTGGCGAGGTCTTCCGGTTCCATCAATGGTGTATAGCGAATCTGGGGGTACGCTCTATATTGTCACTCTGGTGTGGCAGGGCCTGACAATGCTGGTAAGGCTCCACAGAAATCGGGGCACCATCTTTAAAGGGTGCCCCGATCTGCGCAAAAAATAACCCCCCTCCCTCCCATGGACATGAAGGACCCCAATTCCCCAGTAACATTGGGTGATGCCCCCCCTCACCACACATGCATTGGGCAACCTCCCCCCACTACACATAAGAAGAATCCCCCAGTGGGGCTCCCAGAAGGGCCCAAGCCTGGCACTAACCGGGTGAGGGGACATGTCCCCTACCACTCAGGGGCTATACTTGTGTCATTACCTGTGGGGCCCCCCTGGCTTGGTCATCAGGACTAGTTTTTCTTTTTGAAAGCCAGTATTGATTCGGCATCATGATGCCATATTTGGTTGAGTGGGAAGATATGATGAGAATGGGAGTAGCAGTGCCACTAATTGTATTGTAATGCATACAAATCAGGCATTGTGGTGTGGTGGAAATAGTTTCAAAATGGAGGACAGAGTCCATGGTCTGAAGTTGTTGAACTCAGCGTTAAGTTCAGGAGGCTGTAAAGTGCCTTCTTGAAAATGAGATGTTGTTCCTTCAGTTTGTAATGGGCTTCAATGGAGTTCAATTTCAGACCATGAACTCTGTCCTTAATTTTGATATTGTTTTTCCACCCCACCTCCCATTAGCCCTACCAAGGGCCAGTGGGTTGCCAGGAGTTGCCTAGGCAGTGCCTGGGCATGACTCTCTCCTTGCCATACACTGCACTCATCACCCTGGGAGGTCTGCTCACCTGGTGCACACCTTCGGGCACCAGTTGTAATTCACGCTGTTCTGCCGTCATGCCGCGTGGACGGGTTTTTTGACCGGGGATGACTCTGGTCTATGGGCCTGATAATGACATGTTAATTTATTATAATTAGGTTCCCAATGTTGAATGTCAGAAATGCGTCCTGGTACTGACAGGGGAGGGGACAATCGCGTCACGCATTTACGCTGACGTAAAACACGACCTTGCGCTTCTCGTGATATTTTCCGCTCCCATGGCAAACCTGTCCGATGCAAACGGGAGCTGAAAATCCTGGCCTCTGACCTGTCTCACCCAAACAAACGTCAGGAATTTTCTCAGGGGCTTTTCCAAGTGAAACTTCAGCAGAATGGCCAGAGAAGCCACATTAACGGAGCTTCCACCAAAGTTATCAAAAAAAGTTTGGGGGAAACTTCTGAGGAAATCAGAAAAAAGCAACCTGGACAGCTCAATGTGAACTGCGTCAGAGTGTTCTGTGGAAAGAGCTGAAAAAGAGGAACAAGGGAATTGAGAGTGAATCATCAAAGCCAAGGAACATAAATATTGGGGGAAGAAAAGCTGTTATTCTGAGTACCAAATGTCACCAGTTTATTGAAAAAAAAGACCAGGGCTTCTCCATTGCGAGTCATGGCATTGCAACATTTACAGATGCTTATGTCAAGTTGAGCAGTACAAATACAAAACATTCAGTCTTTACATTCCAAGAACAGTGAATAAACAGAATGTCATCAGTGATAACTGACAAATTAGAAAGATTTAAAGTTTTTTAAGAAGTTTAAAGTTTATTTATTAGTGTCACAAGTAGGCTTACATTAACCTTGCAATGAAGTTACTGTGAAAATTCCCTAGTTGCCACACTCCAACGCCTGTTCGGGTACACTGCAGAAGAATTTATCATGGCCAACGCACCTAACGGGTGGCACGGTAGCACAGTGGTTTGCACCGTTGCTTTGCAGCGCCAGGGACTTGGGTTCAATTCCCAGCTTGGGTCACTGTCTGTGTGGAGTTTGCATGTTCTCCCTGTGTCTGCATGGGTTTCCTCCCGCAATCTGAAAGACGTGCTGGTTAGGTGCATTGACCTGAACAAGTGCCAGACTGTGGCGACTAGGGGAATTTCACAGTAACTTCATTGCAGTGTTAACGTAAGCCTTACTTGTGACTAATAAATAAACTTTTTTTAACCAGTACGTCTTTCGGACCACGGGAGGAAACCGGAGCACCCGGAGGAAGCCCACACAGACATAGGGAGAACGTTCAAACTCCATGCAGACAGTGACCCGAGGCTGGAATTGAACATGGCTCCCTGGCACTGTGAGGCAGTAGTGCTAACCACTGTGCTACTGTGCGACCCTAAATCCAAATGCTAATAATTTCTTAACAAGCCATTGCAATTATCTTCTCAGTGTTGTTGAACTATAGCAATTCCTCCATAACTGTAAAATCTGTCCTGAAAGTCATGCAAACACAATCATTTACATGGTATGAGTGAAGAATGTCTAAACACTGGTGAATTTATGATAAAGTCATTTCCTCTTGTTTTTGATAGGCAAGGCCTCAGTCCACAGCAAATGCTGTTCCCTAGGATGAATGAGTCATAGTCAACTGATGCCAATCTCTTCTCAGCATGAGCTTACAAGAGTATTTCTTTGGACATATGCACAGATCTTGAGTAACCATGACTGGTCCCCTAGGGGTTATAGAAAAAAAATAGCTTTTCTTTCATGACCATAAACTAGAACATTCAAAGTGGATGGCACAATTGCTTCAGTAGGTTTTATATTGGAAAACAAGATGGTCAGTATGCGAGGAGTGTAAAATTAAGTAAAGTTTATTTATTAATCACAAGTAAGGCTTACATTAACACTGCAATGAAGTTACTGTGAAATTCCCCTAGTTGCCACAGTCCGGCGCCTGTTCGGGTCAATGCACCTAATCAGCACGCCTTTCAGATTGTGGGAGGTAACCGGAGGAAACCCACACAGACACAGGGAGAACGTGCAAACTCTGCACAGACAGTGACCCAAGCTGAGAATTGACCCCGGGTCCCTGGCGCTGTGAGGCAGCAGTGCTAACCACTGTGCCACCGTGCCAAAATATCTTCGGTTCGGAAATCAATCAATAGTAGCTTTGATAATATGACTTGTTTGAAAAGTCGATTTATATGTTTTGCCAGATGGAGTTATAATTTTGAGTCAAGGCTGGATGTCGAGCTCAATCTCAAGCAAGTAATCAACGGGGCCAGCAATTTTAAACCATTATCAATTTGTTTTGCAAGGTGAAAATGGAACTCGAATATTTTGATTGTCTGACTATCGAATAGATACCCTTTTAAAAGGAAGGAACATCCTTATAAACCAGGAAACCTCCTGGAGTTTTCCGACTTCTCTTCATTGATCATTTATAAGCAGTTTGTGCTATTAAAAGAGAAAAATATTGGAAAGAAGTTCAAATCCTGAATTAGTAAAAGTGAGATGAGAACGTAGTTAAGATAAAAGAAGACAAAGTGCTGTTACCTAAAGGATTATACCTAAAGATCCTGAGAGAAAGGTGGCAACAAACACTGACCACCTTAAATTTCAGGGTTCCACTTTTAAAATTAAGTTACCTTATGTGGGCGTCACTGGCTAGGCCAGCATTTATTACAGATTCCCTAGGTGCTCTTAAGAAGGTGGTAGTGAGCTACCTTCTTGAATCGCTGTACTTCATGTGGTGTAGGTTCACTCACAGTACTGTTAGGGTCGCAGTTGCAGGATTTTGACCCAGCAGCAGTGAAGGAACGGCGATATATTTCCAAATCAGGATTGTGAGTGGGTTGGAGGGGAGTTTCCAGGTGGTGGCGTGTCCAGGTTTCTGCTGCCCTTGTCCTTCTGGGTGGTACTTGTCGTGGGTTTGGAAGGTGCTGTCTAAGGAGCCTTGAGGAGTTCCTGCAGTGCACCTTGTGACAATGCATCTTATTGATAGTGGATGTATACCAGTGGACTGGAGAGTAATCAGCACAGTACCCTTACTCACAAGGTCTACTCACACTTCAAGGGAAAAAAATCTTCCTGACATCAGGGGCTGGAATTTTCCTCCAGGATTGGGAAAAATGGATCAGGACTGTTTCTAGGTCCCGAACCAGTCCCCAGGGAGGAAAACATTACCCACTGGGACTTTCACAAGGAAGCCCTACTAATTGGTATAAAGACATTTCTCCAGTCAATTAAGAATGGTGGTTAGGTTTTTGAGGTTGGAAGGCCAATCAAAAGTCTTCCCACTTGAGAGGCGCAGCAGACTGTCATGGGAGGTAAGAGAGAGTGAGAGAGAGGACTTCACAATGGCGCTCTCTCTAATTTTTTCAAATCTTTCATTAAAACATAGATTCAGCATTCAGGCCATGACTGTGGGGGATGAGAGAGAGAGACATTACAGGAATTTGGATGGCCGCTGGAAAACTGTGGGCAGCACGGTGGCACAGTGGTTACCATTGCTGCCTCACAGCACCAGGGACCTGGGTTCAATTCCCGCTTTGGGTTACTGTCTGTGTGGAATTTGCACATTCTCCCCGTGTCTGCATGGGTTTGCTTCGGTTTCCTCCCACAGTGTGAAAGACGTGCTGGTTAGGTGCATTGGCCATGCTAAATTCTCCCTCAGTGTACCCGAACAGGCACCGCCGGACTGTGGCAACTAGAGGATTTTCACAGTAACTTCATTGCAGTGTTAATGTGAGCCTACTTGTGACTAATAAATAAACTTTTCAGTTTGTCTCCCTTAATTGGCCTTAGTTAGGCTCTTAATGAGTCTGATTGGCTGTTGTCACGTGAGTGGGTGTCCTGTTAGCCTGGATTCAGCTCCGCAAACAGGGACAGAGCTGTGATCAAACGGGGGGACCAGCATGCTGGCCAGCAGTACCACTTTTCAGTCCCTGTCACCTCTGATCTAAACCCCCTAGTTTTTTTCCTTTCCACCTTTTCCAATACCCTGGTACATCTTGAAGGATACGCTGAATCAACCTTATTAATGCCTTTTTAAAGATGTCCTACGCTGAGAAGGTTGCCTCCCAGTTGATCCCCTTCCAATAACAACAATGGCAGGTATTATGCAGCGCTGTTAATATAATAAAACAAATCAAGGCGCTTTGACATCAATCGTCTAACAGGTACTTATTTTCTTCCCCTTAGCCAGTTTCCTTTCCACATTCTTGTTTAACCATGGTATCGCACTGCTTTCAGCTTCAGCTGTTGCCTTTCACAAGCAATTTTAGCCACGTAACTGGATCAAGTCAAGTGATTTTCCACTGACCATTTGGAATGTTACTTACAGAAGTCAAAGATGCTTACCCGGCAGGATCTTCCATCCAAGGGGTTAAAAGTAAAGCTTCAATCAAAATGGAGTCATGCAACCTCCTTAAAATATATTTTAAAATTACTTACCCGTTGGGAGCACATTGGTTGCCTGCCCACCCATTGTTACCACCCCACCCCAGACCTGCCTTCACTAAAGCTGGTCGTGATGCATTAGAAGTTGGTTGGAATTGGGCTTCCTACCCCAGGTACCCCAGCCAGGGTGTTGGAGTAGGGAGGAATGTTAAATTGACTACCTTTCCTCTAAACAGTCACAAAGACAAGTTAGGAAGTCGCATACCATGTTTATGTAGCATCATGATAATCTAGAGGATAAGCTTCTCTATGTTCTAATAGCTTGCCTACCATTCTGTATAAAAGTGGAAGGAGCCTTCTATCTCCCCACAACATAATCATCCTGATCTTACACCTCACAATACTCATATGAGGCTTAATAGAACAAATGTTTTTTGGGGCGGCACAGTGGCACAATGGTTAGCACTGCTGCCTCACACCACCAGGGACCCGGGTTCAATTCCCCTTGGGTCACTGTCTGTGTGGAGTCTACATGTTCTCCCTGCGTCTGTGTTGGTTTCTTCCGGTTGCTCGGGTTTTCTCCCACAGTCCGAAAGATGTGCTGGTTAGGTGCATTGGCTGTGCTAAATTCTCCCTCAGTGTACCTGAACAGGCGCCGGAGTGTGGTGACTGGGGGATTTTCACAGTAACTTCATTGCAGTGTTAATGTAAGCCTATTTGTGACACTAATAAATAAACTTGAAGATGTTGTATCAATTTTTAATTAAATCATGGCAAATCAAATAAATTATTAAGGGAAGCACGTAGATACTCATGAAAAGATTAGACCGTTTTTGAAAGGCTTGCTACATGCTCTGATTGTTTGATAGCTGGAAATCGTAGCCTCTTGTCGGCTGACTTTAAAGGCATAGAGTGTCTTTGAAACAAAACCCCATTATTTTTATTCTATCCTACAGTCACCTGCATTGATCCTGCCAGCAAAACAGTTACCTCCCACAGGCAACAATGAGGTTCGTTTTGTAATTTGACAAGAAGCTGGTAGATATATAGCTAAGATTACATGCTATATAATAATTTGCATTCATTTGCAAATTCTTTGAAGCTGTTTAGTGCTGACTGAATACCTTTACAATACAGAAATCAAGGGCGTTAAGCCACATAAATCTGTCCGGCTGCCCACCTTTTGGCATAAAGTACAAGAGCCTGGAGGAGTACCTGTACTATCTATTACAGATGCCCAATGCCAAAGTACATGAATGAATGTTTTCTGTCAGGCTTTCCATACATCAGATCTTCAAGATCAAAGCAAATGAACCCGGGTTAGCACTGGATGAGAGAGATTATGAAAGTGACATTATGCTTTGAGCAGTTGTCCTGAGTCACAGGCTGTCAATATGAAAACAGGGTGAAATTTGAATTATTCGTGAATACTGTAGATATAAACATGCTTGGAGAAGAAGAAAGGTGAGATAATGAACAGTAGAAGGAATCTGGGACAGGATGATCTATATTTCATCTTTATATTTTTCATGAGTTTAATGCCCCCCATTCAATTCCCTACATTAAAGTAATGTTTCATAGAAGAGGGAACATAAAACAGTACAGCACAGGAACAGACCCTTCAGCCCACAACACAACGCCAAATTAAACTAATCCCTTCTGCCTGCCCTTGGTCCATATCCCTCTATTCCTTGCACATTCATGTGCTTATCTAAAAGTTCCTTAAATGCCCCTATCGTATCTGCCTCCACCACCACCCCTGGCAGTGTGTTCCAGACACCTACCGCCCTCTGTGTGTTTGAAAAAAATTTGCTCCTCACATCTCCTTTGAACTTTCCCCCTCTCACCTTGGGGGTGAGCATGACCCAAGTATTAGACATTTGAACTCTGGGAAAAAGATTCTCACTGTCAACCTTATCTATGCCTCTCATAATTTCTTCTATCAGGTCTCCCCTCAGCCTCCGCCACTCCGGAGAAAAGCTTGTCTACCCTCTCCTTATACTCATACCCACTAACACAGGCAGCATCCTGGTAAACCTCTTCTGCACTCTTTTGTCAAACTCCTTGCAATGTCTTCCAGGGAAAAGAACACTTGCCATCTTTACTTGGACCAGACAATACGTTACTTCAATCCTATATTAATGTGATTGACGTTTAACTACCCTTTAATGTAATCTAGTCAGACAATCAGGTGTATCACCACCTTCTCAGGGTGACTAGGAATGATCAGTAAATCTCAGCAATGCCAAAGATGGCCACATATTTAAAAATAAATCAATAAGAACCTTTAGCTCTTCGGGGATACATGAGAGTGACAGAACACTACCAGCTCTCCAAGTATTCCATTTCTGCTTTATTGAGTGAGATCACCTTGCTCTATTTTTCCTTGGTGTACAACACTTAACAGCCCACCTTAGTTATTAAGTTAATTTTTAAAATTAAATGACAGTTTCTTTTTGATGATGCACCATTGTTTATTGGTAAGCAGAAGAAATTATTTAAATAAGTAATGAACAAACGAATGGGTGGCCAGATAATTGCTCACCAAGATCTGATTTACAACCATAGATATTGTATTTTGTTTGTAATGTGTTTTATTCCACCCCTCCCGCCCCACAAGCATCTTTCAATTTTTTTCCATGTTATTCACCATCCACTGACAGTAAGGTGTGTGTCTCTGCGTGGAGAGCGGGGCTGAATTTTTAATTTGGGGTCGTGACCCGGAAACGATTCAGCAACAGGTCATTACATTGATGTGGTGTGACGCAATCCAATTTTAAAATGCTAAGGTCCTAATTGGCCTGGGGGTGAGTTTACCACCCAATTAGCTGCGCCACTAGCTGCCCTCTAGCTCTTTAACTCTGTATACACCAGCATGCAGACTAGCTGACCAGACTAATCGAGTGCCCTTAGTCCTCCCTAACATTGTCAGAGCAAGTGGCCAGTTACATTACTGAGGCGTCAGCAGAGCGTACTAATGATGCATATTTGAGCAGGGGACGTCATTGACATCCCATCCCATGTGAATGTCATACTAGAATGGATGATGGAGGGCAGCCTTCTCATTAAAGTGTCTCTCTTCAGCCTGCATGGGACAAGTCCACAATCCCAGGGAAATGTTTAGAATGGGCGGTGGTGCGCCACATCACCGCACACAGACCCTGATGGAGGAGGCAGCACTGGATATCATAAGAGATAGCATTGGAATGACAGCCTCCAATACTCTCTGGTGAATAGAATTCCAAAGACCAATGACCCTCAGAGAGGAAATTTCTCATAAGGAGACCCCTTAGTTTTAAACTAGTTCTAGATTCCTCCACAAGTTCTCAGCATTTACCCTGTCAAGCCAACCCCTCTCATAATCTTATGTTTCAATAAGATCACCTCTCTTTCTTCTAAACGCCAATCACTGTAGGCCCAACCTTTCCTCATAAGTTGATGAGCTACGAATGAACGGACACTGCTCAACAATCACCAGGCAGGAGTGTTCCCTTCCTGTCAGGGAACACTTCAGCAGTCAAGGGCATTCAGCCTGCGATCTTTGGGTAAGCGTTCTCCAAAGCGGCCTTCAAGACACACGACAACGCAGAAGCGCCGAGCGGAAACTGATAGCCAAGTTCCACACACATGAGGACGGCCTCAACCAGGCTCTTGGGTTCATGTCACACTACGTGTAACCTCTACCATTTGGCCTGGGGTTGCAAAATCCTACTAACTGTCCTGGCTTGAGATAATTCACACCTCTTTAACCTATGTTTATCCCTCTCTCCACTCACATTGTCTGTACCTGTAAAGACTTGATTATCTGTAAAGACTCGCATTCCAAACATCATCTTGCAATTGAGTCTGTGCCTATATACGCCGTGTTTGTGGACCCAACTATACACTCACCTGATGAAGGAGCTGTGCTCCGAAAGCTCGTGATACCAAATAAACCTGTTGGAATTTAACCTGGTGTTGTGAGACTTCTTACTGTTTCCTCATAAGGTAACCCCTTCATTCCAGAGGAATCAGCCTAGTGAACCTTCTTTGAACTGCTTCTAAAGCAAGAATATCTCTCCTTAATTAAAGATACCTAGGTGTGGCCTCACCAATGTCCTGTGCAGTTGGAGCAAAAATTCCCTACTTTTATACTGTTTTCTAAGAAGAGGGTGCCATTGCCTCAGGCTGTAGGCAAGCAAAGTCCTAATATAAATCTAAATGTCACAACTTAATTTCTTTAGAGTCACAGTGTGATTTTTATGACAACATAGCAGCTGCCCGCACTGTATTTAACTCATCAACAAAACCCTGCAATATTCAGCAGAATAACCAGGGAAGGCCAAGGTAAGTAATAATTCTTATTCAACAACGTGCGTTCCTTGCGGGGGCAGGAAGAGCAGGGACTCTCTTTAGAGTTTCACAAAAATTCCTTAGGCTTCTCCTGGCCTGACCTTCTCTTCATTTTAACATCTAAGTTGAGTTTAAGTTTATTTATTAGTGTCACAAGTACTCTCACATTAATACTGCAATGAAGTTACTGTGGAAATCCCCTAGTTGCCACACTCCGGCCGGCGCCTGTTCATGGCCAATGCACCTAACCAGCACGTCTTTCAGACTGTGTGAGGAAACCCACACAGACACGGGGAGAATGTGCAGGCTCCGCACAGACAGTGACCCAAGCCAGGAATCGAACCTGGGTCCCTGGCACTGTGAGGCAGCAGTGCTAACCCACTGTGCCACCGTGCCACTCTGTTTAGGATCAATGCGTATTCTAGGCCTCGTCTTATGATGAGGGCTGTTGCCTCGGTTAGTGTCCTCCCACTCAAATTCCCACACCTGTTGGCTACTCTTGACATAATTCCCTCTAACTCTGAGCACAAAACTGATTTCAAGTGTTAAAATATGGCCGGGCCTTACCTCTTTCAGAAACCCTGGGTGCGATGCCCGCTTTGGTCTTCCCATGTATTACATACATATGTACTTATGTACATACGAACATACAAATACTGATCCCACCTTCCAGTTAAAATCTCTCTCATAATGTGAAGAGACATTGTGCAGCATGCATGTGATATCCTTGCTGATCCACAGCTCAAGTATAAATATCAATTAACATTCTTGCAACTGTGTTTTGCAAAGAAGCTCTGTTTCTTACCCCAGGGTGTATCATGACAGTGACAAGCTCTTATGAGCCATGCTATGGCACGTCTGATATGTTTTCTCACCTCCCTATACTGGCACTCAACAGGATGTTACAACAACTTGCTGGTTTTGACATAGAAAATGCTTTGTCCCTTTATGACCTTGTGATTCATGATGCCAGGCAATATGCATCATGAGGTAAAATCTGTACAGACTTGGGATTTAACTGGATTTTAAGCAGACAACTGTATTCAATCAAGTTCAAACCAGTTCAACATCTTGAAGGTTGACTATGTAGGGCCCAATTTAAATCTGTAATTAAGTTGTTTTTAACTGAGTTAGAATCTCACCATATGGGGGGGATTACCCCGTCCCTCCCGCTATGGGAATCGGGCGGGTGGACGATGAAAAGGTCCGTTGACCTCGATTTTCCGGTTTTGGGACGAGGCGACTGGAAAATGCCGCCCAAAATGTGCACTCACAAGGCACATAGGCTAGGATCCCTGTTCTACAAAAGATAAGACTCATATAATTCCAGAAGTCTCACAACACCAGCTTAAAGTCCAACAGGTTTGTTTGGAACCATGAGCTTTCAGTTTTCAGGTAATCAAGTCTTTACAGGTACAGACGGTATGAGTGGAGAGGGGGATAATCACAATTTAACGAGGTGTGAAATGTCTTAAGCCAGGACAGAAGGAAGATTTTGCAAGCCCAGGCCAAATGGTGGGGGTTACACATAATGTGACATGTGATCCCGGTTGAGACTGTCCTCATGCATGCAGAACTTGGCTATAAGTTTCTGCTCGGCAATTCTGCGTTGTGTGTCTTGTACAGTAAGGAGCCTCACAACACCAGGTTAAAGTCCAACAGGTTTATTTGGAATCATGAGCTTTCGGAGCGCTGCTCCTTCTTCAGGTGAGTGGAGAGGTGGGTTCAAAACACGGCATATATAGACAGAGACACAATTGCAAGATAATGGTTGGAATGTGAGTTTTTACAGGTAATAAAGACTCGATTTCCAACCATTATCTTGCAATTGTGTCTCTGTCTATGTGTGCCATGCTTGTGAACCCAACTCTCCGCTCACCTGATAAAGGAGCAGCACTCCGAAAGCTCATGATACCAAATAAACCTGTTGGACTTTAACCTGGTGTTGTGAGACTTCTTACTGTGCCCACCCCAGTCTAACGCCGGCATCTCCACATCATATAATTCCAGAATGGAAGCTCACAGGGAATGTAACTGTTATAGTTTAAGTGTTTTCTGAATCATTTGTCTGTGCTCATAGCAAAAAGGTCATTCTCATAAACAGTTGAGTCTTCAATAGACTGAAATCTGCATTCACACTCATGTCATGAATGGGGTCTGGGATTAGCAATTGTATCAAATAGTACAAAGGCATCTGAAACCTCAGACCTGGCATTTCCTTTAGTGTATTGAATCATGGAATCCCTACAGTGCAGAAGAATGCTATTAGGCTCATTGAGCCTGCACCGACAACAATCCCACCCAGACCCTCACCCGACGTATTTACCCTGCTAATCTCCTGACACTAAGGGAAAATTTAGCATGGCCAATCAACCTAACCCACACACCTTTGGACTGTGGGAGGAAACTGGAGCATCCGGAGGACACCCAGACATGAGGAGAATGTACAAACTCCACACAAACAGTCATCAGAGGCCAGAGTTGAACCCGGGTGCCTGGCGCTGTGAGACAGCAGTGCTAACCACTGTGCCACCATGCTGCCCTTCACACGCACATTTTGGGGAGTAGAGAAGAAGTGATGGAAGGATTCCTGAGCTGATTATCAGCCCGTTGAAGCATGTTATGAACACTCCTTCTGTGGTCCACAAGTCCTGGTGTTGGACTTGAATTCAGAGCTTTGAATAGCACCCCTACGCCACAAGACCTCCAGACCTGTCAATCATCTTTGACAAGAATGCTGATATATAAATGTTCACACATAATCAGATTTCTGTGAATGTGATCACCTCTTAGAGAGTTTTCATTTACATAATGCCTTTCATATTGTCAAATGCTTCACAACCAATCACTTTTCCAAATGCAGCCACTGTCAGGCCAACAAGGCAGGCAGTCTGTGCATAGATAGGGCTCATAAATGACAATGTTTGATCAGTTCACAGAATCAGAGAAGCACAGAAAGAGGCCATTCAGCCCATTAAATCTGTGCTGGTTCTCCAGAAGAGCAAATCACTTCGTGCCACTCCTTGCCTTCTCCCCATAGCCTCGTACATCCTTCCTTTTCAGATAATAGTCAAATATTTTCTTGAGTGCCTCAATTGAACCCACCTCCACCTCATTTTTAGGCAGTGCATTCCAGACCCTAGCCACTTGCTGCATGAAAATGCTTTCCCTCCTGCCACCATTGTTTCAAATTTGTGCTTCTCCAATCTAATCAAATGTAATTTTTGGCTGAGGACATCTAGAGAATTCTTCTCTTCTTTGAATAGTGCTACGGAATCTTTATCACAATTGCTGAACAGGCAAGACTAAACCTGGATGAGGCTTCAATCCAAAACTTTCTCTGTGGAGTTTTCCCATCCCGCCTGCCACGGGAATCGTAGCGGGCGGGACAGGACCATGCAAAGGTCCATTGACCTTGGGTGAAATTTTCCGGTCTTGTGGTGAGCAAAGCTGGAAAATCCCGTCCTTTGACTCAGAGGTAAAAGTACAGACAAATTAAATAATGTGCAGCTAAATTAGCAGCTAAAACAAAATAGTAACCGATTGTAGCATTGCAACAATGGCAATTTGAAAATCTGGGCTTTAGCTCAAGGTCTATCCTCTTTGTTTAGCTAATGTTAGAAAGATTGGCTTGACTTCCCATTTCCGAACTCTCTCATTTTTAGCTGACATTCCTTGCATTTGCACACTTAATTTTGACAATCGTCTTCAACTTCAATCGGGTCACTCAAAAATGTTCTGCTTTCCAAACAAGAGACTTGCAACTTCCTGACGCCTACAATAATTATCATCTTAGAGTGGCACGGTGGCACAGTGGTTAGCACTGCTGCCTCACAGCACCAGGGAGCCGGGTTCGATTCCAGCCTCGTCGACTGTCTGTGTGGAATTTGCCCATTCTCCCCATTTCTGCGTGGGTTTCCTCTGGGTGCTCTGGTTCCCTCCCACAGTCCAAAGATGTGCGGGTTAGGTTGATTGGCCGTGCTAAATTACCCCTTAGTGTCAGGGAGATTAGCAGGGTAAATACGTGGGGTTATGGGGATAGGGCCAGGGTGGGATTGGTGTTGGTGCAGGTTTGATGGACCGAATGGCCTCCTTATGCACTGCAGGGATTCTATGAATCCTGCTTACTCATCTTTTTACTTGCTCAAGAACAAGGTAACCAAGTGATTGGATAAGCGGACTAGTCTGTCACCTTGGCTAGGTTGATTGTGCTGTAAAAACCATAAGACCATAAGACATAGGAGCAGAATTAGGCCACTCAGCCCATCGAGTCTGCTCCACCATTCAATCATGGCTGATATTTTTCTCCTGCCTTTTCCTCATAACCCCTGATCCCCTTATTAATCAAGAACCTATCTAGCTCTGTCTTAAAGACACTCAATGACCTGGCCTCCACAGCCTTCTGCAGCAGAGTTCCACAGATTCACCACTCTTTGGCTGAAGAAATTCCTCCTCATCTCTGTTTTGAAGGATCGTCCCTTTAGTCTGAGGTTGTGCCCTCTGGTTCTAGTTTTTCCTAATACTTTCCTCCTCTCCACTCCACTCTATCAAGGCCTCGCAGTATCCTGTAAGTTCCAATAAGATCACCCCTCATCCTTCTAAATTCTAATGAGTACAGACCCAGGGTCCTTGACTGTTCCTCATACGACAAGCTCTTCATTCCAAGGATTATTCTTGTGAACCTCCCCTGGACCCTTTCCAAAGTCAGCGCATTCTTTCTTAGATACGAGGCCCAAAACTGCTCACAAACTCCAAATGGGGTCTGACCAGAGCCTTATACAGCCTCAGAAGTACATCTTGCTCTTGTATTCTAGCCCTCTCGACATGAATGCTAACATTGCATTTGTCTTCTTAACTGCCAACTGAACCTGCACGTTAACCTTAAGTGAATCTTGAACAAGGACTCCCAAGTCCCTTTCTGTTTCTGATTTCCTAAGCATTTCCCCATTTAGAAAATAGTCCATGCCTCCATTCCTCCTTCCAAAGTGCATAACCTCACACTTTTCCACATTGTATTCCATCTGCCACTTCTTTGCCCACTCTCCTAACCTGTCCAAGTCCTTCTGCAGCCCACCTGCTTCCTCAATACCACTTGTCCCTCTACATATCTTTGTATCATCTGCAAACTTAGCAACAGTTCTTCAGTTCCTTCTTTCAAATCGTTAATGTATATTGTGAAAAGTTGTGGTCCCAGCATTTTCTTTTAGTCAAAGTCAGAAAGCCACATTAAGAAGGGTGAGCGGAGGGATGGGGGCGGGGGCGGGGACGGCGGTGGGGGTGGGGGGGGGGAGGTGGGGGAGATGAAGAGGTGGACATGGTGGAGGGAAGGGGGGGCGGAAAGGGGAGTGGGACAGAGGGAGACAGAAGGACCTCGCGGGACTGAAAAAAATCAGACTAGATTGGACATCTGATGTAGTTACATAGAATATTCTGTTGACATTCGTCTTCAAGGCCACACGTGAATGTCAAACATTTGGGTGAGGTTCCAGAGGATTCTGTGTCAATACAGCCTTACCCAAAAGAGACAGCCCCTTCATAAGATGGTCGGGTGGAAAATACAGTAAGAGTTTTAACAACACCAGGTTAAAGTCCAACAGGTTTATTTGGCAGCAAATGCCATTAGCTTTCAGAGCGCTGCTCCTTCGTCAGATGCAGTGGATATCTGCTCTCAAACAGGGCACAGAGACACAAAATCAAGTTACAGAATACTGATTAGAATGCAAATCTCTCCAGCCAACCAGGTCTTAAAGATGCAGGCAATGTGAGTGGAGGGAGCATTAGGCACAGGTTAAAAGAATGTGTATTGTCTCCAGACAGGACAGCCAGTGAGATTCTGCAAGTCCAGGAGGCAAGCTGTGGGGGTTACTGATAGTGTGACATAAACCCAACATCCCGGTTTACAAAAAAGCAGAGAGGAAAGGAAATTGCAAAAGTAATGAAATTATTGGAATGACTGGAAAGGAAGGTTTAAAAATTATATTCAACTGGAGAAATATATACTTTGTACCATGGGAAAGTTAAACAATGTTCAATTTCCATGTTGAGACAACATGACCAAATCAAAGCTACCACCGATAACTAAATATCGCTACTTAAACAAAACTGCCAATCAAACAAGCATTCAGTCAACATGAACAATGACTTATGATACTAAAGGACCATCAGAACCTCAGCATTTTTAAAAGAAGTAGTCTCTCAAGTTTTATGTTCATTGTCTGCTAGTGAATTGTATAAAGTTTCATCATACTTTCCAGCATTTCACACTTCTCCATCTCCTCCAGTAATTCTATTATAAGATTTTACTCAGCATTGCCAGTAGACATGCACCCGGTCACACACGCCTGTGCTCATCCTCTGAATATTTCTCATTGCATCCCTTTGTGAATTGTTTACTCATTGAATGTTATCCACCAGGGATTTTTCCCAGTACTCTGATTGAAAGTAATTGATGGTCAGTACATCAGTCAAAGTCCATGGAAAACATTTCTGCCTTGGTAGCCCATTTTGCCTGAGTCAGAAATTGTGGGTTCAGGCCCTACCCCAGGACTTGAAAACATTAATGTGACTGCAGTACTCAAGGAACATCCTCAAGTATGTCAATTTCCCAGGGGGATATTGAAGTGATGTTCTCTCTGAAGTAGGCAATTTTCCAAAAGCCATATTGGCACCATTCATAACGTGCCTACAATGCAGAGGGGAACACCGGATGGATATTCGTTCAAACCCCCTCTGCACAGCTGAAAGACCTTTAAATTTCAAAGCCAACGAAAGACCCTTATTCTGCCCAGCAACAGCGCAAAGCTGCATTTTAAACCGGCCTTTGGCCAAGGAAGATCGGGATATCTGCGAGTCAAGACCGAGAGTGGGCTATATGGCATAACCAGACTATCAATAAAATATTACAGGAATAAAATGGCCAAGGCAGGCAAAGAAACTTAGCAA
Source organism: Mustelus asterias (assembly GCF_964213995.1). NCBI lineage: Eukaryota > Metazoa > Chordata > Chondrichthyes > Carcharhiniformes > Triakidae > Mustelus > Mustelus asterias. The sequence continues at coordinate 60,578,577 of NC_135817.1, forward strand.
ACTAGGGTAAAAGGAATAAAAGATTAGATTAAATCTCCCTACACACAGCAGGACAAAATGACATTAACACCTAATCTCGCAAGCAGGGAACACAGACACAAAACAATGAGGTCAATTCAGATAAGGGGACACATAGAGGGGATAATGGGAAACACATTAAAACACCGGGGCAAGAACAGGTAGTCCCATTAACACAAACACACACCATACAAATGCAAATTGACAAGCCTCCCAGAGAACTTCCTGACCCGACAGACCACTTTATACATATTGTAAAAATGCATAATCAAATGTTCCCGCTCGAATTTGGATCCCTATAAAGATCCAGAGCTGATGTGAAAGGATTGAGATCAACGTGGCCAAGCCACTGTTTCTGAGCTGGTTACGCTGTTCTCCCTGGGTTCCCAGTAATTGTACAATAAAGAAAAACACTTTGAACGTTGCCTTGCGACTTGACTTCTTTGAATGCACTGGTACAAGGGATTTTTCCCTACAACATCTCAATGCCATCTGGTGGTTTTGCCAGATACTAAAGATCCTGGGACACTATTTGAAAAGAATTAGATGATTTTACAACCAACGTTCTTCCTCAATTGACATCACAAAAACACCTCAACGGGTCTTTCAACTCATTCCCATTTTTGAGCCCCAGTATGTCACATTTGCCCACATGACAATATAATTTCATAAATAACTCAATTGTGAAACATTTTGGGGCATATTAAGTGTAAGAGAAGGTTCTGACATGTCGTTGACTTTGGTTCTAGCACTCCTGTTCACTCCTATTCTGACAGCCTGTGATTGCCATCTGCTACCTCAGCAACACTATAACCCTCAGTATCAAATGGGAACTCTGAAGTTGGTGATGGTCTCTGTTTTAACATTATTAAAATCTTGCTTATGCTAGTGAAATACAACAAGGATTGTAAGCCTTTCAAATCTTTGGAACATTCTCACTTTTGCAATCAGAGCAGGAACTTTTCATGGACAGTTTTTGCAATTTTTGCAATACCTTGACCCAGTGAATGGAGTTCTGGTGAAAATTCTAGACACAAAGCGCCTGCCTGAGGGTGAACAGTCTACGTGTCTCTATTACAGGATGGCAATTGGCATTGTCACCAAAGAGAAGTACTTGCATTTCCACCTGTTGAATTGGATTTTGTTTGAACTTCTTGAACCATATATTCCCCCAGCCATGCATTATTTGAGAAATACATCACTGGTATTTTCTTTAGGTTCAGGGGATTGAATGAGAGAAGAATGAAACTGAGAGATAGATCAAACATTCCTTTACTTTTTCTTCCTGTGCAATCTCCATATTGTGATGCTATTATTATCTGATGTTGCTCAATAGAACACACTGGGTTTATCCTTGTTAAAGCCATAATGCATCCATTTACTTACTGTCAATTGAAAATTCTTTGCACCTATGAACTCCAATTAGAGGTCATAGAGGTTAACCGCATGGAAACAGGCCCTTCGGCCCAACTTGTCCATGCCGCCACATTTTTTTTAAACCCCTAAGCTAGTCCCAATTGCCCACGTTTAACCCATATCCCTCGATACCCATCTTACCCATGTAACTATCTAAATGCTTTTTAAAAGCATTTTAAAACGCCTCTACTACTACCTCTGGCAGCTTGTTCCAGACACTCATCACCCTGTGTGTGAAAAAATTGCCCATCTGGACACTTTTGTATCTCTCCCCTCTCACCTATGCCCTTTACTTTTAGACTCCCCTACCTATGGGAAAACATATAGCTGATCTATGCCCCTCATTATTTTATAGACAAAGAACAAAGAACAAAGAAAATTACAGCACAGGAACAGGCCCTTCGGCCCTCCAAGCCTGCACCGACCATGCTGCCTGACTTAACTAAAACCACCTACCCTTCCGGGGACCATATCCCTCTATTCACATCTCATTCATGTACTTGTCAAGATGCCCCTTAAAAGTCACTACCGAATCCGCATCCACTACCTCCCCTGGCAACGAGTTCCAGGCACCCACCACTCTCTGTGTAAAAAATCTGCCTCGTACATCTCTTTTAAAACTTGCCCCTCGCACCTTAAACCTATGCCCCCTACTAATTGACTCTTCCATCCTGGGAAAAAGCTTCTGACTATCCACTCTGTTCATGCCTCTCATAATCTTGTAGACTTCTATCAGGTCTCCCCTCAACCTCCATCGCTCCAGTGAGAAAAAACCAAGTTTCTCCAACCTCTCCTCATAGCTAATGCCCTCCATACCAGGCAACATCCTGGTAAATCTTTTCTGTACCCTCTCCAAAGCCTCCACATCCTTCTGGTAGCGTGGCGACCAGAATTGAACTCTATATTCCAAGTGCGGCCTCACTAAGGTTCTATAAAACATCAACATGACTTGCCAATTTTTAAACTCAATACCCTGGCTGATGAAGGCAAGCATGCCGTATGCCTTCTTGACTACCTTCTCCACCTGCAATGCCACTTTCAGTGACCTGTGTACCTGTACACCCAGATCCCTTTGCCTATCAATACTCCTAAGAGTTCTGCCATTTACTGTATATTTCCTATCTGTATTAGACCTTCCAAAATGCATTACCTCACATTTGTCCGGATTAAACTCCATCTGCCATCTCTTCTCCCAAGTCTCCAACTGATCTATATCCTGCTGTATCCTCTGATGGTCCTCATCGCTATCCGCAAATCCACCAACCTTTGTGTCGTCCGCAAACTTACTAATCAATCCAGTTACATTTTCCTCCAAATCATTTATATATATTACAAACAGCAAAGGTCCCAGCACCGATCCCTGAGGAATACCACTTGTCACAGCTCTCCATTCAGAAATGCACCCTTCCACTGCTACCCTCTGTCTTCTTTGACCGAGCCAGTTTTGTATCCACCTTGCCAGCTCACCTCTGATCCCATGCGACTTCACCTTCTGCACCAGTCTGCCATGAGGGACCTGTCAAAGGCCTTACTGAAGTCCATGTAGACAACATCCACTGCCCTACCCTCATCAATCATCCTCTATAAGACCTCTATAAGATCACCCCAAAGCCTCCTACGCTCCAGAGAAAAAAGTTCCAGTTTATCCAGCCTCTCCTTATAACTCAAACCATCAAGTCCTGGTAGCATCCTAGTAAACCTTTCCTGCCCTCTTTCTGGTTTAATAATATCCTTTCTATAACAGGGTGACCAGAACTGTACACAGTATTCCAAGTGTGGTCTTACCAACGTCTTGTACAACTTCAACAAGACGTCCCAACTCCTGTATTCAATGTGCTGACCAACGAAACCAAGCATACCGAATGCCTTCTTCACCACTCTGTCCACCTGTGACTCCACTTTCAAGGAGCTATGAAACTGTACCCCTAGATCTCTTTGTTCTATAACTCTCCAATTGTTAACTCTTGATCCTGGTTCCAATCAGAATGTGTCATATCTGGCCTGTTCTCATATAATAATATAATGTATTATAATAATAATAGGCCAAGTGGACTAGTTCTGCTTCTATTTTGTATGTTCTAGTATTCTAGTACCTGGCCTAGGTAGAGTTAAAGTTAAAAGTTAAAGTGTATTTATTAGTCACAAGTAAGGCTTACATTAACACTGCAATGAAGTTACTGTGAAATTCCCTTAGTCGCCACACTCCAGCTCCTGTTCGGTTCAATACACCTAACCAGCACGTCTTAACAAATTGTGGGAGGAAACCTGAGCACCTGGAGGGAACCCACACAGACACGGGGAGAATGTGCAAACTCCACACAGACAGTGACCCAAGCCGGGAATCGAACCTGGGTCCCTGGTGCTGTGAGGCAGCAGTGCTAACCCACTGTGCCACCGTGCCGCCCACATCCACCACCCCCCCGCACACCGCCCCCCCACCCCCCCCACCCCCCCCACCCCACCCACCCCACCCCGCACCCACTTCCCCTCACTTATCCTCTTTAACTACAAAAGATAATGAGACTAAAGAAAAACATTAAAAGGAGATTTACCTTTGGGGATAGGGGAGCGGGAAAAGAGAAATACGTCCCACTAGTCAAATGATTTTAAAACACAATTCCAGCAAAAGAAAATATACTCATTAGATAAGACAGGTACAGTGTACTAAGACAATAGGCAATAAAATACATCAATATTTTGTCAGTTATACGAGGCAATTCTTGGTTAATGGAAGGGGTTATGAATTATACATGAATTGAAATGTACAAAAACATAGTAAGCCAGACTGATGAGCATTATAGTGATATACAGCAAAGATAGAAACCAATCAGATTTATAGGTGGAAAAAAATTAAAACAAGTATGAAAAAAATCAATACACTGCAGGATTAGATATGTGAGTGGGATGAAAAAGCAGCAGTCCAAATCTGTCTATGATATGGGCGGTATGGTAGCACAGTGGTTAGCACTGCTGCTTCACAGCTCCAGGGGCCTGGGTTCGATTCCCGGCTTAGGTGACTGTCTGTGTGGAGTTTGCACATTCTCCTCGTGTCTGCGTGGGTTTCCTCTGGGTGCCCAGGTTTCCTCACACAGTCCAAAGATGTGCGGGTTAGGTTGATTGGCCAGGTTAAAAATTGCCCCTTAGAGTCCTAAGATGCGTAGGTTAGAGGGATTAGCGGGTAAATGTGTGGGGGTAGGGCCTGGGTGGGATTGTGGTCGGTGCAGACTCGATGGGCCGAATGGCCTCCTTCTGCACTGTAGGGTTTCTATGATTTCTATGATTCTATGATATGTGCTGGAATGACTGAAGCTGACACAAACCATTTGTTTTTGTAAGGCACATGTCTTTGCAGTTCCATGCATTGTTGGATTCAGGGCAAGATAATCCTAACATTGTCAATGTGAACCCGCCTTCCACATCAGCTAAAATGGAATGGGAAACAATTCTGGTGCAGTCTTTAAGACCTGCAACCTGTTACAAAGAACATTACTTCTCAGCAAGATGGCAGAGTTGTCAGCAGCTGGGATTATCAGGCCTGTAATTACATCAACAGTGAGCCTATCCCTGTCCCAGAGGACTGCAAGGAGTGGACACAGATGTCATTGTTTCTCGAGAGTGTGGCAGGGTAAACTGTTTCCCTGAGGCACCTTCTGTGGGAGCGTGGCCCCTTTAAGGGGGCAATCCTCAAGGGCCACGTTATTGGGCCAGATCCTATGAAGTATCAAGGCGGGAAACTGAGCCAATCGAGTGCTTAGCGGCGTGCCCTGGGTCGAGGAAGAGCCTCCATTCAAGCCAGGGAGCAAAGGAAATAGTTGCATTGTTGGTTCTGTCAGAGCCTTATTTGTAAATAGTTATTTATCATTAGTAATAAACCCTTTTATACTTAGAGCTACATCGAATCGCCCTCAATTTATTATATCTTCCAATGCCTTCCCATTAGTGAGCTTGAAATAGGCTCTGTGTCCCTTGCTCTCACACTGTCGTTGACTTAAGGCAGTGCTTCCTGACCTTTCTCCTGGTGTGACCCTGTTTTAATGCTCCAGACTTTGCGATACCCAGAGTGAAAATTTGGGGTTCTGGGAGTTGTTAGTGGGGTGGGGTGGGCTGGCTTTCAGCTGCTGAGAGAGAGGGTGGGGTGTGGGTTTCAGTAGCTGAGGGACAGGGTGGGTTGTGGGTTTCAGTAGCTGAGGGGCAGGGTGGGTTTGAGCTTCAGTAGCTGAGGGGCAGGGTGGGGTGTGGGGCTTCAGTAGCTGAGGGGCAGGGTGGGTGTGGGCTTCAGTAGCTGAGGGGCAGGGTGGGTGTGGGCTTCAGTAGCTGAGGGGCAGGGTGGGTGTGGGCTTCAGTAGCTGAGGGGCAGGGTGGGTGTGGGCTTCAGTAGCTGATCAAGGTCAGAGGAGGGAGATCGATGGTAATGGGAAGTGTTGAGACCGTATTTTTTTAAAATAAAAAGCACCTACTCCTTTAACAGCCTTCTTTTTTGCAGCAGGAATCAGGTCTCAAGGATCTGCCCCTTAGGCCATGTCCACCAATAGAAAACAAGAGACTCTTTAAAGAGTCCCCGCTTTTGTTGGCCCTCAGTTTGATCTCCATGGCAGCCATTGCTGCCTCAGTGCTCATGACCCCAAAATCTCATCTTGCAACCCCCCCCCCCCACTGAAGGTCATGACCCTAAGGTCTCTAAGTTTCCAGGGCAGTTACTGAACTTACTGCTACTTAGATAGTGCTTTGAAGAGTAGTAGATTATAAATTAGAGTAAATAAATTGTTGAGATGTTAAATGGTAATACAAAGGGAGATGGTGAAATCTTACCAAAAACTGTCAGTGTTGTTATCGGTGAGAAAACCGGTGTGCGTCTCTCCAGAGAACCAGGCTGGCTTTCTCTCCAGATCTTCCAACACTCTGCCAACAAAATCAAGGGCCGTGTTTCACACTGTCTTGCGGCGGGGGGGAGGGGGGCCTCAACACACCAGCAAAACCTGGTTGCACTGAGAATGAGGCGCCATTTTAAAGAATGGCAATAAAGCTCTCCCCCAGCCTACCACAGAGGTCTCAGGGGCTCTCCACATTGCACCCCCCCCCCACTATCAGAGCGGGCATTCAACTCCAAACACCGCCCCACCACCCCCCAACACTGATCAACAGCCCATTCCCACGCACCCCCCCAACCCCCCGATTATTTGTCCCTTCTCTTCCCTCCCCCGCAATCATTGGCCCTTCTCCCCCCATAGTCATAACCGGCATCCACTCCCTCCCCTCCTTCCCCCCACCCCGCCATCCAACAAACCAGCCATCGCCGGAATCCCATGCTCCCTTGTCCACTTTGGCCCACCACATTATAGAAATGAATTCCCCTCCTTTCCCCATGAGGCTCCAACTGGGCTCTGCCCCGTGCCACAGGTTGATGCTGCAACATTGGTACTGCCAAGTTGGCATTGCCAGGTTGGCATGGTGCCAACCTGGCAGTGCCAACCGGTGCCAGGGGCCATTGCCAGAGTACTGCCGAGCTATGTCGCTCTCCCCTGGGGCTATACTCACATTTACCTCCCCCTTCTGGGGTATCCCCATGACAAGTTCATGTCTGGGTGAACCTGTTGTAAACTTGCTGATATCACATTGGTGTGGTTTGAAATTGGAGGGTGGTGGTGGAGGTGTCAGTATCCGGCAACGTTGCATGTTAATTAAAATGTATTGAAATATGTGTAAATCAGGTTCAAGCTCAATGAAGTTGTTGGCGAGTGGTGGGGAACTTCCAAAATTGCGATCTCGCCAGATGATCTATCAATCAATACATTGCAGCAAGGATCAGTGCTTCGCTCTCAACTGTTTACAATCTCAGTTAATGACTTAGCGGAAGAGACAGACAATAATGCCATCTACATTTGCTAATGATAAAAAGCCAGGTAAGCAGTGGGGAGAGGCTGCAAAAAGATGGACAGGTTAAGCCAGTGGGCAGAAATGGCAGATGGAGTATTGCATAGGAAGTGTCAAGTTATTCACTTTGGTCATAAGAATTGGAAAGCTGAATATTTTTTCAAAGGTGTAAAGTTTGTTCAAAGTTGTGAAACTTGTTGATATTCAAAGAGACTTGTGTGCGTTCATACGAGGAATGCAGAAAGTTAGCATGCAGGTACAGTAAGCAGTTAGAAAGGCAAATGGCATGTTGACCTTTATTGCAAAGGGATTGGAGTATAGGAGTGGGATTGGAGTATAGGAGTAAAGAAGTATTATTACACTGAGAGATCGTTTCCACTGTTTGGGGAATCTCCGGATAAGAGGCCAATCATTTTGGACTGAGATGAAGAGAAATTACTTCACTCAAAGGATTGTGAATCTTTGGAATTCTCTATCTCAGAATATCGAATGCAATTAAGGCTATAGGCAGAATTTTGCTCTTGTAAGGAATTATTGGCTATGGGAAGTGGGCAGGAAAGTGAAACTGAAACCCAAGATCAGCCATGATTACACTGAATGGTGGAGAAGGCTCAATGGGCTGTATGGTCTACTCCTGTTCCTATTTCTTGTGTTCTTGTTTATGTTCTCCAGCAGAGCGGTTAAAAAATACTCTAACTGGCAGCTGTTGTTTCATTTTTAAAGGACTGGGGATTTAAATAACTTCAGATCATGACATTTAAACAGATCCTATCCATCACTGAAGAGTGTTTGCACCTTCTCCACCAATCTGTGACTCACACATTTCGGGTTAACGCCCTTTGAACAGCAAAAATGGATTCTGTTTAAACGTGGCACTAATTCCAAATGACCCTGCTGATTTTGGGTTTCCTGCCTGTGAGAGTCAGGCCCTTCCCCCTTTCCAATATCTGCAAACATTAGATCTATCAGAAATGGGGGCTCAACTTCTGTACCCTGGTTCCACCCGCTAATTTTAAAGGCCTCCAAAATTGGCCCAACTCTACGAAAATCCAGCCCAAAAATTTTGGCCTTAGGATGGGAGCACAAAAAATGAGATGAAAAGTGAGAAACATTATGAACAGATGGTAAACCAGAGGAAAATCAGGCTTGGGCTTCGAGCATCAGGATATTACAGTCTCATGAAGCAACTGAATCACAGAATCTTTACACTGCAGAAGGAGGCCATTTGACCCATCGAGTCTGCAATGAGTAATGAAGAAACTCCACAACAGCTTTAGGAACAGCTCATCTGATAAATAAATTAGTTTAAAATGTTTTGCATCAAAGGCCAAACAGAATTTAAGTAAGTGGCACAGTTTCCCAATACAGTTGCTTTGTACCATCTGCAGTTTAACTGCATTGGATGCAGAGTACCACTTAATATGATTTTAGGTCGCTTTTTAATCATTACCTTATCAGCAAGATACTAGCTGTCCGCTGGCACTTTACTGACATTAACCACCATGCAGTTGTCAATGAGCAAGTATGTATGTGAAAAGTGTTATGTTTCTTGGGCAGGCAGTGATGTGCATTTTGCAGTAGGAACTGCCAGTCCCCCTCACTGTAAATAGGTGCTGTCTTTAAAATGTAAAGTGAATATTGACACCATTGTGGCAGTCAGTTAGTTGGAAGTGAAGTGAGACTTGTAGTTTTAATTTCCTCATTGCTGAGGAACTACAGAAAAAAAAGTCCATTTATCAGTAAACATCTCCATTCTGACTAGAATTTGTGATGTCATGGTATGTAACCTTTAATATAGGAGGCTGATCATTTAATAAGCAATTATATTTCTTTCATGTAATTGCAGTATTGCAATGAGAAAACAAAATGCAATGGTACTTCAGAGACCTCAGATAATACCGCGATGGAATACACTCTCAAAAATACAATAGAAACCATACCTTTACCATAGGATGATGACTACTTTGCTAATTCTTCAGGGACCAGCTGACACTGACAAAAACTGACAATGTCTGTCCTATCTTTTGAAAGTACAACTTGAGAAACGAAAGTTATTGCAGGCTTCAAGGGAAAAGTACGAGTCTCCAAAACGGAAGGAATTCGAGCCATTTGTCTACTTCCTTTCTACGTTTGGCAGACAGATTCACAAAGTAGTGAAGTTCTCTTAAACATTTATGATGTCTCAGACTGTCACGCTATGTAGTTTTAGAATGTTAGCCCAAACTTGTAATGTAGGCAGACACCATAAAACTAAAGTGGACATCATTATCGTAATATAATATTTATATAAATCAATTATTTCATGAGACCAAGGATGTGTCACTGATTTTCGCACATTACACTCTGTCTCTCTGAAAGACTATGCTGAGTTATTGCTCATTGCATGTTTAACTCCTTCCATCAACATTTCCTCCAACAAAAATCTAAATTTACACACAGAAATGGATGAGTATCCTAGCTTGAAACAGAAGGCCATTTACACTGTGAATTTGCCTTGGTTAGATTAAAATCTGTGAGTGGCTTACAAAATTGAAAAATCTTTTCTGGTTAACACATGAAAGCTTTTCTTAGAACTAACATGCGGACCATTACAGGATTTGTTTGATGAGAGAAAATGAAGAAATAAAGTGATCAAGATCGTCTGAAGGAAAGAGCAGATTGCTCATTGAGCGCGTCCAGAATTACACAACGTTGTTCCAGCTCAGTGACAAAAACAATGCTCATTTTAGTATGAAAACAGTTAAATGAGCGAACGGATTCTTAAATTATGTTCAGAAAATGAATTTGAGATGGAAGATCTGATACAGTGCACATTTCATCATTATATAACTTAAAAAAAACAAGTCTGGAAAATCAGGGTGTAATCAGCGTGAGTGGCATGCAACGTGCAAATAGTGGTGGCAGCACATGCACTATTTATCCCGTAATTTCTGAATATCTTATAAGTATAGAAAGGAACACACAGTGTCCTGAACGATTGATAAACACAGCTACATAAAGGAAACTATCCATGACCATCTTTGTCACAAATGGAATTTGTACATTTGTTATACTTTGGGACTGTCTGTCTGTTTAAGGTAAAATGGAGTGGTATACTTATACACAGACAAAGAATACCATTCACAGAGAAGAAAAGGAGAGAGTGCAGAATATAGGGCCCGAGTTTACCATTTCCATTCTAAGTGTCGAATCTGGGCGTAGCACAGATATGACTTAGAAATCCGCGTTCAGGCGCCCCCCATACGCTCTCAGCCATCTCTAGTCCGATCTGCGCCGTGGGAGGGGCGTAGCACTGCCGGAACGGTCGGTGCTCTGAACTGCGCATGCACAGTTAGAAAAAAATTGGAAAAAGCGCGTCTGTGTTGGACCGCTCGCGGGCCGCAGAAAGCAGAGAAAGTGGCCCGGCAGTGACAAGCGGGAGCAAGGGTGTATCTTGGGAGGGGGGGGTGGCAGATGGCAGATGGATCTCTGGTGGGGGGGGGGGGCAGATGGATCTCTGGTGGGGGGGAGGCAGATGGATCTCTGGCGGGCGGGGGGCAGATGAATCTCTGGTGGAGGGGGGCAGATGGATCTCTGGAGGGGGGGGCAGGGGGGTCCGCTGCCACTCTGCGGATGATTGGTGGGGGGGGGCAGGGGTGGCGACTGGTCTGGGTAGCGGGGGGTGGTGGATAGGGGGGACAGTGATGTGTGTGTGTCCCCCTTATTCACCCCCCCATTACCCAGATTGATTGCCACCCCTGCCCCCCTCCTCCCCACCGATCACCCGCAGAGTGGCAGCAGACCGCCCTGCCCCCCCACCAGAGATCCATCTGTCTCCCCCACCAGAGATCCATCTGCCCCCCCCCCCACTAGAGATCCATCTGCCCCCCCTCCCTGAGATACATCTTACCCACCTCCCTCCGCCCCCCTCCAAGACAACAATCTGGCCTCACTTCCCCCCTACCCCCCCCTCCAAGACAACGATCTGGCCTCACTCCCCCACCCCCCACCCCCCCCCAGAGAATGGTCTGGCCTCACTCCACCTCCCCTCCAGAGGAACATCTGACCCGCCTCCACCCCCACCACCAGACAATGATCAGCCCTCCCCCCCCCACCAGACAACGATCGGCGCCCCCCCCCCGCCAGAGATACATCTGACCCGCCTCCTCCTCCTCCCCTCCCCCAACCAGACAACGATCTGACCTCACTCCCCTCCTCCCCTCTCCAACCAGAGAATGATCTGATCCGCCTCCCTCCTCTCCCCCACCACTGATCTGAGCCAGAGAGCCATTGGAAACAGTGAACGTGCTCTTCAGAGGCTGGAGCACCTGCTTCAGACTTTTATTTAGCAGGTCGCTAAAAGCGCGGTTCCGGATCGGCAAACGCGGTGGTAGAGAAGGAAATGCTGATAGAGTTGGGCGGGCAGTTCATTGATTCAATTTAAATGCATGCTAATGCATTTAAATCGTCGTTGCGGCCCAATTTGGGCGCGGAACGGATCCCCGCCATTCACGGGTCTCGGTAAAGTGGCGATCTGTGCGGAGTCGGGTGCAGATCGCGATAAAGGCCTCACACCCGACTTTACTGTGATTTCGCACCCGAAAACGGGCACAAATTGTTGTAACATCGGGCCCATAGTGTTACAGGGTGTAGAGAAAGATCAGCTGAATGCAAGGTAGGTCCATTCAAATGTATGATGGCAGTAGGGAAGAAGTTGTTCTTGAGTCGGTTGGTACGTGACCTCAGACTTTTGTATCTTTTTCCCAATGGAAGAGAGAATACCCAGGGTGCGTGGGGTCCTTAATCATGCTGGCTACTTTGCCGAGGCAGTGGGAAGTGTAGACAGAGTCGATGGATGGGAAGCTGGTTCTGTCTGATGTAGTGGCTCCAATATGCGAGTGCACCATGCAAACCTTGATATAGAGGATTTTAAGAAGTCTCACAACACCAGGTTAAAGTCCAACAGGTTTATTTGGTAGCAAATACCATAAGCTTTCGGAGCGCTGCCCCTTCGTCAGATGGAGTGAAGGGGCAGCGCTCCGAAAGCTTATGGTATTTGCTACCAAATAAACCTGTTGGACTTTAACCTGGTGTTGTGAGACTTCTTACTGTGCTTACCCCAGTCCAACGCCAGCATCTCCACATCATAGAGGATTTTGCCAGATTTGCACTCGGCCCTGCATTTCATGGCCACACATCCTGGTGGGCACCATCATCACAAGCATCAGGACGGGTGGAGCAGGCTGCCTCCACCTCTGCTTCAGATGCCAAGGCTGCATCAAGGCATAGTGGTAGTTTTAGGAAAGTTAAAACAATGTTGATGTCACTTCTGGTTCACAGGTGTGCTATCACTGCAAATAAATTGCACGAATTGAAACCCATTGGATGGGCATGTGAATGTTCTGCTCAGCTGAAGGCATTGTGATTTTGTACTTTGGCATCCTCTTACCTTGCGGTTCAGTCATCCTGCCACTCATGTGACAGTGGATTTTACGACCTCGCTTGGGCATGGTTCCTAAAATCCCGCCCGAGGCCAATGGAGAACCTTGCCCGACCGATACAATTCCGGCCAGTGTCTCATTATAAGATGAACAACCTCAGTGCAACTATTTTCTGGACCCATGTGTGTTGTCAGGGAGACATGTTTAAATCTTTGTTAGAAATGTATGATGCAGAAGTTTTGAACCCTTTTTCATTGAGGGACCGCAATGTTTGAGGGCAACTCATCAGCAATAATACTCCTGTGGCATTTGGGTCGCCTCAGTGTTAATGCCAGACCCAAATCATGTAGTTTAGGATGAGAGCCCTAGGTTGGTCCGCATCTCAGTCGCAGTAGTGTTTGCATCATTAATTGGGTTTGAAAGCATCAAGCCTCAGTTCACATTGTCGTCGTCCCTCTTTGGAATTTAAGTTCACAGAGTGAATGCATTAGCAGGTCACTACTGACTCAAGCTAACATCTTGTCCTAGCGAGTTCTCACAAGTTCAGAATGTGGAAGTTGAATGTAGGTTTCGATCTCTCAGCAATGGTTTGGGTGTTCTCTGAGATGCTAGGGGATGGCTTGGAGGGCTAGAGGAGATGTGTCCAGATGACCTCACTTAACATTATTCCCCCTGGAACCTGCCACCTATTGAACTATCATGGGCAAGTCTCTCATGCCTTTCTTCCTTCATGCACCAGCACACTCATACTGTCCGCCTGCAGCCCATTGGGCTTCTTGGACATCCACATCTTTTTCCTTGAGGAGCACACAGCCCTTGCCCTTCCCTGCAGCTGGGTGTACACCATGCTTCCAATAGTTTCTCCTGTAGCATGTCTGCTGCATCTCTGTACTGTCTCCTATCTCTGACTTCTGATTGTGAGATCCACATAGCTCTGGGCTGCCTATCATTTGTAACTCCTTTCATTTCACAGGAGGAATCTCTATACTCTGTCACTCCTGTCTTTAAACCATCGAACTAAAACAGGAACTTTGACATAGTTCCTGTTTCCAAAGATGACTAAGGACAATGACCACTACATCCCCAAATTCTGAGTGCTAGTGCAAACCATCCCTAATGTCCCACACTAGTGAGCCTCACTCCCTATTCTGGCATCTGTTTGCATCCCTTTCTTGTAAATGCTGTGATTCCTCTTTGACCTCCCCCCCGCCCCTCCCCATTCATCAGTTTCATGCAGCCTTGTGGGGGATCAGCTTCCCTCTCCTCGGTATTCCTTCTGATTTCCATTGTTCATCATCCTCATCCACTTCCTACCCCCTCTGCCTGACATTGTGCATCCCACTCTCCACCCCGTGCTGCCCTTGCACAACGCTTCTATCCTTTCACATTGCCCCCCTCACCCTTGTACAGCCCTCCTTCCACCATTGGCCTCCATGTCTTTGTTGGCCCCACCCTAACCTCGCACCCCACCCCTGGCCAAAAATTGGAGTCAGTATGAGTCCCATAGCACAATGCCAGGCACTGGGAGCAATAAACCTCTGCACGCCCCAGCCCTGGGGACTAATCCGAGTTGGTGAAAGAGGAGGGTTCATGAATCCCACTGCACAGTGCTGCCCATAAAGATAAACTTGGCTTGAAGCTGGGGGGCACAAACCAGTCTGCCTCAGCAGACTGACATTCAGCGTGACAGGTGCAGTGCAGCACTATGGAAGGTAGGCTATGTATGTATGAGGAGCAGGTGGCATAGTGGTATTGTCACTGGACTAGTAATTCAGAGACCCAGGGTAATGCTCTGGGGACCTGGGTTCGAATCTCACTATAGCAGATGGTGAAATTTGAATTCAATAATAAAACTCTGGAATTAAAAGTCCAACGAAGACCATGAAAGCATTGTCGATTGTCGTAAAAACCCACCTGGTTCGCGAATGTCCTTTAGGGAAGGAAATCTGCCGTCCTTACGTGGTTTGGCCTACATGTGACTCCAGACCCAGAGTAATTCTGCTAAATGCCCTCATGGATGGGCAAAGAAAGAAAGAAATTCTACAGTGCAGAAGGAGGCCATTCAACCCATCGAGTCTGCACGACAACAATCCCACCCAGGTCCTATCCCCGTAATCCCACACATTTACCCTGCTAATCCCTCTAACCTACAGATCCCGAGACACCAAGGGACAATTTAGAATGACCAATGCACCTAACCCACACATCTTTGGACTGTGGGAGGAAACTGGAGCACCCGGAGGAAACCCACGCCGACACGGGGAGAATGTGCAAACTCCACACAGACAGTGACCCAAGCCGGGAATTGAACCCAGGTCCCTGGAGCTGTGAGGCAGCAGTGCTAACCACTGTGCCACCTTGCCGCCCAATGCTGGCCCAGTCAGCAATGTCCACATCCTTACAAATGAATAAAAATGTTGCACTAACTTCAATAACTTGATCAAACCCTGTGCATGCCACCCTTTTTGCAAATGGGTTTGGGGCCGATGTAATTTCCTGCAAGATTGGGAGGTGTGGGGAGATTCCAGCGATGAGCTGTTTTAATGAGCATGCATGAGATGCAAATGAATTCAAATTGCATTCAAGCCACCAGGCAGTGAGAAACCCGAGCCACCATTCGTTAAAAGTTTATTTATTAGTGTCACAAGTAGGCTTACAATAACACAGCAATGAAGTTACTGTGAAAATCCCCTCGTCGCCACACTCTGGCGCCTGTTCGGGTACACTGAGGGAGAATTTAGCATGGCCAATGCACCTAACCAGCACGTCTTTTGGACTGTGGGAGGAAACCGGGGCACCCGGAGGAAACCCACGCAGACACGGGGAGAATGTACAAACTCCACACAGACAGTGACCCAAGCCAGGAATCGAACCCGGGTTCCTGGTGCTGTGAGGCAGCAGTGCTAACCACTGTGCCACCGTGCTGCCCCAACTATTTAACAATGGTTGTATTGTTGCTTTTCTACTGAGTGATAATAGAGAACATATACCTGTTCAATGTATTTTACTCCTGACAATAGCTTTACCCAAAGCAGTGCGAACCACTGTGCCACTGTGCTGCCCAGCCCGCCATTGGGAGAACTACAGCTGTTACGCTGGTGGGTTTCCAACTTTTTGGCCCCCCACTAAATTTTCTGCTCCCACCCAGCCACCAGGTGGGATGGGACAATTCCACCCCGAGGTTGAAATTTTAATAAATTTACTAAACATTGCTTGAAGAATATTGAAATTATTTTAACAATGGTTAGAATAGAATCCCTGCAGTGCAGAAGTAGGCCGTTTGGCCCATCAAGACTGCACTAACCACAATCCCACACAGGCCCTATATCCATAACCCCATGCATTTACCCTAACTAGTCCCCCTGACACTAAGTGGCAATTTAGCATGGCCAATCCACCTAACCCCAACATCTTTGGACTGTGGGAGGAAACCGGAGCACCCGGAGGAAACCCACGCAGACACGGGGAGAATGTGCAAACTCCACACAGACAGTGACCCAAGGCTGGAGTTGAACCTGGATCCCTGGTGCTGTGAGGCAGCACTACTGTGCCACCGTGCCACCCCAACCATCTAACAATGGTTGTATTGTTGCTTTTCTACTGAGTGATAATAGAGAAAATATACTTGTTCAATGTATTTTACTCCTGACATTAGCTTTACCCAAAGTTCAAGTGTATTCACAACTGGCCTCCCTTCCCACCAGACCAGGAAAACTGGACCATTTTGCACCTTGCCTTCCCTCAGCCAAATGCTCGATAAGAGTTGTCTATATTTCACAACTCATTAAGGCTTCAGTTACTTATTTTGCTTCTGGGAAATCATAAGCAATGTTATGTATAAACACTCTGAAAATCCTCCTATTAATGATTGTTTCTGTAGTCCTTTAGCTTGGCTGCTGTTATCTTAGACAGGCTGCAGTCATCCGAACAACAGCAGCTTTTCCCAATCTGCACTAAGATGTGCTTTCTTTCAAAAGAGTCATATTCATATCCTATCCCTCAGCGTTGATTCCTTTTCAGTGCTAGGTTGTAGATTTCAGCCAGATGGAACATATCTGTCCGGGGCGGCACGGTGGCACAGTGGTTAGCAATGCTGCCCCACTGCGCCAGGGACCCAGGTTCAATTCCTAGGTTGGGTCACTGTCTGTGCGGAATTTGCACGTTCTCCTGTGTCTGCATGGGTTTCCTCCAGGTGCTCCGGTTTCCTCCTACAGTCCAAAAGACGTGCTGGTTAGTTGCATTGGCCATGCTAAATTCTCCCTCAGTGTACCCGAACAGGCGCCGGAGTGTGTCGACTAGGGGATTTTCACAGTAACTTCATTGCAGTGTTAATGTAAGCCTACTTATGACGATTAAATAAACTTTAAACTTTAAAACTTTATCTCATGAAGTGGAGAATTTTAGTTTATGGCAGGGAAACTTTCAGGCCCGTATCAGTTTTGAGAAATACATGTCAATGAAGCTACATGCATGGCCATATTTACTTGTGCAGTGAATTGGTTAAGATTATCCTTTTTCACAAGAGTACAATATGTATTTGGCATTTTCACAGCAATTTCACGAATTGAAAAACATGTTTAATTAATTAGTCGAGCAACGAAGAACAAAGCGACCAGGAAACAACACAGAATCCCGCAGTAAAATCCAATGAACATTTATAAGAAAAATGTTCAGGATTAAATTTACTATCACCACTTGATGAGTTACAGATTGCTATGTAGTCCCTTTAAAAGCCAATGAAAATTGAGATGCATACTGTATCTTTAATGCTTTTGATTCCTCTTTCACTCCAGTGAAATTCAGCAGAGGTCAACTGTAAAGCTGGTGTTTTTGCTTAAAATGAGAGCCTGGTCTAAACGTTTCATTAAAGTCGTCATGTTGATAAAGGAGAGGACACCACAAATATGAACACAATGGCTTCCTTTTAACAACTTCCTGTGTCCCCGCTACAGATTAAATGGCAGACTAATCACCTTAAACACAACAAACGAGAAAGCAGTTTCTTGGCTTTGAGGGTTTGCATTCGCTAAATGAATAAAACCAGTTTCCTTACATAAAAAGACAAGGATGCAAAAAAAAAAGACAATCACCTGGGCCTACTGTTTAACTTGTTGAGGAATGGCGCAAAGATAACACCAACCTGTATTTCATAGACTCCCTACAGTGCAGAAGGAGGCCATTCAGCCCATCAAGTCTGCACCAACCACAATCCCACCCAGGCCCTATTCCCATAACCCCACACATTTACCCTGCTAATGCCCTGACACTAGGGTCAATTTAGCATGGCCAATCAACATAACCCGCACATCTTGTCCCACATGGACTGTGGAACGAAACTGGAGCACCTGGAGGAAACCCACACAGATACGGGGAGAATGTGCAAACTCCACATAGACAGTGACCCGAGGCTGGAATTGAACCCGGGTCCCTGTTGCTGTGAGGTAGCAGTGCTAACCACTGTGCCATCGTGCCACCTCAAATTTACATGTCATCTTTAACATAGTAGAACATCCCAACATTCTTCATAGGGGCTTTTTCTGACACACGTTGACTAGCAGTGCATGTTTTAGTAAAAGCGATAAACTGCTTGATTAAAGGGGTGGGATTAAAGCAGACTCTGAAAGGGTGAATGGGAGGCGTGCAGAGGCAAGAGGTTTTGGTGAGGGATTACCACAGTTTAAGGGACAGACAGCTGAAGATGCAACTGCCAATGGTGGGATGAATGAAGTGAGAGATACACAAGAGGCCAGAGTGGGAGAAGGTCAAAGTTTGCAGAGGATTGAAGGAGGTTAAGAAGCATTTCGTGTCCATTTTGAATATCAAGAATCAGATGAGTAGTCATCATGACAACCATGGAAATTAAATGCATACCCACTCACTGAAACAAAGGGGGTGATTTGGAGCTGTAAGTTTTAGGGCAAATCCTCCCTGATTAAAGAACCCAGGGATAAGGAAAATGGCCGACTGGCTGTCAGGAACCTTTACAGCCACATGAATATGCAAGAGGCTGGGAATAACGAGAAGGTCGAGACAGGGATAATCTAATCAACAGGAAACAAAGGAGAAACCATGGCCAGCAGACAAGGAGTAAATAGCCCAGCAGCAAGACAATGAGAACAGAGATCATTCCATCCACAGACAACATCAATGACTCAGCTCGCTGATGGGATTCCAATCAGGATGACTCAGAGAACATTTAAAAGACATTAAAATATCAATTAAGGGCGGTCCCGACAGTTCCGGCCCTTTTTGTTCCAGTCAATCGAAACTATCAATGATCAGAAACTGTTTTGTGTGAGAGAATCACTGGTTCAGGTTTTAAAAAGGGACAAGCAAGCTCTGGTCTCTCTCTCTCCACTCTCTTCTCCTGTTCCTGGCTGCCTCTCGTTCGTCTCCAGCACGCAGCCCGAAGCCTACTGAGCAATTTAAACTAGGATTGTGAGTATCCTCCGGTAATTCGCAAAGTTCCCGAGATCATCATAGTGGATGAGGCTTTGGGGAAAGGGGGGGGGGGCTTTTGCATGCACCTTTCATAGTTTAAGACACTGGTAAACTTGTGTAAAGTAAGCATTCCCGTTGTGCCTGTTTTAGTATTCCTTCCATAACTATAGTCTTATAGAGCATAAGGCATTGTGTATTGTTTTCCTGGTGTTTGGTGATCTTGACCTTGATGTTTTAACAAATATATATATATCTTTGACTTCCATTGGAGTCCGTTTTGATCTTTTCAATTTCTCACCAACGATCTCTGACCAAGTCACAATATAAATATCCCTTAACATAATTCCGGAGTCTAGAACTGAGGGTACTCTGGGCGCTTCGAAACCGCCCACTCAGGAAAGGCTGCCAGGTAGTGGATAGGCAGCAGTTTCCTTTTGTCTCTCTTGGGAGCGCTACTTTAGTGAAGTAGACGCAAGGTGGCCGTTGTTCCATCGGCGAGAGAGAGAATCACTCGGGCATTGGTGGGGTTTGGGTAACGGAGAACCAAACCTAAAATAAGCCCAGTGGAGTTAAAAAGAGGGATCCCGCTACAGAGCACATGTTTGCCGTCCGTGAGATTGGCGGCAGGGGTTCAATATCCGCTGAAATCCGGAAGTCACGAGTCACAACGGTGAAATCGTGATTTCCGAATTCTGTTGTCCCTTACCAGTGATATAATCAGGTTCATCTGATTGAACTAGATTTGAATTCTTTCCATATAATTAACATGCCTCAAAGCCAAGCAACATGCCCCCTTGCCTCCTGACCTCCTCCCTTGCTGTGCCGTATATTCACAGCACGCCAATATGACATCAGTGCGGTCTACAATAGGTTCTCCTAGACGTGAAACTGTCACAGGGATCTCTCTAGGGATGTAAAGCTGAATATAGCCCCTGGGGGAGAGGGACATGGCCAAACAGTGCTCTGACAATGTCCCCTGGCATCATGCCAACCTGGCAGTGCAACTTGCATTGGGGCAGTGCCAGGCGTGGGCCCCAGTGGGAGCTGGGGATGCCAGCAATAGCTGTTTGGCAGTAGGGGGGGGGAGAGGGGGGGGGGTGTGGAGGTTTGGGGCAGAGTGGGTGCTGGATCGACTGTGTGGTGGGGTCCAATGTTCAGGGGCAAGGGGATGGCCGACACTGTGTGTAGGAGGAGCATTGGGGGGAAGGGGCCTGATATTTGAGGGGAAGGGGGGATT
The DNA here is from genome assembly GCF_964213995.1 of Mustelus asterias. NCBI lineage: Eukaryota > Metazoa > Chordata > Chondrichthyes > Carcharhiniformes > Triakidae > Mustelus > Mustelus asterias. The sequence continues at coordinate 60,598,980 of NC_135817.1, forward strand.
GTTAGCACTGACTGTGGGAGAGAGGGGGGGATGTGTTGACTCCCATCAGGGGGTGGGGTTGGTTAGGGTAGTGTTGGCTCTCATCAGTGGATGATGCTGACTCTGACCAGGGTGAGGGGTGGGGGTGAGCCCCTGAGACCTCTGTGGTGGGCTGCTGGGGGAGGATCATTCATGTTTTCATCAGGGTGCCCTCTAAATAGGGTGCCCTTTAGTGCAGCTCGGCTTTGCTGGCGTTTCTCTACATCCCTCAGTCCTCACCAGCCACACACTCATCATGCCCCATTAGGCACCATCCTTGCCAACCCATGCCATCCTACACCCTTCACCCACCCCATGGGCCCTCATCACCCTTTGTACTCCTATGCCAACCAATGCCTTCCATCTACCTCCATGTCCTACTGTAGCCACTATATAAATATTTCTCTTTTACCCATCCCATAGCCCTTTACAGCCGCTATGCCAACCTATGTCCCTCTATTCACCCCCTCCCATGGTCCTTTATAGCCCCAATGCCAGCCCATGCCCTACCACCCACCCCTATGACCTTTATATACTCCATGCTAGCTGAGCCCCTCCACCCACTCCTGGCCCTTCATTGCCCTTTACAATCACTATGCCAACTTATGCTCTCCACTTACCCAATGATCCTTCATAGCCCGATGCCAACTTATGCCCTGTTACCCATCTGTCATGGTCCTTTATAGTTCTTATGTCAACCTAATGCCCCCAGCTACCATCCTTTGCCCTTATATCAATAATGCCAACTCACCCAGTATCCAGCATGGGCAAACCTCAGGACCCATGCTGAGATTAAATAAAGTTCCTAAGTGTCTATTGATGAATTCACTCTATAAAAAACTTATTGATAAACATTCATTCACTACATTTAACTTTCTTCAAAGAGTGCACTTTAACCTTTGCAGTTTCCTTCTTGAATCACAAATATGCAGATTAGAACCCACCCTCTTTCCACCCTGTGAAAATGGTGGAGTCCGGATTCAGAGCGGGGGACTTCTGCATGCATGCTTCCGCTGCTACTTTTGTTAACGTTGGAAAGTATAGGATTGAAAATACTTTGCAATCCATCTAGCTGTTTCTAAAAACTGTCAGTCATCCACTCTTCAAATATCTATACAATTATCCTTTAAATGATTCCACACAATGGGCGGAATTTTCCAGTCACGCACGCCCCAAGACCAGAAATTCCCACCCCAGCTCAACGGACTTTTAAACGGTCCGCCAAATTCTCTGTCCTGCCCGCTGCGATTACTGCGGTGGGTGGGACGGGAAATTTCCAGTCTATGTGTCTTCACTGTCTCCTTGGGCAATTTATTCCACACATTTACTATCCTATTCGTAAAGGTAGTTCGATATAAGCAACCTGTACATATTCCCTCTTCTAAGCTTGAGCTTAGTCCACTCATTCTAAAGTTTCTGACAATCTTGAACATTTTATCACATTTTAAATTACCTTCACCCTGAGAAATCTTGGATATTTGTACAATATCTATTTGGGTCTTTCCCTTCTGCAAAATAAACTATCCTGCACTTCATCTACTCCTCATAGCTCCTTATGCTTTCAGCAAGTCATCATTTTTTAAAATTGCCTTCAATATCCAGATGGCCTTGCTTAAGTAAAGTGACCCCAATTGCAGGTATGATTGTACCAGTGATTTGTATGATAATTATTTATAATTTATATAATATTATAATTAAAATCACTTCTTGGCATTCCTCCTCCATCCCTCCACCTATACATCAAAAGATCTGCTTAGCTTTTAAAGTTTATTTATTCGTTACAAGTAAGGCTTACATTAACACTGCAATGAAGTTACTGTGAAATTCCCCTAGTCGCCACACCCCGGCGCCTGTTCGGGTCAATGCACCTAACCAGCACGTCTTTCAGACTGTGGGAGGAAACCAGAGCAGCCAGAGTAAACCCACACAGACACGGGGAGAACGTGCAAACTCCACACAGACAGTGACCCAAGCTGGGAATTGAACCTGGGTCCCTGGCGCTGTGAGGCAGCAGTGCTAATCACTGTGCCGCCTTTTTATTGCTGTTTTTTCTGACTGTTTTTCTTACTGTTGCTGCATACTGTGCTGTTTGTCTCATGGAGCTCGTCACCATTTTCCTCTCTTGTGTTGTGTCCCCCCTGACTCTATTCACCTCATCTTCACATGTTGTTCACTTCAGTCTCCTTGTGATCTTCCACTCTGTCCATCACAGTTTGCAGACTCCCATCCCTGATACCCCTCTCCTTTTCCATTAAAAAAGAAACATAAATGAATGAAGGAAAGAAAGATGATTACACCGAGAAAGCCTACTCATAGGCAAATCTTACTCTCATCAGGCTTACACTTTAAACATTTCTGTTACATTTCTTTCACTCAACTGGCTATTATTACACTTATTGTAAGTCTAGTTGGCAACAGATGAAGGAGAGTAAGAATAGATTTCGTGTAGTTATTCAGAAGAAATCAGTGCAAAGCAAATATAAAAGGAATTGCCGGCGAATTGATTAAATATAAGCATGATGTATTTTCCCCGTAAGCACAGACTTCCCCCTCCCCTCACCCACCCTAAATCTTATTCAAGCGACCAGAAAAAAAAATCAGGGATGAGGGTGAAGGAGAGAGGACTAAAAGTCAGACTGAATTGCGTTATTAGCTTAATTTATTGAGACTCGTGCACAGTGGCTTTAACTCTTGTTGACTGACAGGATGTTTTTGTGGAAATCTGAGTGGCAGGGTGGAAATCTCTTTTTTTATGCCTTAACTGTAATTTATGTTCAAAAGCTTTTCCACTTATCCAGACGTTTTATGTCAATTTCAACTCAACTTTATGCATTCTGATACTAGCATCAAGTGATCTTCTGAGCACTTTAGTTTATTTGGTTCTAACTGAGCCTCAGGAACACTGCAAATTACTGCTAAAAATTATAAATAATGTTGAAGGGAAATAAATCACTGAGGCAATGCACTTACAGAAAATCAGACAAGACCCAATGTATCAGATCTAACCGAGGACTATTATACATAGAGATGGAGTGAAGGGGGTGGTGGATTTCAACGTTCGGGATGATTTTTAAAAAAATGATGGGCGAGGGGGATAATTTGAACTATCCCATTTCGAGATATTGATGGAAAAGTGAAGTGCCAACTCTCTGTTAACAATACCACTGTCAGTGTCAAGAACAGGGATGTGTGCTGATAGTATATTTGCATTACGTATATTCAAAAGGTGCCATATTAACTTGTGATGAAGAGTAATGAGACTGATCCCTGATGACAGAGGGAAACGCTATGAGCTAAGAGGTGATGGCACTTTACGGAGGTGTAAGGGATGGGTTGGAGACCATAAATCTCAAACAATACAGTAGGACATGGCAAATGAAGAATAAACATGACAATTATTCCTTCAGGCAGAAGGTGGTCAATAGCTAAACAGTAGCATTGATAGTTTATTTATTAGTCACATGTAGGCTTACATTAACACTGCAATGAAGTTACTGTGAAAATCCCCAAGTCACCACACTCCGGCAGCGCCTGTTCGAGTACACCAAGGGAGGATTTAGCATGGCCAATGCATCTAACACGCACGTCTTTGGACTGTGGGAGGAAATCGGAGCACTCGGAGAAAATCCATGCAAACACAGGGAGAACATGCAAACTCCACACAGACAGTGATCCAAGCCGGGAATCGAACCTGGGTCCCTGGCGCTGTGAGGCAGCAGTGCTAACCACTGTGCTACCATGCTGCCCCTGAGAGAAAGAGTGGGCATGGATTGGGCCATCACTCTGGTGGGACAGGGACTCTTAGCGCCAAGAGCCAGATCCACTGAGATCAGGGCACTGTTTTTAAAGGACACCCCGATCACATAAACAAATACAACTCTCCCCTTCTCCACTGCGAAGTTATCTAGGTGTCTGTGGCCCCCTCCCAATCACATCATCCCCCTCCTCCTCTATCATCCATGGCATCCCCCATCTCCCCTCCCCCACACATAAATCCCTGGGCTTTGCCTGGCCATGTCCCTTTCCTCTGGGGGCTATACTGATCTATGCACCCCCCAGAGGGAGCCCTTCAGCACATTAACAACTGGGTGAACCTGTTGTAAACATCACAACGGTGAGGTACGAAAATCTCATGAGGGGGGAGAATCTGATGGGGGGGGGCGGTGCTTATACTTAAATTTCTTAAAATGTATTGCAATCAGGTTCACGCGCAAGAGGCAAGGGATGATGAAAATTGGATATTGCGATCTCGCCTGCAGGATTAATGATTTCTGGGCTTTGCCGGACCTTGAGTCCCTGCCAGCGATCTTGCAGACAAAGAGTGCAGGCTTAAAATCCCGCCCAAAGACTAAGGCAATGGAGCAAATTATGAGGAAATTGAGTTGAAACTAAAGAAAATATGCTGAGAGAAAATCTGTAAAAAGAAAATGGCAGAGAAACAATGGCAAACCTTTAAAAGGGTAATTAACAGAGTTGGAGAGAAACTAAAAGCCAAAAGCAAGCAAACTAATTATAAAGCAGATGAATAAAGAACTAAAAGGAAACTTGAATCTTAAGAAAAAGGCAAATAGAAGTCAGTAAAAGAAAGGCTGAAAAAGACATTGGAAAGGCAAAGAGAATTCAGGAAATCAAATTATTAAGGAATATAAAAAGAAAAAAAAACAAGTGTTCTACTGACAAAATAACAGAAGGAAAATTATAGGAAGAAAGATAGTTACATATTGAAATAAATCCTACAGTGCAGAAGGAGGCCATTCAACCCATCAAGTCTGCACGACAACAATCCCACCCAGGCCCTATCCCCGTAATCCCACACATTTACCCTGCTAATCCCTCTAACCTACAGATCCCGAGACACCAAGGAACAATTTAGCATGAACAATGCACCTAACCCACACATCTTTGGACTGTGGGAGGAAACCGGAGCACCCGGAGAAAACCCACGCAGACACGGGGAGAATGTGCAAACTCCACACAGACAGTCACCCAAGCTGGGAATTGAACCCAGGTCCCTGGAGCTGTGAGGCAGCAGTGCTAACCACTGTGCCACCCTGCCGCCCAGTGGGGAAGAGCAAGGTAAACTCGTAGGTAACGACAGAAAAAGGACAGAAATATTGAATAATCACATAACCTCAGCTTTTTAATTAAAAAAGATAACAAAATATACACTTCGCTAGAGGGTGAGCTTAAAAAGAATATTAATACAATTCAGATAGCGAGAGAGAAAATAATTGACAGGTTAGAAAAAGTCAAAAATAAAATCCCAAGTCTGGATGGTTTGCACTACATGTGCTCAAATAAATCAGGGAGGTGAAATCAGAGACCCAAGGAATATACATAAAGGCAGGAGGTTGGTAGAATTGACATAAACATCAGAACAAACTGGTTGGGCCAACTGGGTAAACAGTTGATGTATAATCTGAGTCCAGGTGGCAGTACAGGGGATGGGGGAAGAACAACAAATGCCTCAGTAAGCTGAGGATTTCTGTTCTTGTGCTTATTTAGTGACACATGCATGACATCGGTGAGTATGTGGCTTCAGGTGAGAACAGGGCCGTGATTTCCCCTTTTGTAGTTTGCTGGCGCTCGAGGAGTAATTGTAACCTAATTCGTCAGGTGGGAAGCCAACAGGATCAGGTGGAATGTCAATTTATACCCTCTCCAATATCATCATAGAATCATTGTGCAGAAGGAGGCCATTTGGCCCATCCATCTGCACCAACCACAATCCCACCCAGGCCCTATTCCGTAAACCTACCGATTTAGCCTGCTGGTCCCCCTGACATTAGGGTCAATTTAGCATCGCCAATCAACCTAACCCACACATCTTTGGACTATGGGAGGAAACCCGAGCACCCGGAGGAATTCCACACAGACATGGGGAGAACATGCAAAACTCACCCAGACAGTGACCGAGGCCAGAATTGAACCCGGGTCCCCGGCGCTGTGAGGCAGCAGTGCTAACCACTGTGCCACCATGCCGCCCACATTACTTTCTATTGACTTGGACATTTCCTCCTCACGCTCTCTTCAGGTTCATACATGAACATCTGGGTGAAGAGTGGCTCCTGTTGTGGAACTATGACCAAAGAATCTTTAGCACCTGCTGAAGAGGAGGGGGAAAGAGAAAAGGAAATGAAACATCAATCAGAACACGGTATTAACAAACTTCAGCATATGGCTGTTACTAACCCATTGAAGGCAAAAAGTATGTACAGCGCTAATGCCACGGTGATTAGCACTGCTGCCTCACAGCGCCAGGGAATTGGGTTCAATTCCAGGCTCAAGTCACTCTCTGTGTGGATTCTGCATGTTCTCCCCGTGTCTGAGTGGGTTTCCTCCGGGTGCTCCAGTTTCCTCCCACAGTCTGAAAGACGTGCTGGTTAGGTGCATTGACCTGAACAGGCGCCGGAGTGTGGCGACTTGGTGAATTTCACAGTAACTTCACTGTAGTGTTAATATAAGCCTTACTTGTGACCAATAAATTAACTTTAACTTTTTAACTTTAATGCACAGGTATGTTCCCAGTGTATGTTTCGGTGAAGTTAAATAATGTGGAAAATGAAGAGGTATCCTTCAGTTTACAAGCCGCGTGTTTGAAGCTATTTTTGGGTTGTGTGATTAATCATTGAATCTGAGTGACCTGGGTAGTGAAATTCAAGAAACTAGGTAGCAGCTGTGGGATGAATGTCATCTATTTCATCCAGACCAGGCATGTCCCTGGGAAATACCAAACGTGAATTAACCACTTTACCCTTTATTGTGTATATTTTCTTTCTCTGTGTCATTCTATAGTAGGTCTGAAGAGATACCCTCTTCTCTTTTTGTGTAAAAGGATTTGATCAGGTATCCAAGTGTGATAGTTCATAACAAAATAGATGTGATGAAACAACACTAAATTCTCTATCTTATCTTACAAGACATTCCTGAATGATTGCAAGATGACTCAGTGTCAATGTTATTGTAGAAGAATGTGTGGCTGTTGATAAGTGGCGAGAAAAGGAAGTTGAGTTGCATCAAGATGGTATGGGACAAGCTTAGCTCTTAGTCATTTTTATATGCTCATATTTCTGTATGCAAATTAATCCAATTGATCCCAATCTCCTGCTCTTTCCCCACAGCCCCACATTTTTTTATTTTCAATTATATATCTAATTTCTTTCTGGAAGTTACTATTGAATGCTTCCACAACTCGTTCGCTCGGAGGTCTTGTGGCACAATGGGTAGCGTCCCTGCCTCTGAGACAGAAGCCCTGGGTTCAGGTCCTGCCCTACCCCCTTCATTATGCAAACAGGTTGAGTGTGTCAACCTGAAAACCCAGGAGGCACCGTGGCATAGTTAGCACTGTTGCCTCACAGCGCCAGGGTTCGATTCCTGGCTTGGGACACTATCTGTGCGCAGTCTGCATGTTCTCCCACGTCTCTGCGTGGGTTCCTCCTCGTGCTCCAGTTACTCCCACAGTCCAAAGATGTGCAGGTCAGGTGGATTGGCCATACTAAATTGTGCCTTAGTGTCCTGGGATGTGTAGGTTAGAGGGATTAGCCGGATAAATATGTGGGATTACAGGGATAGGACTCAGGTGGGATTGTTGTCAGTGCAGACCCGATGGGCCGAATGGCTTCCTTCTGCACTGTAGTGATTCTATGATTCTTCCGACACACTAGTGGCAGGCCATAAGATTGGGAGAGACTCCTGGTCAGCCAGGCTTGATATGGAATGGTGCCCCTCAAATTATAAGCCTCCGGCGACAGACTAGCGACTTGGTTCCAGAAATTACCGGCTATGGAAACAGACAAAAGTCTGCCTTAGGTGTTGGAAGAGAATTGCAAAAAAATGGAACAACGCTTTCATGTGGTACATTACAAATGTTAAAAACTAGTTGCATAAAAAATATTTCCCATCTCACCCCAGCTAAATCACTTACCTAAATCTGAGAACTCTGTGCAATATCCCACAGTGGATACAATTTCCATTATTTACTCTGTCAAAATCCCTTGTGAGCTTGAACACCCTTTGGGCAGCAATGCCATCATTTAACAAAAGATTAAAAAAGACAAAGATAAGCTATGTGATTCAAATTGATTCATAGGCATTTCTTAGAATCCCTACAGCACAGAAAGAGGCCATTTGGCCCATCGAGTCTGCACCAACCACAATCCCACCCAGGCCCTACCCCCATATCCCTAGATATTTACCCACTAATCCCTCTAACCTACGCATCCCAGGACACTAAGGGCAATTTTTTAGCATGGCCAATCAACCTAACCCGCCCATCTTTGGACTGTGGGAGGAAACCCACACAGACACGAGGACAATGTGCAAACTCCACACAGACAGTGACCCAAGCCGGGAATCGAACCCAGGTCCCTGGAGCTGTGAAGCAGCAGTGCTAACCACTGTGCTACCGTGCCACCCAAACAAAATTGCAAACAAAAACAATTCTGAAATGCTTTTTTTAACCTATTTTCATGGGCATTAATGATTTTAATTTATCTCTATATCATTGATGTGATTTGTGTCATTGCACCAAGCCTTAATACACAAAAAAAAAATTCTGGAACTGAATGCAAGAAATTTAGACTCCTCCCAATTTACCCGAATTAGTTAAATTTGGATTGATTTGAATTTCTAACTAATTGGAGGACTGATCCTTAACCAGAATTAAGAAGCATCTTACACTTTTGTGTTTATCCCTGAAAATGAAAGCTTGTTTATTCTGTTTGTGTGTTTACTTATTAGTGTCACAAGTAGGCTCACATTAACACCATGATTAAGTTACTGTGAACATCCCCTTGTTGCCACACTCCGGCGCTCTTTGGGTACACTGAGGGAGAATGCACCTAACCATCTGGAATGACTTTGGTATTTTTCACTCTTTTTCAAAAAACATCCACAACATTTTATTAAGATTTTTTAACACCTGAACCATTACACGATGGCTTGTGAGTAAGGTGGCGCCCCCTCTTATTTCCTCAAAGCCTCTGGACTGCGCAGCTGCAAATTTGTGAATCGTTCCAGAAGTTATAAACTGCTCCCATCCCTTGGCCTGTAACCAGTGCAAACATTCCCCAGAAGCCAGCAAGTTGATGTTAAAGCAACATGCACGCAGTTGACACTTCCAGGAAGATAGTTTACTTAAGAAGACCGTCATATGGTGATAATAACCATTGAAGCAGCACATTGAGTTGAAGGCTACACTTAAGAGTGGAAGCTGCAGCTTATCGACAGAGCAGTGGTGGGCTTTCACACCAGAATATGATGTATTTGTGGTTTGGCAGATCTATGAGGAGTCGAGTGATTTTGCGCCACATTTGAAAAATAATACAAGATTGAGGTTTCCATTTTCTGCTTTAAACAGACACATGCCTCATTTGTTCTATGCTTTATTGTTTGTGGTCTGTGTCTAGGTGAAAGCCAGGTAGTTAAAAATGTAAAATGTGAAGTATCCCTAAGCCTCAGGGCCAAAGAATTCTCTCGCAAAATTTGGAGACTTCCATTGTCAAGATCCGTAGATTTCATAAACGTGTCTCAAGACCCAATTTAATCTTCTGTAAATGCAGCCTGACCCATTTGTTCAGATAGTGCTGGCTTAATAACCAAACAAGTTTATTTATTAGTGTCACAAGTAGGCTTACATTAACACTGCAATGAAGTTACTGTGAAAAACACTGGTCAACACACTCTAATACTTGTTTGGGTACACTGAGGGAGAATCTAGCATGGCCAATGCACCTAACCAGCATGTCTTTTGGACTATGGGAGGGAACCGGAGCACCGGAGGAAACCCACACAGATACAGGGAGAACGTGCAAACTCCGCACAGACAGTGGCCCAAGCCAGGAATTGAACCTGGATCCCTGGCATTGTGAGGCAGCACTGCTAACCACACTGCCACCGTGCTTGGAACTAAGGTGGTAATTCTTTTATGAACACTGATCTTGTTCACTAACAGAATGGAGTTGGGTATAGTTCAGCATCTCTGTTCTTTTAAATGGGGAATTAATGATTCATAAAAAGTAACTTATTGAGCAACTGACCTGCTAGCTGGTGGCACTAAAGTGGTTCTATTCAAAGTACTCAAAAGACTCAAGTAAAATAAGATGAGTGTGAACACAAAAACAACCTGGATTTATATAGCACCTTTGACATAGCAAAATGTCATAACACAGCTGAAGGCACCAGTGATGATAGTAAGGAAAATATGGGTGATTTTTGGACTTGAGAAAACAAAGATGAGGGACACATGAAGGGGAATAAGCAGGCTGGGCGTGAGAAAAGGAGTTACTTGGGGCAAGGGGGCAATAGTGAAGCAGGGAGTGGCTGAGCAGATGCAGAGATATTGTGCAATAGGAAAGCCAAAGGTTGAGCAATGGAAGTTTAAAAGTTCAATTGTAAGTGTCTCAGTGAATAATGTTTCCTGGGACAGTTGCAGAAAGAAGTGGGCTTGGAATGGGAGGAGAATGCAGAACAAGATGATTTAGTCCATGGGGAGAAACTCAAGATGAGTCTTGCGGGGGATGAGACAGAGGATAGGTTTTTAAAAGAAAAAAACGAGGAGGTTGAAATCAGCTGATGTTCCTGAATTAGAAGGTGGTGTCAGAGGAATAGAGGGCGGGATTTGGTGTGAAGGGCCAGACAAATATTGCTGCAGCTTGAGCAGTGTATGTGATGGAAAGTGTAGCTAGGTGTGAAGGCTTCAGTATCGACTCTGAACCAGATCCAACCAAGATCATCACATTCTCATTGAGTAGGTGAGATTAAAATTACACGGAGTCACAGGATAAGGAATCAACATGTTATTGAACATGGACCCTGGCACAGTGGTTAGCACTGCTGCCTCACAGCGCCAGGGGCCCAAGTTCAATTCCTGGCTTGGGTCACTATCTGTGTAGAGTTTGCACGTTCTCCCTGTGTCTGCGTGGGTTTCGTCTGGGTGCTCTGGTTTCCTCCAGCAGTCCAAAAGATTTGCTGGTTAAGTGCATTGGCCATGCTAAATGTACCCGAACAGGCACTGGAGTGTGGCAACGAGGCAATTTTCACAGTAACTTCATTGCAGTGTTAATGCAAATCAACTGTTTAAAATTTATTCATTCATTTGTGGAACACGGGCATTACTGGCTGGCCAGCATTTATTGTCCATCCCTAGTTGCCCTTGAAGAACAGTTTAGAGTCAACCATATTGCTGTGGCTCTGGAGTCATATGTAGGCCAGACCAGTTGAGGACGGCAGATTTCCTTCCCGAAAGGACATTAGTGAACCAGATGGGTTTTTCTGACAATCGACAATGGTTTTATGGTCTTCGGTAGATCCTTAATTCCAGATATTTTTATTGAATTCAAATTCCACCATCTACCAGGCGACATGGTGGCACAATGGTTAGCACTGCTGCCTCACAGCGCCAGGGACCTGGGTTCGATTCCCGGTTTGGGTCACTGTCTGTGCGGAGTTTGCACATTCTCCCCGTGTCTGTGTGGGTTTCCTCTGGGTGTTCCCATTTCCTCCCACATTCTGAAAGATGTGCTGGTTAGGTGCATTGACCCAAACAGGCGCTGGACAGTGGCAACTAGGGGAATTTCACAGTAACTTTATTGCAGTGTTAATGTAAGCCTTACTTGTGACTAATAAATAAACTTTACTTTACCGTGGTGGGATTCGAACCCAGGTCCCCAGAACATTAGCTAAGTTTCTGAATTAATAGTCCAGTGATATCGCCTCCCCTAATAAATAAACTTAAACCTAAAACTTAATACTGAGTACCAACAGCTACATTTTAAGAGAAACTTGAAGCTCAGATAAAATTTGAAGTCCAAATTTCTTTGTTTCCTTTCCTTTTGAATGCATTTTCTTTGAACGGTATATTTAAACGTAGAATTCTTCACTGTGTGTAATCAAAGTGTGGTGGACCTCAGTTGTGCCTTTGTCCTATATGGACCACCGTTGTGTGTGCTTGTCATACCTGGACACATCCCCTTCCAGTTTGGCTCCTCCCCTCAGCACTTAGTATAAAGGTGGCTGTCTCCTCCCCTTTGTTCAGTCCAGGTTGGTTATTTGTTGGGATCTGCTCCTGATTCTGTTGTGAATAAAAGCCTACACTTGTATTGGCACACCAGTAGTCTTTCGTCTTATTGATAGCGCATCAATTTTATTCACAACAGTTTACCAGCATGGAGCAGTTTCTAAAACCCGACAAGTTAGCATTAGACCCTCAAGAGTTGGAGCCTCTGATAAATTTGATCATTGGTTGGACTGCTTTGAAGCATTCGTCGACACCGCTGCGGCCATCGACACCGACGCCGCTAAACTCCACGTGCTCCATGCCCGGGTAAGCGAAGCTGTCTATGGAATCTTCCGGGACGCTGCTACATACGCGGACGCTATCGAACTCCTAAAAGGGCAGTTCCGAAAGAGCCCTAACGCGGTTTACGCCAGACATCTCCTAACTACCCGCAAGCAGCAGCCAGGAGAATCATGCGCCCAATTTCTGCGCGCCCTGCGGGTCCTAGCTCGAGCTTGTGACTGTAAGGCTGTTACAGCAGCTCAGAACACGGAGGACCTGATCCGCGACGTCTATGTTGCGGGCATTGAGTCTACATACATCCGGCAGCGCCTGCTGGAACAAGATGACCTAGATCTCTGAAGAACAGCCACGATGGCTGAAACATTAGAAGCGGCCTCTCACAATCTCGGGTCTTACCCTGCATCCCGTTCTACCGATGGCTCCACCGCGACGGCTATTCCGGCGGGGCCCAAATGTTACTTTTGCGGCCTACCCAAGCACCCTCGGTGTCGCTGCCCGGCGAAGGACGCGATTTGCTCCAGATGCGGTAAGCTAGGCCACTTCGCTAAAGTCTGCCGGGCAAAGCCGCTTCCGAAGCCTCGTGGCGCCATGTGTGTTCCACGGGCGCAGCCATCTTTAATGCAGGCGGCGGCTGCACGCGAATCACCATCTTTGACGCGGTCACCGGAAGCGTGGGAATCGCCATCTTTGGTGCGGTCACCGGAAGCGTGGGAATCGCCATCTTTGAGACTGGCATCAAGACGCGCTGAGCAGGAAGCTTTATCCGTGACGTCATCAGACAGCGACGAAGACGGATTCTTCTTTGATTCGATGGTGGCATCGATTTGCCTGGACCAGTCACAGCCTCATCAACTCTCCAAGTCAATAATGGAGATCAAGGTAAATGGTCATGCAGAAAACTGCCTGTTCGACTGTGGGAGCACAGAAAGTTTTATACACCCTCGCACAGTGCGTCAATCTGCCCTTCCCGTGTGACTCTGGAGCCAGACCATCTCCATGGCCTCGAATTCCCACTCAGTGGAGGTCCTTGGGTGCTGTTTGGTGACGCTGACGGTACAGGGCACAGTCTACGAGCGTTTTCGGCTCCTCGTGCTGCCGCGACTCTGCGCAGCTGTACTACTGGGGTTAGATTTCCTCAGCCATCATAGGAGTGTTACCCTGCAGTACGATGGCCCTTATCCCCCGCTCTCCGTCTGCCAGGCGCCGTCACGGCAGCGCCCCTCGCGCACCACCTGCAGTCTCTCGACCCTCAAGATCACCGCCCCCCCCCCCTTATTTGATAACCTCACCCCGGATTGTAGGCCCATAGCCACCAAGAGTAGGCGCTATAGTGCGGATGACCGGGCCTTCATTCGGTCTGAGGTACAACGGTTGCTCAGGGAGGGGATTATCCAGGCCAGCACCAGCCCTTGGAGGGCGCAAGTGGTTGTAGTTAAATCGGGAGAGAAACACCACATGGTGATTGACTACAGCCAGACCATAAACAGGTATACCCAACTAGATGCGTATCCTCTTCCCCGTATCGCGGACATAGTCAACCGCATCGCGCACTATAGGGTTTTCTCGACGATCGATTTGAAATCGGCTTACCACCAGCTCCCTATCCGCTCGGAGGATCGCCCATATACTGCCTTTGAGGCGGATGGCCGCCTCTACCAGTTCCTCCGAGTCCCCTTTGGTGTCACCAATGGGATCTCAGTCTTCCAGCGGGCTATGGATCAAATGGTAGACCAGCACGGGCTACGGGCCACTTTCCCGTATCTGGATAACGTCACCATCTGCGGCCATGACCTGCAGGATCATGATGCCAACCTACAAAAATTCCTTTGTACAGCCACTCTTCTGAACCTCACATATAATGAGGCGAAGTGTGTTTTCCGGACACGCCGCCTCGCCATCCTTGGGTACGTGATAGAAAATGGTGTCCTTGGCCCCGACCCAGCCCGTATGCGTCCCCTTATGCAGCTTCCCCTTCCTACTACCCTCAAAGCACTGAGGAGATGCCTGGGCTTCTTCTCCTATTATGCCCAGTGGGTTCCCGGTTACGTGGATAAAGCCCGTCCGCTCCTAAAATTGACCTCTTTTCCCCTGGCGGAGGAGGCCCGTCGGGCCTTCGACGACATCAAAGCAGACATCGCGAAGGCCGCGATGCATGCTGTGGACGAATCCATCCCATTCCAAGTGGAAAGTGATGCGTCTGACTTTGCCCTAGCCGCCACCCTTAACCAGAGGGGCCATCCGGTGGCCTTCTTTTCCCGGACCTTACAAGGCCCTGAGATTCGACACTCCTCGGTCGAGAAGGAGGCCCAGGCCATCGTGGAAGCCGTCTGGCACTGGCGCCATTATCTTGCGGGCCAACGATTCACCTTAATTACGGACCAGCGGTCAGTTGCCTTCCTGTTTAACACCAGTCAAAAGGGCAAGATTAAGAATGACAAGATCTTGCGGTGGAGGATTGAGCTCTCCACCTACAGGTATGACATCATGTACCGGCCCGGGAAGCTCAATGAGCCCCCAGATGCCCTGTCCCGTGGATCATGTGCCAGCGCCCAACTAGACCAGCTACAGTCCCTCCATAACAACCTCTGTCATCCGGGTGTCACCAGATTTTTCCACTTTGTCAAGTCCCGTAACCTGCCCTTCTCCCTCGAGGAAGTTCGGACGATTACCAGGCAATGCAGGGTCTGCACTGAGTGCAAACCGCAGTTCTACCGGCCAGGTAGGGCGCACCTTGTAAAGGCCACTCGTGCGTTTGAGCGCCTTAGCATTGACTTTAAAGGCCCCCTCCCCTCCTCTAACCGCAATGTTTATTTCCTGAATATCATTGATGAATACTCACGTTTCCCTTTTGCCTTCCCCTGCTCGGACATGACCACGGCTACAGTGATTCGGACCCTGACCTCGCTCTTCACCCTGTTTGGCTTCCCAGCCTATGTCTGTAGCGATCGTGGGTCCTCTTTCATGAGTGACGAGCTGAGGCAGTACCTACTCGCCAAAGGCGTTGCCTCCAGCCGCACCACTAGCTATAACCCCAGGGGAAATGGTCAAGTAGAGTGGGAGAACGCAACCGTCTAGAAGGCCGTTCTATTAGCGCTACGGTCTAGGGGCCTTCCAGTCAGCCGTTGGTAAGACATCCTTCTGGACGCATTACATTCCATTAGGTCACTCTTGTGCACAGCGACCAATACGACCCCTCACGAGCGGATGTTTTCGTTTCCCAGGAAGTCCTCCTCGGGTACTTCGCTCCCGGATTGGCTGATGTCCCCGGGGCCCGTCCTGCTTCGGAAGCATGTCCGGACCCATAAGGCAGATCCCTTGGTCGAGGAGGTCCAATTGCTCCACGCTAATCCTCAATACGCTTATGTAGCGTACCCTGATGGGCGGGAGGACACGGTTTCTGTCCGTGACTTGGCACCCGCGGGTGCCCCTGAGGTCACCACGCCCTTCCACCCCACGGTCCCTGGTGTTGTCCACTCGGAGATTGCTGCGCCTCTTCCTCCCTCAGTCCCTGTCTCCAATGTAGTGCGCCCAGAGCCTGTTGCAGCCCCCCACCCCCTAGCTCCGGTTCCCACTGTTCCCCATACGCCACCTGGGCCACTGCTCACTCCTCTCGCCCCTGTGTACAGCTCGCTTGAGTCGCTGGAGCCGTCGCCACGCAGTACCCGACGACTGGGCGGGACGACGGATTGGTCTGCTTCACACCACCCAGCGCCTTCTCTCGACGCTCACTGTATGGAGCCTGGGCCGACATCGCTCCCTGCTCGGACGACTCTGCGACCTGCACTACGACGATCGCGACGGCGGATCAAGCCACCGGTTCGTCTGGACTTGTGATATTGTTTTCCACTTCACCCCCGTGTTGTTTTTGTTAAAGGAAGGGGTGAATGTGGTGGACCACCGTTGTGTGTGCTTGTCATACCTGGACACATCCCCTTCCAGTTTGGTTCCTCCCCTCGGCACCTAGTATAAAGGTGGCTGTCTCCTCCCCCTTGTTCAGTCCAGGTTGGTTATTTGTTGGGATCTGCTCCTGATTCTGTTGTGAATAAAAGCCTACACTTGTATTGGCACACCGGTAGTCTTTCGCCTTATTGATAGCGCATCACAAAGTAATTGAGATGGTCATTCGACTGTTCAGATGGTGCTTCTTTGTAGCATCAGATCTTGGTCCATTTTCCTAAAAGTTTGACTATTTTACTGTGGAGTGTAGAATAATCTGAGTAACGAGAACAAAACCTTAAGAACAGGTCAACTGGCCTGAACAAAAATGTTCTTTCAGTGTTTTTTGCCAAGATGCTTAATGTAATTGCTGGGAAATGGGAGCATTCATTCCATTCTTTGTGAACAGAATCAACATTTAAGTTAGGCAAAGATGCAAAACTTGCTTAAAAATATTCTACAAACACTTTACAACAACACCTCTCTCCTACCATCAATTTAACATTACATTTTGCCACAACCATTCATCCTGTTGATGTCTACAAAAGACTGTTAATTAGTACAGAATTATAGAGCAATTTATGACGGAAACAATCCACCGATTGCCCCCCAAAAAGCTCCACCCCCAGTAGGCCCTACCCCTCAGGTCCCACCCCCTTGGCACTGCATGGTGCCCAGTGGGCAGTGCCAATGTGCCTTGTGGGCTGTGTCATTTTGCCTCTTGGGCAGTACCAGGATGCCAAGTTGGCGCTGCCAGGCTCACACTGCCCAATGGGCACCCCCTTTATCCCTGACCTCCTCGGGGGCCTCAATGGCCTCTCTTCCCTCCATCAGGGTCAGGTGCCTGCTCCCCATTAGTGGGAAGCAGTAATAAACCCCACTGGAGGGAACCACTCCTGGTTGGGAGGGGGGGGGGGGGGGGAGGTGCGATAATAGCAGGCAAGGAGAATTCAGTCCTGTGCCTGCTAATCATAGGGAAATGTCAATTACCATGACATTTCCATATGATAATCATCTCCGCGCCGATATCCGGCGCGGCGCAGATTACATAAAAAATCTTAGGCTTGGAGACGCGCGGAGGTCATGACGCCCAGCAAGAAGCACACGAAACAGCCGTCACTGATGTCTCCCGGCCTGCTGCACTACCCGAGCAGCACAGTGGGTTGGGAGAATCGCCCCCAATACTTTTCACTGTATCCCAATACATGTGACAATAATAAATCAAATCAAAAGTGTAGTGTTTGGAAGAACAGCAACGTGCAATATAAATTCCTTCGAGAAGATGTGACACTAGAATCTGAAGCATCAAACCTTCCTCACGACCATAAACTATTTCAGAACTGCCAACTTGTCCATAGATGGAAGATTGAAGTATCTCCTAATCAGACCTTGGAGCACACCACTGGACACTATCCTCAGAGGAAATTTGCAGAGTTAAAAAATGTTGATACTTGATTTGTTTTTTTGCTACAAACAATAGTGTGCACAACATAAATGCAGCATTTGCCTACCACCTAAAATTTAGTTTTCCATTATACCAACTGCATCCCTTTTAAAAAAAAACTGTAGGATGTATTATAGAAAGAAAACAAAACTTATTTACAGCGGAAGTTACAAAAAAGGAGCACTCCAGGACTAGCCGCACTCCGAGCCAATCAGTTCCAGTACAGACTGGCACCAACAGTGTGAGAAATTGCCTAGTCAGCTCCTTTCAATAGCCGGACAAATCTATCACAACCAATCACCCCTCATCAGTTACTTTCAAACCTCAAAGTGATGGAAGGTGTTGTGGACAGTGCTTTCAAACAGCACTCACTCAGTAACAACTTGATTTGATTGATTTATAATTGTCACATGTATTAGTATACAGTGAAAAGTATTGTTTCTTGCACGCTATACAGACAAAGCATTCAGTTGATAGAGAAGGTAACAAGGGAGTGCAGAATGTAGTGTTACAGTCATGTAGAGAAAGATCCACTTAATATGAGGTAGGTCCGTTCAAAAGTCTGATGGTAGCAGGGAAGTTGTTGTTCTTGAGTCGATTGGTACGTGACCTCAGATTTTAGTATCTTTTTCCCGACGGAAGAGGTGGAAGAGCGTATGTCCGGGGTGCGTGGGGCCCTTAATTATGCTGGCTGCTTTGCCGGGGCAGTGGGAAGTGTGGACAGAGTCAATGGATGGGAGGTTGGTTTGCGTGATGGTTTGGGTTACATTCACGACCTTTTGTAGTTTCTTGCGGTCTTGGACAGAGCAGGAGCCATACCAAGGTGTAACACAATCAGAAAGAATGCTTTCTATGGTGCATCTGTAAAAGTTGGTGAGAGTCATAGCTGACATGCCACATTTCCTTAGTCTTCTGAGAAAGTAGAGGCGTTGGTGGGCTTTCTTAACTATAGTGTCGACATGGGGGGACCAGGACAGGTTGTTGGTGATCTAGACACCTAAAAAACTGAAGCTTTCGACCATTTCTACTTTGTCCCCGTTGATGTAGACAGGGGCATGTTCCGTACAATGCTCAGTTTGATTTTCATCAGGACTAATTAATTGACTCCAGATCTCATGGTTCAAACATGGACAAAAAGCTGAACTCCACAGGTGAAGTAACAGTAACTGTCCTTGACATCATCTTACAGCATTTAGCTGCATGGTATCAAAGAGTCCTAGTGAAATTGAAGTTGATGGCAAAGTGGTTAGCACTGCTGCCTCACAGTGCCAGGGATCTGGGTTCGATTCTCGGCTTGGGTCACTGTCTGTGTGGAGTTTGCACATTATCCCTGTGTCTGCATGGGTTTCCTCTGGGTGCTCCCGTTTTCTCCCACAGTCCAAGAAGACCCAGTGTTCACCAGAGTTTGAGATTCCACTAGGTGCCATACAGGATGGAAATCTCTACAAGCTACCAGAGCTAGAGGAAAACTCCTTTGTCTGCATGCTTGTAGAAAGCGTGACTTTGCCCAGTCAGTTTTATAATCGTTTAGGTTAGGTGCATTGGTCATGCTAAATTCTCCCTCAGTGTATCCGAACAGGCGCTGCAGTGAGGCGACTAGGGGAATTTCACAGTAACGTCATTGCAGTGTTAATGTAAGCCTACTTGTGACTAATAAATAAACTTTAAACTTTAAATACTATGGCTACCCGAGAAGGTCAGAAAGTAAATACTCTGCAGTGAGTACCTCTCCTCCTGACTCCCCCAAACCTGTCTACAAGGCACAAGTTAGGAATGTGATAGAATTCTCTCCAGTTGCTTGGATGTCTGCAGCTCCAGCATTACATTAAAAGTTTTAAAGTTTAAATTGTATTTATTAGTGTCACAAGTAGGCTTACATTAACACCGCACTGTGAAAATCCCCTAGTCGCCACACTCCGGCGCTTGTTCGGGTACACTGAGGGAGATATTAGCACAGCCAATGCAGCTAACCAGCACCTCTTTCGGACTGTGGGAGGAAACTGGAGCACCCGGAGGAAACCCACGCAGACACAGGGAGAAGATGCAGATGCTGCACGGACAGTGACCGAAACTGGGAATCAAACCCAGTGATGTGAGGCAGCTGTTCCACCGTGCTGCCAACAAATCATTACGCAATAAACTCTACAGCATCGAAGACAAAGCACCCTGTTTGACTGATATCCCATCCATGACCATAAACATGCTTTCTATCCACCACTGATGCTGCACTGTGGCAGCATTTTGTATCATCTCGAAGATGCATTTCAGTAACAGATCAGGGCTTCTTTGTCAACACCTTGTAAATCTACAACCAGGCCACCTTGAAGGACAATAAACACGCAAATGGGAATGCCACCAACAGCAAATTTCACTTCGATTCACACACCATTCCGATTTGGAATTATATTGCCAGTCCTTCATCATCGCTGGTTAAAATCTTGAAACCTCTTTCCTAACAGCACTGTGGGTATATCTGCACCACACAGATTACAGCAGTTCAAAAAGATGGCTCATCACCAGTCTTGAGGGCAGTTCAGAATGGACAATAAATGCTTGCTTTGCCAATGATGAAAAAGGCAGTTTACTGAGAATGCAGCTACAGTGAAGGAAGTTGCTTTGTAGAAGAATAATTAGTTTTTCATCAGGATCTAACGCTGTAGAAATAATTGGAGGGAAGCATTGTAGCCAGGGCTTCGTATTGGGCAGAGCAGTTTCGAAATCTGTCTTCACAAAGACTTTGCTGTAACAAAATTTCAGTAAGTGATGAAATTCAGGAGAACATTTTCCCCCCTGCATACCTGTAATGTGTAATGTCTGCTTTAACTGTTTTTCTCTTTCTGGGCCAATCTGTTTCTTGCCAGTCTGTTGAGTAACATATAAAAGAGAAACTTTCCACAAATCCATTACCCCACAACAACTGGAACAATCTAACATGTGATTATAGATTAGGAACAATTCAAATGAGTGCTCAGAATATCAGCATTGTTCCCCCTACAGCATTTCAGTGATTGTGAATTGCTTGAACAGTTATGTTTCGTAGGTGTTGCTTTAAATTGCCTTAATTTCCCACTCTTTTATCATTACTGAAGCAGGGATTATGAACAGGGTGGCACAGTGGCACTCCTGCCTCATAGCGCTAGGGATCCAGGTTCAATTCCGGCCTCGAGTCGCTGTCTGTGTGGAGTATGCACTTTCTCCCCGTGTCTGCGTGGTTTTCCTCCCACAGTCCAAAGATGTGTGGGTTAGGTTGATTGGCCATGCTAAATTGACCCTAGTGTCAGGGGGATTAGCAGAGTAAATGAAGGTTACGGGAATAGGGCCTGGGTGGGATTGTGGTCGGTACAGATTCGAAGGAATGGCCTCCTTCCGTACTGCAGGGATTCTATTAGATCTCATCATATATTTTTTCCAATCATTTTCACTTTTATGCGAAACTTTTACAACTTAACTGTTTAATTTATTGAGAGTTTGTTTATTAGCAAAGAAAGTTTTAAAAAAAAACTTCTGACAATTGAAAATATGCTAATGGTATTCTATAATCGGTTTAGACAGTAGGTGGGCGTCGCTGACTCGGCCAACATTTTGTGGGCTATCCCTAATTGCCCTTCAGAAGATGATGGTGTGTTGAATTCTTGAACCACTGTAGTCCTTTATCAACTGTTGTAACAGCAAATAATGCTGTATCATATTGTCCCAGGGTGTGAGAATTCATGATTGAAGAATGCACTTCATTTCCATGTCACCCTACTTAACAAACAGGAAGTCTATAGTAAATAAGTTCCGTGGAATGAAATAAAACTTAGTGGACGTTTTCCATTGCATGTTTTCTGCTTTTCTTACAGATGACCAACAGATTCTGATTAATGGGTGAAAAGGAAATGATTACACAATAGATCTACTTGTGTAATACTGTAACTGTAAACCTAGCTTCAGCATTCCAAGATCAGGGACCCATAATGATGTCCACATGATGATGAGTAATAATCAGCACACCCACATTATTCCCAGAACATCTGTACTTGGCTTCAATCTCAAATGCTGATTAATTTTGGGTGCATCATAGTGCAAATGATTTTTGCTTCTGGATTGCTGCTAAATAACTGTTTAAACGTTTACCATCATATACAATAATATGCAATGAATACTATCAACACTGTACCATCATAGAATGCATCTTCACCTACTGTTCCACAGATACAATAGTAAAATAATTTCACTCCATTCTTATATAAATTGTATGAATGAAAGATGCATTTTATTTCAACACCCAGAATCTAAATATTACTGAAAAAGAGAAACAAAAACTTTTTGGTTTGTACTCATCAGGACATTTCTCTCGATTACTGTTATAAGAAGAAAGCAACAATTTATACTCTAAGTAAGGAGGTGCTGATTGGTTGACAAGTAGAATCCAAGGCTGGAATTACTCCCCACCCTCCTCCCCGCTTGTGGTGGGGCTGGTGAGCCATTGAAATCTCCATTCGTTTTGGCGGGAGCTGAAGACCCCACTGGCATGAAGGGATGGAAAATTCCGGCATAAGTACTTAAAGCTATTGAAACTCTTAACAATCATCTGTTCATTGTTAAACAATGGCCGGAATATTACTGCCCTGCCCACCATGGGTATTGGAATGGGCGAGGGGCGGACCATGTAAAGGTCCGCTGACCTCGGGTGGAATTTTCCGGTTTCGGGACGAGCGAGGCTGGAAAATCCCGTCCAATGTCTTCAATTTGTAGTGCTACGTGAATCTGTGATGTGAACAGTTTGGTATTTATGGATGCGAAAAGACAAGTACTTTTGAAGTCGCAGAACCATGGATATGTTAGGACCGATATCCACTCCATCTGATGAAGGAGCAGTGCTCCGAAAGCTAATGGCATTTGCTACCAAATAAACCTGTTGGACTTTAACCTGGTGTTGTTAAAACTTTTACTATGTTAGGACCGTGCAGGAACAGAAAGACTTGGGTGCTGGAGTTTTATTGCCTTGCCCGCCATGGGAATCGGAGTGGGCGAAGGGCAGACAATGGGCGAAGGGCAGACAACGGAAGTTCCGTTGACCTTGGGTGGGATTTTACGGTTTTGGGATGAGCCCGGGGAGTCTATGTTGTTGGATCCAAATAGCTCCATTATCCAATCCTTCAGATATCTGTTCAATTTTCCCTTTTTTATATTATATGTTCCTTGTGTCTCCTGTTGTCCCTCGTACTGTTCACAAATGAACCTCTGCATATACTGTGTGGTGAAGTCTCAACTGCCTCTGCACCAGTGCACTTCAGAGTTTTAGCATTTGTTTCCTGGTTCTACAGTTTGCAGCAATCTTAAACATATTACTGTGATTCAGTTCCTATTCCTTTAAGGGTTCTGAAAATTTGAATATGCTGCCTTTGATTTTGCAGAGTACAAATTTTCCAGAATTGTCAACCTCCTCCATGGGGTAGATTTTATAGAGGGACAGATTATCCGTGCCTTGAATAATAAAAAGTTGGTTGGCACACCACCAATGTGCAATGAGCTTATTCCTCAGTGCTAATACTCTAGCGGTGGGGTTAATTAGTGCAGAATTGGACGTCTGCCTATTAGGGACAGGAAATCCTGCCCTAAGGAGCTGCAGCCAATCCAACTGAATAATTGTTTCGTGGCATCCACAATTCTTTTATTTATTAGTCACAAGTAGTATTAACACTGCAATAAAGTTGCTGTGAAAATCCCCTAGTTGCCACACTCCGGCGCCTGTTTCAGGAACACTGAGGGAGAATTTAGCATGGCCAATTCACCTAACCTGCACATCTTTGGACTGTGAGAGGAAACCGGAGTGCCCGGAGGAAACCCACGCAGACATGGGGAGAACATGCAAACTCCACACAGATATGGCCAGAATTGAACACAAATCCCTGGCTCTGTGAGGCAGCAGTGCTAACCACTGTGCCACCGTGCCACCTAATTCCACCTTCAAAAATGCTTTCCCCTATAGCTATAAAATTCACCCCTGGCCCCTCTCTGAGAAGCCTTATGCCTAATTTAATTAGGTTTCTCTGGACTGCCTAGAATCCCTGTGTAAAGTGATCACAATTGTCCACAATGCTTCATGGCTGTTTGCACATGCTTTATGCAGGCTTGTTATCACCTCTTGGGATTGGTGCTCTATCTATCTGTTTATACTTGATGAGATTGAATACATTTAGCTCATGCTGCCTTATTGGTTTCAGTGAGTTATCCATCAACAGTCCCAAATCCCTAGGTTATGGCATTTTACCCTGTTGCCAGTTTTGCTCTGGAGCCATTTCTTTCACATTACCTCTATTTTACCTCGTCCCTTCTCTCACTGCTGTGCATTTTCTTTTAATCTTCCATGGGATGAAAGTGTCACTGGGCCACCATTTGTTGCTCAGCCCTAACTGCCCTTGAACTGAGTGGTTTGCTTGGCCATTTTAGAGGACAGTTACGAATCAACCACATTGCTGTGGGGCTGGAGTCACATGTAGGCCAGACCAGCTCTGCATTTCCTTACCTAAAGGGCACTAACGAACCAGCTGGATTTTAAAACAATTGATGATAGTCGCAGTTACATTACTGAGATTAACTTTAACTTTCAGTTTTAGATTTATTCATTCATTTCAAATTCCATCAGCAGCCATGGTAGGATTTGAACCCATATCCCCAGAATATTAGTTTGGGCCTCTGGATTACGAATCCAGTGACACTACCACTATGCCACCATTGCCCCCAAATTCTTCTCCACATTAAGGGTGATTCCTCAATCTCGCTTAAGTGGGGCACCACATTTACTGGGAGCATATGCCAGAAACTTGAGGCAACAATGGGTGGCACAGTGGCACAGTGGTTAGCACTGCTGCCTCACAGTGCCAGGGACCCGGGTTCGATTGCGGCCTTGGGTGACTGTCTGTGTGGAGTTTGCACATTCTCCCCGTGTCTGCGTCGGTTTCCTCCGGGTGCTCCGGTTTCCTCCTACAGTCCAAAGATGTGCGGGTTAGGTTGATTGGCTATGTTAAATTGCTCCTTAGTGTCAGGATAAATACGTGGGGTTATGGGGATAGGGCCTGGGTGGGATTGTTGTCAGTGCAGGTTTGATGGGCTGAATGGCCTCTTTCTGCACTATAGGGATTCTATGATTCTGTGAACAATGTTAACTTCAATATCTCCCCATTCTGAGCATGAATTCACCGTACGGAGCAGCATTGTGAAACTACCTCTTAAATGTTGTTTGGTGATCGTCAGTCCACCTTTTCAGTCTATCGTCAGGTCTTTCTTTAAATTGTCAACTTAGGACATTTTTCTTTCTACCTTTCGCTCCGAACTATTTATACACATGGATGAGGAATATTAGCTTTCTATTCGTTTGTCATACAGATCTCATTGTAGTGCTGATATGATGGCCTCCTAAACATCCTCTATTACACTATGCCTTCAAATGGTTATATTTTGTAAACCAGAATGGAATGATTTCATATTTTCCATTAATAGACAACTGCACTAACTTCCTTTGCCAGTAATGACATGCTGAACTGTATAAATTTCCCTACTCTCTACCTACTGGAGTGAAAGAAAGCATGAACGTACAATATCCTTGTGCAAAAAGGGAAATTGTCTTCCATTTGACTCATGGCTCTTTCATCAGGGTTTTTAAACATCTCTAATGACAACTTTTCTGTAATAATGAGTCGACCACATGTCATCAAGAACATGGATGACACGTTCTTGACTGGAAGCTTCAATGTAAGCATGAGTTTGGCTGCAGTAGCACACAAACAAGAAGGTTTTACTGTTGAGTAGCAATGGAGTCTTCACTAATATATGCATGGATATTTGAATTATTGTAGAACAAAGTAATAAATGCAGACTGTTTGAAAATTAACATTGAATGAGGCAGGCTGCTTATAGTTTAAAGTGTCTGAGTTATTTTTATAACTGTAGGCATATTAGGCGGATCAGAACCCTGAACTGAAAAAGTGCCAAGTAACTGGCTCCAATATTTGTGGGGAGGAAGTGGGGTGGGGTATGGTGGGGCTGTGAGGGAGGGGGCAGCTTAACCGTCAGCCAACACAGAGGAATGGGCTTCCCTCAGTTCCTGCTGAATTTAAAGGAAGGACCCTATTATCATTTTTGAAATGCCTTTCCTGGCCACAGCCAGTTAGATTGGTTCTCAGTTGGGAAGGCCTGTGGCACTAGAACACATTTGGAATGTTTAGAGGAGCGAGGGACGGACTGGATGATGGTTTGGGAGGTCGGGGAGACATTGATGAGGAGAGTTGGGTGGGAAATCAGAATTGTCTGAGACATTGATGAGGCACTTAGAGAAATTGGGAGAAGAGGGGAGATCATCACAGGAACTGGAGAGATTACTGAGAAGGAGATTGTATGAGAAGAAGATTGTATGGGAAGGATCACAGGAAGGGCCTTGGTGGACATTAGGATGTAGGGTGGGAGAATGGGCTCCTATCAAAAGGGTGGCATGGTGGCACAGTGGTTAGCACCAGGGACCCAGGTTCAATTCCTGGCTTGGGTCACTGTCTGTGTGGAGTTTGCACGTTCTCCCCATGTTTTGTGGAGTGCTCCGGTTTCCTCCTACAAAGATGCGCAGGTTAGGTTGATTGGCCATGCTAAATTGCCCCTAAGTGTCAGGGGACAACCACGGTAAATACGTAGGATTACGGGAATAGAGCCTGGGTGGGATTGTGGTTGGTGCAGGCTCGATGGGCCAAATGGCCTCCTTCTGCACTGTAGGGATTCTATGATTCAATGGGGTTAAGAGATTTGGTGGATATGCTAAGACACAGCAGTCCTGTTCCTCCTGGTCCACAGGGTCAGAAGGATAAAAATAAGTAAATGAGTAAATACTTTCCCAGTGCTTTCCCAGTTCTCACTTCCTTTAACTGCCTCATTCAAATATTTAAGTGGGAAATTTACCTCCTTGGAAGTTTAGTTGGCAGGCTCCCACTCCACCTTTATTAAAACCAGAAGTGAGCAGAGTATGGGGATGGGGTTAGGTTTGAGATTGTTTGCAGTTTTATTTCCGACCCGACCCAACCCACTCATTTTTGGGATTATAATCCCCTCCCTCATCCCTCCCATGCTGCCTTACTTGTTTGATTGACTTTAATGGAAACTGAGAAATGGCTATGTTAGACATAACATTCAGAAGCCAACTATTATTCCAATCAGTGCAGACTACATGATCATAGACTGATGGATAGATAATAGCAGGTTGGACTATGTTAGGGATACAGGAACAGGAGTAGGTCATTTCTCCATTTGTCTCTTCATTGCCATTTTGTTAGTTGGAGTAGTCCGGATCTCTTTAATCCCAATTTCCTTTCTACATATCTCCAGCCACGCATCTATTATCCTTTTTCAATGCCTTGATTGATTCTGCATCTATGGCCTTCAGTGCTCCCCACTTGTGTGTGGAGAAATTCCACACGGATTTACATATTTTATTTATTTAATTTTAAATTATTATTGAAAACACAGTGGCACAGTGGTTAGCACCGCTGCCTCAGAGCGCCAAGGACACGGATTCGATTCCAGGCTTGGCTCACTGTCTGTGCGGAGTCTGCACGTTCTCCCCGGTGTCTGCATGCGTTTCATCCGGGTGCTCTGATTTCCTCCCACAGTCTGAAAGACGTGCTGGTTAGGTGCATTGGCCATGCTAAATTCTCCCTCAGTGTACCCGAACAGGAGCCGGAGTGTGGTGACTAGGGGATTTTCACAGGATCTTCATTGCAGTGTTAATGTAAGCCTGCTTGTGACACTAATAAATAAACTTTTAACTTGTTTTAAAGTGACATCCTTTTTTTCCAGATAATTTTAGTTAAGAAAACTGATCAAGTACTTGTTACCATTGGTTTGTATGTTGGGCATTTTATGGAGCAGAAGTAGGATTTGAGCTATTCACAGAATGGGGAGCGGGTGGCGCACTAGCATGCTACAGGAACTGCTGTGCATTCACTTTTGGTTCAAACCAAGAGGTAAAAGATTACATTTTTATCCTTCTGACCCTGTTCAGATCAGAAGCAAAATGGGTAACAGCAGACATGACTCCACAGCACAAACAACTTAGGGCCCTATTTTACCATTTTGATTCTAAGTGCTGGGCAGATTAAAACTGACTTTTAGATCTGACTTTTAGGCTTGCTCTCAGGCGCCCCCATACGCACCCTGCCTGCAAAAATATCAGCGAGTCAGAATCACGCTGCAGAAGCCTGTGGGCGGGGCTTAAGGTGCCCAAAACCCTGCAGCTCCGATCGGAGCTTCCAATAGCGCGTGCGCAGAAAAAAAATGATAGAGTGCAGCTCCCCTGCCAGATTCCTCCCGGGCCAGATAATGCCTCCCCCTGGCACCCACATACATTGCCTCATCGCCACAACATTACTGACCCCCTTATCCCCCCATCCCCCCCGCCACCCAGACCGATCATGGGCCCCTCCCCATTTCCCCTCCACTGAGTTCAGGCAGAGTGGCAGTGGACTCCTCTTCCTCCTCACTGATCTCAGGCAGAGTGGCAGCAGACCCACCTTCACCCCCACCGATCTCAGGCACAGTGGCAGCGGACCCCCCTCCCCGTCACAAATCTCAAGCAGAGTGGCAATGGAACCCCCCTTCCCCCCTCCCACCGATCTCAAGCAGAGAGCCATCAGACGCTATGCACTTACCTCCTCACTAACCCTCACTGTTGGAGCGCCCGAATCGGACTTTTATGGAACATGTCTATTTCGCGCCGATTCCGAATTGGTGAACACGGTGGTAAAGGGGGAAGTGCTGGTAAAGTTGGGCGTGCAGCCCATTAAGTCAGTTTAAATGCATGCAAATGCATTTAAATGGCCGTCACACTTGTTTGGGTGCGGTCCTGATTGTGGCCATTTTTGAGCCTTGGTAAAAGGGGAACCAGCATGGAAGTGGTCGTGGGTCGCGCTACTCGCCTCATACCTGACTTTACCAAGTTTTCGCGCCTGAAAATGGGCACAGCACAATGGTAAAATCGGGCCCTTAGTGTCAATTCAGTCATCCTTTCTCAAAATAAAAGGCACAAATGGGGAGGGAAGAGGAACGCTGTCGACAAATTGAGATCTAACATTGTTAGTATTATGTAAGAAGAGCCAAGAGTTACAGGTGATCCTCTACACAACTGGTTATCATCATTCAAGCAAATTAAAGTGCCCACTCCCTTCAAAAGAGGAAAAGCAAGAAAGTGAAAGCAAGAAAGGAAGATTGGATTATATAGCATCTTGTCATGTCTCTCCGAAACATCCTAAAATCACTCCAAATATAACTGATGACTTGGAAGAGTTGTAAGTATGTGATATGGGTGAGAAAAGCAACTATTTTGCACAGAGCAAGATGCAATGAGATGAATGATCAGTTAAACCATGTTTGGCAGTTTTGGTTCAGTTGGAAAATATTGAGGGGACATCCTCCTCTTGCACACTCAAAGTAAATTCTTTACTTTCATAAACCTGACCTACCTGATGTCAAAACAACCATTTAGGCTACTGAATCTGCAGGGAAGGAAGTTGATTTATGTTATTTGTGGTTATGTATGGAAAGGGTCATTGTTGCCTTCGTAAGGATTCTGTTGCTTTGTGAAAGGAATTCTGCTCACTCCTCCAAAACAAAACAAGCTTGCACAATTGGTCACCCATTCAAACTGTGATAGAAATAGTGTTTCCTTAACCTTTTTGAGGCTCTGAATAAGCAATTAAATGAGTTTGAAATATGTTTAATAATGTTTGATTGTGCCCAGTGCTATGCAGTATGTACATATGTTTGCATGATGCAAATGATTTGATTTGATTTATTATTGTCACATGTATTGGGATACAGTGATAAGTATTGTTTCTTGCGTACTATACAGACAAAACATACCATTCATAGAGTACATAGGGGAGAGGGAAAGGACTGGTTACAGAATGTATTGTTATAGTCATAGCTAGGGTGTAGAGAAAGATTAATTTAATATAAGGTAGGTCCTTTCAAAAGTCTGACAGCAGCAGGGAAGAAGCTGTTCTTGAGTCAGTTGGTACGTGATCTCAGACTTTTGTACCTTTTCCCGACAGAAGGTGGAAGAGAGAATGTCCGGGGTGCGTGGGGTCCTTGATTATGCTGGCTGCTTCTCCGAGGCAGCAGGAAATGTAGACCGAGTCAATGGATGGGAGGCTAGTTTGCGTGACGGACTGGGCTACATTCACAATCCTTTGTAGTGTCTTATTCAGTTCTCCATTTTGGCCTCAATAATCCTAATTCACAGTACCATATCAATGGCCAGCCTTTAGCACATTCAACTATTGGAAAGGATTTGGGTGTGACTGTTACAAGTAATCTGGAGTTTATGAAATATGTGGCTCAGGCAGTGCAGTGGGCAGAAAATGTTTACGAGCGCTGAATCACCAAGCAGAAACTAATAGCCAAGTTCCGCATTCATGAGGATGGCCTCAACCGGGATCTTGGGTTCATATCACACTACTTGTAACCCCCACCACACTGCCTGGGTTTGCAAAATCCTACAAACTGTCCTGGCTTGAGACAATTCACACCTCTTTAACCTGTGCTTATTAAGCACAAATACAAATGCGAGGCTATTCACTTTGGAAGAAATAATAGCAAATTGGATTATTATCTAAACGGAAAGAAATTACAACATGCTGCTGTGCAGAGGGACCTGGGGGTCCTTGTGCATGAGACGCAAAAACCCAGTCTGCAGTTGCAACAGGTGATCAAGAAGGCAAATGGGATGTTGGCCGATATCGCAAGGGGGATAGAATATAAAAGCAGAGATGTCTTGCTGCATCTGTACAGGGCATTGGTGAGGCCGTAGCTGGAATACTGTGTGCAGTATTGGTCCCCTTATTTGCGGAAGGATATATTGGCCTTGGAGGGAGTGCAGAGAAGGTTCACCAGGTTGATACCAGAGATGAGGGATGTTGACTATGAGGAGAGACTGAGCAGATTGGGTTTGTATTCGTTGGAATTTAGAAGGCTGAGGGGGGATCTTATAGAGACCTATAAGATAATGAAGGGGCTGGATAGGGTAGAGATGGAGAGATTCTTTCCACTTAGAAAGGAAGCTAGAACTAGAGGGCACAGCCTCAAAATAAAGTGGGGTCAGTTTAGGACAGAGTTGAGGAGGAACTTCTTCTCTCAGAGGGTGGTGAATCTCTGGAATTCTCTGCCCACTGAAGTGGTGGAGGCTACCTCGTTGAATATGTTTAAATCACGGATAGATGGATTCCTGATTGGTAAGGGAATTAGGGGTTATGGGGATCAGGCGGGTAAGTGGAATTGATCCATTTCAGATCTTATTGAATGGCGGGGCAGGCTCGAGGGGCTAGATGGCCTACTCCTGCTCCTATTTCTTATGTTCTTATGTTCTTATCCCACTCTCTATGCACACTGTTTGTACCTGTAAAGACTTGATTACCTGTAAAGACTCACATTCCAACCATTCTTCACATTCCAATCTGTAATTATCTTGCAGTTGTGTCTTTGCCTATATGGTATTTGTCAACGAACCTCCACTCACCTGAGGAAGGAGCAGCGCTTCCAAAGCTCATGATTCCAAATAAACCTATTGGACTATAACCTGGTGTTGTGAGACTTCTTACTGTACCCACCCCAGTCCAATGCCGGCATCTCAACCTCATGGCATCCTTTTTGAGTCAGGATGTCAGTGTTTATCTTAAACCCTATAAGCAGCTGATGTCCACAGTTTGGAATCCATACTTTCAGAGAGGTACACAGAAAGAGTGCATAGGTGTGTACCAGGAGAATGGAAGGTGTGAGGGGAGTACCTTATGAGGAGCGTTTAAGAATTCTTGGATTGCAATCTTTAGAGAAAAGATTTTTGATTTAGTTGCAGTTTATAAATTTATACATGGCCTTACTACCTCCGAGCCTGAAAAGTTCTTTATTCACAATTGCATTATTTTGCATGGTGATTAGTACAAACCAGAAAAATTTGGTTCCCATCTTGATATTCGCAAATTTGTTTCTTCATATAGAATTGTCCATACTTGGAATGCTTTGCCCGATTTTGTTGTCAATGCAGAAAATGTAGTGACTTTTAGAAGACCTGACAGAAATATAGACCGGGATTTTACCGGCACACCTGCCCTGCATGCAGGTAAAATTCCAACAATAGTGTGATTTCTATGTATGTACTGTCTGATGTTCTTGTTGCTGTTCTTGTTTTTAATATTGGGTCCCTTCATTGTATGGCAATAAGGATAAATAAATAAATTGCGTTTCTACATGTGTAATAGGTTTTCTTCAGAGTGCATTGAAATGTCTATTTCTATACTTGGAGAAAATGGACAAGTTTGAGCTCTCATAAAGACTAGATGTACATATGTTTGTCGTTTAGGATGATTTAATCTTAAATAAGGTCTTTAGTTTTACAAGAAGGCTTCCAGCTTGTTTTACAGTTTTGTTTTCTTTTGAGTCCACATCCAGGCTTCGGCAATCAAACACAGTGAGCATGAATTGTAAACAGACTCACATAACCAGGCACAGAACAATTGAACACTACATCAGGGTCAGGGGCTTCTGTCTGGGTCTTTGAAATAGTTACTCTGAAGTTAGAAGTGCTGGTACATCCCTCCTCACCTTCCCAAATCTGACAGCAGGGAGCCATGGTAGCACAGTGGTTAGCACTGCTGCTTCACAGCTCCAGGGACCTGGGTTCGATTCCCGGCTTGGGTCACTGTCTGTGTGGAGTTTGCACATTCTCTTCGTGTCTGTGTGGGATTCCTCCGGGTGCTCCGGTTTCCTCCCACAGTCCAAAGATGTGCGGGTAGGTTGATTGGCCATGCTAAAATTGCCCCTTAGTGTCCTGAGATGCGAAGGTTAGAGGGTTTAGCGGGTAGATATGGGGGTAGGGCCTGGGTGGGATTGTGGTCGGTGCAGACTCGGGCCAAATGGCCTCTTTCTGCACTGTAGGGTTTCTATGATTCTATGAGCCAGGAAGCAACAGGCCTAGATTTGGAAATATGGGTTGATTCTGCTGAATCCATTTTGACATCATCATGAGGAAGTTCATGTTAAAATTAAATTAAAAAATTTCAAAGGGTCTTTCCAAAGATGTTTAGTGCACTGAAAGAACTTCCTTAATAAGACTGGCCTTTACGGTTATTGTCTCCTTGTTAGAGCTCAAATGAGGAACTGCTAAAAGATCACAGTTCTGTTTCCTGGTTTAGACCTGTCAACTTCCTTGATGTATCAGCAGCCTGTG
Organism: Mustelus asterias; assembly: GCF_964213995.1. Taxonomy (NCBI): domain Eukaryota; kingdom Metazoa; phylum Chordata; class Chondrichthyes; order Carcharhiniformes; family Triakidae; genus Mustelus; species Mustelus asterias. Next base: position 60,631,920 of record NC_135817.1, read on the forward strand.
CAAGGTGGAACACTAGAGGTGGCTGCTTCTGCGTCATTTAAAAATCATGACCATTATTGTTAAGTCTGAGACTACTGGGGCGGTGGCGGGTTGGGGGGGGTGGGGGCGGTTCAGCTCCAAAGAAGTCACATGGAAAATCAAGCTACAAGAACAGTAGGATTTATTGACGAACTGTACTCCTCACACTGCAGCTCTTGGGTATTGTAGGGGGCGGTTTTCCTAGCAGGTCAGCCCACGTCCTGGGTCACCTGACCCGTCCTCAAAGGGGGCTATTCCCTGCAAACATAACACGTCTCCCCTCTAAATAGCAATCCCCATCCAAAGATAACAATGAACTATTTACATACATGGTCAAAATAGAAATCCCCATCCAAGAATAAAAATTCAAAAACAGAAAGTGCTGGAAAATCTCAGCAGGCCTGACAGCATCTGTGGAGATACGCTGCAGGAAAGGGTGTCCTGAGGCATGGTACATTGGGGAAACCATGCAGATGCTACGACAACGGATGAATGAACACTGCTCGACAATCACCAGGCAAGACTGTTCTCTTCCTGTGGGGGAGCACTTCAGTGGTCATGGGCATTCAGCCTCTGATCTTCGGGTAAGCGTTCTCCAAGGCGGTCTTCACGACACACGACAGCGCAGAGTCGCTGAGCAGAAACTGATAGCCAAGTTCCGCACACATGAGGACGGCCTAAACCGGGATGTTGGGTTTATGTCACACTATCAGTAACCCCCACAACTTGCCTCCTGGACTTGCAGAATCTCACTGGCTGTCCTGTCTGGAGACAATACACATCTCTTTAACCTGTGCTTAATGCTCCCTCCACTCACATTGTCTGTATCTTTAAGACCTGGTTGGCTGTAGAGATTCGCATTCTAATCAGTATTCTGTAACTTGATTTTGTGTCTCTGTGCCCTATTTGAGAGCAGCTTTCCACTCCATCTGATGAAGGAGCAGCGCTCCGAAAGCTAATGGCATTTGCTACCAAATAAACCTGTTGGACTTTAACCTGGTGTTATTAAAACTCTTACTGTGTTTACCCCAGTCCAACACCGGCATCTCCACATCAGAGAGAATAGAGCCAAAGTTTTGAGTCTGGATAACCCTTTGTCAGAGTGGAATAACAATTAAGTACTTACACATTACAGACAGTAATAACATTCATTTGACATTATATAGATGTGATCAATCGGCCAGCGGTTCCATAAAGGTTGTTTCCTGGGAGCTGGAACCGGTCTTCAGTTCCTCTTCTGTGATCGTGGCTCTCGTGATTCTTCCGTACTGTTGTGGGAAATTACCACCGGAGTCAGACTGGAGGTTCAATAACACAGTTTTATTTCGGACACGAAGCTTCGGGGAGAAAGCACTGGTACTCCGCAGTACTTGGCAGCTACCTTCTCAATAATACAAGAGCAGTTGATCATTTTTATACTTCTCAGACAATGGATAGTCTGGACATTAGCCATTTAACACATCGTTATAGCTGCGTAGACAGATCATGGTGATCGGTGGTTAACACATCGTTACAATCAGATAGGTACAGACATGGGCATTTAACATCGCATTGTTTCATAGAATGGATACATTTCCTCTATCAATAACTAGTTTCAATCTATTCATACAGTGATTGGTTTTGCTGCATTTATGCATTTCTGTTCCCATCCACGGCTGATCTTATTATCAGACCTTATTGTCTTGGGTCTGTCCTTATCTTTACAGTGCCTCAAGCTCTTACTGGCTTCCTGCAGCTTTTGGTTCCTGCATGTTTAACTTTAAATAACTGTCTGTGCTGCATGTTTGAACTTTAAGATCATAGATCATAGAAACCCTACAGTGCAGAAAGAGGCCATTTGGCCCATCGAGTCTGCACCGACCATAATCCCACCCAGGTCCTCCCCTTATCCCTACATATTTACCAGCTGATCCCTCTAACCTACGCATCTCAGGACACTAAGGGGCAATTTTAGCATAGCCAATCAACCTAACCCGCACATCTTTGGACTGTGGGAGGAAGCCGGAGCACCCGGAGGAAACCCATGCAGACACAAGGAGAATGTGCAAACTCCACACAGACAGTGACCCAAGCCGGGAATCGAACCCAGGTCCCTGGAGCTGTGAAGCAGCAGTGCTAACCACTGTGGTACCGTGCCGCTGTAGCTGTCTGTGCTAAAAGTCAGTGCCTGCTCAATGTCTCTTCCTCAGGTAACCATTTTGTGTGCCAGGCAACCATTTTGTGTGTCAGGTACCCATCTCTGTGTTTTTCCCCACTACATTCCCCTCTTTTAGTCCGGATTATTGTTATTTTAATAATCCCTAGACCAACGTCTGCATGTTTACATGTAGAGGTCATTTTTCTTCTTTCCTTCTTCGCTTCTTCTGGTATCTTCAGGGATCTTCATCCTGGGTTCTTCCTCGAAGGATACACTGGCTCCTGGCACAATTCGTGTTACCATTACCTTGCAACAGACATTAAGGCATTCAACAATTAGACAACAGACAATTACAATTGAAATGAGTATGACCAATCCATGTAATAAGTAGGACCCCCAAGACCCCCCTACTAGCCATTCCAGCCAGCTACTTCCTTTCTTAGGTCCCTGTCTGAAGTTATCATGTTGTTTTCTGATGTTATTAATAATTTGTGTAATGTTATAGGATTCGTCAGTGACATGGGTTATGCATTTGTTTCCTATGATTGCACATACTCCCCCTTGTTGTGCTAACTGGTAATCCACTGCGTATCATGTCTGCTGTGCATATAATCTCAGTTCAGCCATTTCTTGATTGACAGCCTCCAGTGCTTTTGAAGTGCTGTTTCCCAGGTCTGTTAGTCTACAAACAATATGATTCCTATTCTTTGCACTAATCACTCCTGCTGCCCCCCCAGAGATAAGGCTCCAAGGAACCCATTTCCCAGTGATGATCCCATTGTGCCCGGGACTTCCCAATCAGCGCAAAATTCTTTGCTGATAGCCCGGGTTACTATTCTCCTCCGAATATGTCCCTTCTGAGGGCATGGAACAGTCAGTGGTCCTATTGTTCCTACTGCAAAAAGGTTTGGGAGGTTTGGTGTTTCTGTCATGTAAGTACCATTGAAGAGGAACACATATCCCTTCTTAGCCCGGTAGCATTTAGTGTCCCGATTGTGAGTTTGTTCATTTTGCCAATTGCTCGGTTTACTTGACTCCCCGTTTGATCCCACCACCTGGTAAGCATCAAATGGGTATGTCCATTTGGCTGAGCTTACGTGAGTTCCGTTTCATTGTCCACAAATGAGCTGTCTTCCCGCGGTTATATTTAGGCATTTCTGTTCATCACAAGTACAAGTAAACTGTCTCTTATTAACCCGACAATGTTCATGGACACACTGCATCTGCACGCAGGAATCATTCTTAGGGACCAAGGCATAGGCACATCCCCATCCCTGCCCCGTAAAACAAAGCGGATAGCTTGCATTATCTGAACAAGCTCTTCCTCCCACCTGTTGGAACCCCTTGCACACAGGATCTGTGGGATTTACAAGTTCCACACATCTCCCCTGTATATCTCTTTTATATTTGCCAATTTGTCCCTTACAGAGTGCATCTGATGTATCTACTGTATATAAGTCATGAGAGGTCCACCCAGGGGTGGCTACAAATAGGGCTTCTACCGACTGTGCTAACGGGTAACATACAGTTCGATTCTTGTGTATGTGAGCTTTGTAAAATAGATTATCCTACAATCCAGTCAAATTTACAGTCGCGACAACGCAAAGTAGTACAGTTACATACGCGATCACATACATATCCGCAACGAGCAAATATCAATTCTAATACTATGATTTATACACTTTACAAAAGTTATACTATCAACCCGCACGCGCCAGTTGTTCTTGCTTGCAGTCTTTGCCTGTGTTGAGGAAAGCAATTTGGTTAATTCATTAATTCAGTTACTCATTTCCTTGTGTAATTTCAGCTGGGTCCAATGTTTCCATATACCTTTCCCTCTTATGTCTATACAGGCACAGGTGTCTCCACTAATTATAACTTCATATGGCCCATTCCATTTTGGTGCAAACCCTGGTTTTTCGGGTAATGTTTTTACAAGGATGCGACTTCCCGCTGTTGGGACGTCAGGGAGCATTTCACGCTCTCTCTCTGCGTCTCTTATTTCCTGATTGTCTTTTACCAATTTGCGCATCCCTTTTAGTTGGTGCTTATTTCCAAAACATATCTCCTGATTTTATCTTTTAGTGGACCTACATCGGTCCCACCTGTTATGATGCTTTCTGGTAATTGCATCGCCCGTCCTGTCATTAGTTCATAACGGGTTAACCCGGTTGTCTGGTTTGTGGTAGCCCTTAGTCTCATTAGTATAGTGGGCAATCCCTCTGTCCACATTTTTCCTGATGTTTGTATGGCTTTAGCTCGTGCATTCTTAAGTGTTCTATTCAAACGTTCCACCATTCCAGAACTCTGTGGATGATAAGGGATGTGGAATTTTTGTTTTATCCCCATTAATTGGCACACTGTTTTTACCACCTTTCCAGTGAAGTGCGTCCCTTGGTCCGAATCAATTTGTACAGGTACTCCCCATCTAGGGATTACCTCTTCTGCCAATATTCTAGCCACCGTGGTAGCAGTACAATTTGTAGTAGGGAACGCTTCTACCCACCTGGCGAACTGGTCTATAATAACCAGTCAATAGGTTATGCCATGGGATTGTGGTAGTGGTCCTGTGAAATCTATTTGCAGATGTTCCCAGGGTCCCTTTGGTCTCGGCTGGTGTCCCATCTTAATTTTTATGGGTTGACCAGGGTTGTGTTGCGTGCACGTCACGCACAGTGTCGGGCTATGTCTCTCCCCATTCCTTTCCTATACTAGTTATCATGGCCTCTCTACCCGCATGTGAGAGTCCATGGTGTAGTTCCAATAGGGTGTTTTGTATGCACTCTGGTGCTATTACCTTATCTTCCCGTCTCCAAATGTTATCAGTCCCTTTGACTGCTCCCTGTGCTTCCCATTTCTCCTTTTCCTCTTTCGAGGTATCCTCATGTAAGTCCCGAATATCTATTTTGTCTCCTGTCTGTTCTACTGCTGCTATTGGCAGCTCACCAATTGTCTCCTGTCCTGTGTTGCTTTATCTGCGGCTTGGTTCCCTTTGAAATTTAACCAGTCCGGGTTATCTCTCCCTGGTTCTTTCTGGTGCGCTTTAATTTTGATTACTGCAGATTCTCGAGGTTTCTTGCTAGCTCTCAACAATGCCTCAATTCTCTGTTGGTGTTTGATAGGAGTTCCTCCCGTGGTTATGAACCATCTTCTACCCCATGCTGTCATATAGTCATGTATGACTCCGAACGCGTAGCGACTATCTGTATAGATGTTCACCGTTTTACCTTCAGATAACTCTAGTGCCTTTGTGAGTGCCACTAGTTCTGCCACTTGCGCGGATAGACCTCCGTCAATCCTTCCTGACTGTACTGTCTCTAATTTGTCATTTACTACTGCCCACCCTGTCTGGAGTGATCCTTCCACATATTTGCGTGACCCATCTACAAAAAGGGTCTCCTCAGCTGTTATCAAAGGTATATCCTTTATCCTACCCTCTTCTACGTCCATATCTATATCCCCACAATTGTGTGGCTCTCCTGTGTCTAGAATCCCTTCTGCTGGGTTATTCCCTGTATCCCTTATTATTATTACGGACTTGCTTGGAGGTAGGAGGACAGCTTCCCATTTAGCCCTTCTCATGCTTGAGACTGACCTTAGTTTTCCCGTGTTCAACATTTCCACCAAGGTGTGTTTGGTGTGGAGGATTATATTCCCTGTCATGATTACTGGTTCGCTAACCTTTACAGCCCAGGCGGCGCAATCCAAGGCGGCTCTGCACCTTAGCAGTCCGGTGACTACCGGCCCTTCTGCGGTTGAATAATACCCTATGGGTCTCCTTTTGTAGCCAGTGTCACCACTGCGGAATAGAACCCTCCCTCATTGCTACAATGGATATGGACGTCCTTATTAGAATCCAGTAATCCTCGTCCAGGGGCTGATATCAGTTCTGTTTTTAATTTGTTGTAAGCCTCTTCCTGCTCGGGTCCCCATTTTACGGGATCTAAAGTTGGTTTTCCCCCTTTGACTAGTCTTTGTATAGGTTCTGCCAATTTTGCGAACCCTGGGATGAAACTCTGGCTGTTGTTAAATAATCCTAGTACCTTTCTGACCCCTCTTATGGTGATGGGTCGCGGCATTTGTTGTGCCGCCTTCTTTCGGTCTGTTGGCATTTCTTTAAGTCCTTGGGATATAAGGTGTCCTAGGTATGGGACCTGTGTTTTCCCGATTTGTGCCTTTTTGGGGCTCACCTTTAACCCTGCAGTTTTGAGTTTGTTCAATACTAAATATAGTGCTTCTTGATGTCCCGACTTGGACTCCGAAGCTATTAGGATATCGTCTACATATTGTAGGACCGTGTTACTCTCTGGCAGTTCTACCCTGTTCAGGATGTCACCCATTACTCGATGGAAGATAGCGAGGCTGTTGTGGAATCCCTGTGGTAAACGAGTCCAAGTGTACTGTTTGTTTACCACTGTAAAGGCGAATTTGTCTTGGGATTCGGGATCCAAGGGTAGGGACCAGAATCCGTTGGCTATCTCTAATACTGTGAATATTTTGTGCTCCTGGGTCAGTCCATTCAGGATTGTCGAAGGGCTTGCTACAATAGGGTGCAACTTGGACGTGACTTTATAGAGTCCGGTGTAATCTATCGTGAGCCTATAGCTTCTGTCAGCCTTGCTCACTGGCCAGGTTGGGGAGTTAGTGGTGCTTGTGGTTTCTCTCAGAATCCCTCTTTCCACTAACCCTTTAACTATCTCCACTACAGCTTTCCCTGCCTCTGGTTTTATTGGGTATTGTCGGTGGGGCTTATGGTCCGGTCCAGGTACCTTTATTGGGTCCGTTTTAGTCAAACTGGTATCTAACTTTGTTTCTGCCCATACTCCGGGGACTGTAAGTTTTAGGGCAAATCCTCCATGATTAAAGAACCCAGGGGTAAGGAAAATGGCCGACTGGATGTCAGGAACCTTTACAGCCACATGAATATGCAAGAGGCTGGGAATAACGAGAAGGTCGAGACAGGGATAATCTAATCAACAGGAAACAAAGGAGTAAATAGCCCAGCAGCAAGACAATGAGACAGAGATCATTCCATCTATAGACAACATCAATGACTCAGCTCGCTGATGGGATTCCAATCAGGATGACTCAGAGAACATTTAAAAGACATTAAAATGTCAATTAAGGGCGGTCCCGACAGTTCCGGCCTTTTTGTCCCAGTCAATCGAAACTATCAATGATCAGAAACTGTTTTGTGTGAGAGAATCACTGGTTCAGGTTTTAAAAAGGGACAAGCAAGCTCTGGTCTCTCTCTCTTTTCTCTTCGGACCAGCATGGCAGCACCCTCCACTCTCTTCTCCTGTTCCTGCCTGCCTCTCGTTCATCTCCAGCACGCAGCCTGAAGCCCACTGAGCAATTTAAACTAGGATTGTGAGTATCCCCCGGTAATTCGCGAAGTTCCCGAGATCATCATAGTGGATGAGGCTTTGGGGACAGGCGGGGAGGGGGGCTTTTGCATGCACCTTTCATAGTTTAAGACACTGGCAAACTTGTGTAAAGTAAGCATTCCTGTTGTGCCCGTTTTAGTATTCCTTCCATAGCTATAGTCTTATAGAGCATAAGGCATTGTGTGTTGTTTTCCTGGTGTTTGGTGATCTTGACCTTGATGTTTTAGCAAATATATATCTTTGACTTCCATTGGAGTCCGTTTTGATCTTTTCAATTTCTCACCAACGATCTCTGACCAAGTCACAATATTAAATATCCCTTACCATAATTCCGGAGTCTGGAACTGAGGGTACTCTGGGCGCTTCGAAACCGCCCACTCAGGAAAGGCTGCCAGGTAGTGGATAGGCAGCAGTTTCCTTTTCTCTCTCTTGGGAGCGCTACTCTAGTGAAGTAGACGCAAGGTGGCCGTTGTTCCATCGGCGAGAGAGAGAATCACTCGGGCATTGGTGGGGTTTGGGTAACGGAGAACCAAACCTAAAATAAGCCCAGTGGAGTTAAAAAGAGGGATTCCGCTACAGGACGGAAGCACAGATGGCTCCGAACCCTCCTGTCTCTAATTCCCAATCTCTGGTGGTGACTGTGGCCACCTTAATAGTTTCGAGGTGACTTGTAAGTTTCCCTATTCTAGTTTTCCGACCGTCCTGTCTTGGCCAGATCAATTCTCCCTTTCCACAGTCTATCAAAATCTCATATTCTTTCATCAAATCATTTCCCATTATTGTACCCTCGTTATTCTTGCACACATAAAACCTCATTGGTATATACAGATTATTTATCTCTACTAACGTGGTCTCACTCAGGTAGGTGGGTGTTTTGTTCCCTCCTATCCCGGTTAATTAAATCATTTTATTTGTAGTGGGTAAGGGTAGGTCGGTGACAGATATGGATGCTCCTGTGTCCACCAGCATCTCACATTGCCTGCCCCCTATTAGTTCAGCCACATAAATCCTTCCTTCCTTCTTACCCTTGTGAATGGGGGCTGCAGAGGGTCAATCTTGCTGACCCCGGACGTTCCGTGGTTCCTCCGGCTCTGTTGTGGTCATGGATTGGGTCAGGGGTCTCCCATGTTTATCCCAACACACTGCCTCTGTGTGTCCGTGTTTATTCAGTGGCTACAATGTTTCCAACTGCTCCCAAATCTGTTCCCTTTCCGTGGGGCCCTGCAGTCCCTCGTAAAGTGCCCTTGCCGGCCACAATTGTGGCAAGTCAGTTTAGACTTAGTCCTGTTCCCGTTACTGTAAGCTGCAAATCTTTCTAGCCTTGTTCTTGTCTGGGATTTCTCTTCTCCCGGTACGCCGCTAGCCCACTCTACCAACTCATTGTAATCTTGCGACATAATCACTCCCATTTTTAGGATGACCTGGTGAGCACTAGAGAGTCCATCCTTAAAAGCCTGGATGAACGCTCGATCTCCACGACCTGGGTTCCCTTGTCCTGAGCATTCTTGATACACTTGGAACAACTATTCCCCGTATTCAGAAGCTCCTTCCCCTTTTAACTGTTTGGTTGTGATGATTCTGCTCCAGTTAGTAGGAGCATTCCCTAATACTCTCTGAATTTCTGCCTTAAACTGGGTGAAGGGTGCCTGTTGGGCATCTATTTCTGATGTTAGGGCGACTACATGTGTCCACTGTCCCCTACTATAATCCTGTGCTGGAGGAGCGGTGGGTCCACCTGCTACCTGCCTCCATTTATCCGCTGGACAGGCTGCCCTGACCAGCTGGTGTACGTCTCTCAGGTGTAATTGGTGTCCTACCCAGATTGTGTCTAATTCTTCCCAGAATTTAGTGTTTGCGCTTCTAGGTTGTAATTTTCCCAGGGAAGCCATTATCTGTTGTCTCTCACCTGGGGTGAAGGGTTTATAATTTGCCTTTGGCTGCGCATCTGTTCCCCCTCGGGTTACTGGTGCTAAGTTGTGTTCTAGCGCTTCCCACTCCTCTGGAGGAGCGGTTGGTCCCTGTTGTGTGGACTCATAAGGAGGTAGAGGAACAGTTTCCCCTCTCCATTGCTTTTCTTCTAACACTTGGTTTCGTTTCTCCAGTTTCCTTACTCTGGATTCTAACTCTCTAATCTTTTCTTTATCTTCACTCCGCTTTTTAGTAGAGGCGACTACTTGCTCAATTAGTCCAGCTAACTGATGTACTAATAATACCCCTATCTTCTTTGTCTTATTTCTCTTTTCTCCATCTATCCACTTTCTCTACTGCTCTAAGGTCTGAGAAGTATCCCAGCCATCCCTTTGCATCCTCTTTATTAACGCTTGCCTGTCTGTCATGTACACTTCAATGAGAGAACCTGCAGGTCCCCTCTTAACTTCATTATCTGCCATTTCGCAGACTTCACTACCCCCGGTCACTATTGCCACCTTGGCAACGTGTTTTAGGCACCGTACGGCCACGATTACTCCCTAGTAAAGTGTGCTCTCTACCATAGGGACTTCACTACCGCCCGGCCACTATTACTACTCTAGCACCATGTTTCACTACCATCTCAGGGTTTCAATTTATACTCGTGGCTTCCACTATTACCACCTCGGCAATGTGCTTCTCCACCAGAGTCCGGCTCTAGGTCAGAGTTGATCAGCTTCTTTTCCGCACTGCTTTTACAACATTGACAGTCCAGTACCCAACTTTACAAACTTTGATGCAATCAGATGGCAACTCTGCATTTGTTTGCCACCACAGAGTTTGATATTAACCGACCTCTGCCACTTGTGCTTCATAATCCTAAGTGCCCTTGGTGTCTCTGTGCCCACTTCAATTCCTGACCTTCACATGGGGGATTTCCCCTCTTAACAACCGGTCTAAGGCTGCGCGTTTGAGACAGGCACTACATTGTCCTCTTGTCGGTCAGCACAAGTAACAGTTACTTATCACTATCAGCAGTTAGTACTTATCACTATACCATATACAACAATACTTATTACTACAAATACCCCTTAAGTTTCCCCTTTCAAACTGTATTCTTGACCTTGGCTGACTCCCACAGATTCAGTGATCTCTACCCCGGCTTTCCGATCGTGGCCAATCGATCGAATCTTACCAGTAATAGGATCCTGCCGACTACGCAAATTGTTGTGGGGAAAATTACCACCGGAGTCAGACTGGAGGTTCAACAATACAGCTTTATTTCGGACACGAAGCTTCGAGGGAGAAAGCATTGGTACTCCGCAGTGCTTGGCAGCTACTTTCTCAATAATACAATAGCAGTTGATCATTTTTATATCTTTCAGACAATGGATAGTCTGGACATTAGCCATTTAACACATCGTTATAGTTGAGTAAACAGATCATGGTGATCGGTGGTTAACACATCATTACAATCAGACAGGTACAGACATGGGCATTTAACATCGCATTGTTCATAGAATGGATACATTTCCTCTATCAATGACTAGTTTCGGTCTATTCATACAGTGATTGGTTTTGTTGCATTTATGCATTTCTGTTCCCATCTACGGCTGATCTTATTATCAGACCTTATTGTCTTGGGTCTGTCCTTATCTTTAAAGTGCCTCAAGCTCTTACTGGCTTCCTGCAGCTTTTGGTTCCTGCATGTTTAACTTTAAATAACAGTCTGTGCTGCATTAAGTAGCTGTCTGTGCTAAATGTCAGTGCCTGCTTAATGTCTCTTCCTCAGGTAACCATTTTGTGTGCCAGGCAACCATTTTGTGTGTCAGGTACCCATCTCTGTGTTTTTCCCCACTACACGTACACACATCATCAGTCACTACTACCAGTGTTCCGGCTCGTCAGCCGAAGGTGTAGTCATGAGTTCCCTGCTCTCTTCCTCGGGAACTTCTGCCGGTTCTAGTTGATCCGTCTCCATCTTCCCAGCTGGTATTTCCACTCCTCGATATGGTGCCACCTGTAATTGGTCCCCATGTCTACACCAAACCAACTTGCCTTGTGTCTCTGCAGTGTAGAACAGCGGTCCAATCTTGGATTACTGCCGGAACCCATTTCCTCCCAGGCGCATGGTTCCTCGCTAGAACCACTTCGTCTTTTTGAAAAGGTCACAGTTTTACATGTTCGGCTCACCAGTCCATCTTGCCTCACTTGACTCCTCTCCACCACTCGCCTGGTCTCTTCTGGCCTCAGTAAATGGAACATTGTCTGCAACTGTCATTCCATTCTCATCACCAGTGTTAGTCTAAGACTACAGTGGGGTAGCTCCATAGAAGTCACATGGAAAAACAAGCCACAGGAATAATAGAGTTTATTGAAGAACTGTACTCCTTGCACTCCAGCCCTCAAGTGCTGCTGTAGGGGATGGTTTCACGGGCATGTCACCCCATGCCCCAGGTCACCTGACTCATTCTCTTAACAGGGCTATGCACCACATACATTATATTTATGACTCACACTATTTCCCGGGTTCAATTCTCGGCTTGGGTCACTGTCTGTGTGGAGTTTGCATGTTCTCCCCGTGTCTGCTTGGGTTTCCTCCGGGTGTCCCGATTTCCTCCCACAGTCTGAAAGACGTGCTGGTTAGATGCATTGACCCAAACAGGTCGCCACACTCTGGCGCTAGGGGAATTTCACAGTAACTTAATTGCAATGTTAATGTAAGCTTTACTTGTGACTAATAAATAAATAATCTTTTCCTTTAGCAAATTGACCATATTATACTTATTAAGGACAGTGATTAGCTTTGGTCATTTCTCCATTGTTTGAGGTTTCATGTACCTACTGTGGTCAAGAGCACAGTGCTTCAATACAGTATTAGAGTAGGAGTTTAAAAAAAGTGGTCTGGAGTGACTTGGCTTAATTATTATCCTTTTTTGCTGCTTTGAGAGGAGCTTGTTAGAGTTGGCTTTACGATGGCTAAATTCAGGACTTTACTGCCTTGGCTGTGATTCTACATCCTGTATTTGAACTTACTGTGATGCATGGAGATTACCATGTCAAATTCCTAAAATACTACACAGTGATGCTTCTGGAGACTGAACTGAGTACCATGTGTCAAGGTGGACCTCTAGGAACTAACCACAGGAGACTCGGGTACAGAATACAATTGCTTATTCAAGATTCATTTATGCAGGGAGAACACTCTAATATAGCACTCTAATTCAACACTTACACCAAGTCACAGATTTCCACTGTATTTATACACTGTTAATCATATACGCAGAACATTGTTTAATTTCCAATCTTGTCAAATATAGGTACTCAAAGTAGTGTTATCGCCTCCTAGCTAGAGACTATCTTCCTTTCTCTATTTGCTCTGATTCGCATGTGTTCTTACTCTGCATATGAGATAAATATACACTAACCCAATCTTCAATCTCATTTAAAGCTGGAAACGGGCAGGTTGGAGGTGGTTGTGGGTCAGGAAACAGATTCTTTGGACTTTAACCCCTGTTCCTGTTCCAAACCTCCCTGTTTTTTGAAGTTCAAATTCTGTCCATTGGAAGAACAAAGAGAACAAAGAACAAAGAACAATACAACACAGGAACAGGCCCTTCGGCCCTCCAAGCCCGTGCCGCTCCCTGGTCCAAACTAGACCATTCTTTTGTATCCCTCCATTCCCACTCCGTTCATGTGGCTATCTAGATAAGTCTTAAACGTTCCCAGTGTGTCCGCCTCCACCACCTTGCCCGGCAGCGCATTCCAGGCCCCCACCACCCTCTGTGCAAAATATGTCCTTCTGATATCTGTGTTAAACCTCCCCCCCTTCACCTTGAACCTATGACCCCTTGTGAACGTCACCACCGACCTGGGGAAAAGCTTCCCACCGTTCACCCTATCTATGCCTTTCATAATTTTATACACCTCTATTAAGTCTCCCCTCATCCTCCGTCTTTCCAGGGAGAACAACCCCAGTTTACCCAATCTCTCCTCATAACTAAGCCCCTCCATACCAGGCAACATCCTGGTAAACCTCCTCTGTACTCTCTCCAAAGCCTCCACGTCCTTCTGATAGTGTGGCGACCAGAACTGGACGCAGTATTCCAAATGCAGCCGAACCAATGTTCTATACATCTGCAACATCAGACCCCAACTTTTATACTCTATGCCCCGTCCTATAAAGGCAAGCATGCCATATGCCTTCTTCACCACCTTCTCCACCTGCGACGTCACCTTCAAGGATCTGTGGACTTGCACACCCAGGTCCCTCTGCGTATCTACACCCTTTATGGTTCTGCCATTTATCGTATAGCTCCTCCCTACATTATTTCTACCGAAATGCATCACTTCGCATTTATCAGGATTGAACTCCATCTGCCATTTCTTTGCCCAAATTTCCAGCCTATCTATATCCTTCTGTAGCTTCTGACAATGCTCCTCACTATCTGCAAGTCCTGCCAATTTTGTGTCATCCGCAAACTTACTGATCACCCCAGTTACACCTTCTTCCAGATTGTTTATATAAATCACAAACAGCAGAGGTCCCAATACAGAGCCCCTGCGGAACACCACTAGTCACAGGCCTCCAGCCGGAAAAAGACCCTTCCACTACCACCCTCTGTCTTCTGTGACCAAGATGTGGAGATGCCGGCGTTGGACTGGGGTAAACACAGTAAGAAGTTTAACAACACCAGGTTAAAGTCCAACAGGTTTATTTGGTAGCAAAAGCCACACAAGCTTTCGGAGCTCTTAGCCCCTTCTTCAGGTGAGTGGGAATTCTGTTCACAAACAGAGCTTATAAAGACACAGACTCAAATTACATGAATAATGGTTGGAATGCGAATACTTACAACTAATCAAGTCTTTAAGAAACGAAACAATGTGAGTGGAGAGAGCATCAAGACAGGCTAAAAAGATGTGTATTGTCTCCCGACAAGACAGCCAGTGAAACTCTGCAGGTCCACGCAACTGTGGGAGTTACAAATAGTGTGACATGAACCCAATATCCCGGTTGAGGCCATCCTCGTGTGTGCGGAACTTGGCTATCAGTTTCTGATAGCCAAGTTCCGCACACACGAGGACGGCCTCAACCGGGATATTGGGTTCATGTCACACTATTTGTAACTCCCACAGTTGCGTGGACCTGCAGAGTTTCACTGGCTGTCTTGTCTGGAGACAATACACATCTTTTTAGCCTGTCTTGATGCTCTCTCCACTCACATTGTTTCGTTTCTTAAAGACTTGATTAGTTGTAAGTATTCGCATTCCAACCATTATTCATGTAATTTGAGTCTGTGTCTTTATAAGCTCTGTTTGTGAACAGAATTCCCACTCACCTGAAGAAGGGGCTAAGAGCTCCGAAAGCTTGTGTGGCTTTTGCTACCAAATAAACCTGTTGGACTTTAACCTGGTGTTGTTAAACTTCTTTCTGTGACCAAGCCAGTTCTCCACCCATCTAGCCACCTCCCCCTTTATCCCATGAGATCCAACCTTTTTCACCAGCCTACCATGAGGGACTTTGTCAAACGCTTTACTAAAGTCCATATAGACGACATCTACGGCCCTTCCCTCATCAACCATTCTGGTCACTTCTTCAAAAAACTCCACCACGTTAGTGAGGCATGACCTCCCTCTCACAAAACCATGCTGACTATCGTTAATGAGTTTATTCCTTTCTAAATGCGCATACATCCTATCTCGAAGAATCTTCTCCAACAACTTCCCCACCACGGACGTCAAGCTCACCGGCCTATAATTTCCCGGGTTATCCTTCCTACCCTTCTTAAATAACGGGACCACATTAGCTATCCTCCAATCCTCTGGGACCTCACCTGCGTCCAGTGACGAGACAAAGATTTGCGTCAGAGGCCCAGCGATTTCATCTCTCGTCTCCCTGAGCAGCCTTGGATAGATTCCATCAGGCCCTGGGGATTTGTCAGTCTTTATATTCTCTAACAAACCTAACACTTCCTCCCTTGTAATGGAGATTTTCTCCAACGGTTCAACACTCCCCTCCGAGACACTCCCTGTCAACACATCCCTCTCCTTTTGAATACCGAAGCAAAGTATTCATTTAGGATCTCCCCTACTTCTTTGGGCTCCAAGAACTTACACCATTTATGGTACCATGACCCTAAGCAATGCAGTGCTTTGTGGATACGCCATAATTTTAAAATCAACAGTCATTTGTGCATTCAACACCTGGATTGACAAACTTTAACATCCGTACTGGTCCAAGGAATCTGTTAGCCAGAAACAATTGGGTGAAATATCACTACCAAAGGTGCAAAGTCATAAATTTGCCTCCTGTGGGGTTTAGCCATTTCTGCTTGAATTGCATCACTTCCTGTCTTGTGATGGTATCATAGAGGGCAAGTCCACAACTTGGAAAGTAATACATGATGAGCAGTAAAACATTTTTATCGGGAGGGGGGAAAACATGTAAAATTATGATGTTTCTTAATGACTCCAAAGTTTCAGGGGGTTAAAGTCTTCAACAATATTCGAGTCATTTCCTTTGTACTTGAAGAGGCTGTTTTTGATTCATTCATCTGCAAATCCAATTTATATAGAGTTAGATTTCTATGTGGAATGTTTGTTCCACTATTTATCATTGTGGACATTTCCCAGCCCCCAGTAAGTAGTTTTGTTTCATTTTAATCCATTCAGCAGCACAACTGAAGGTTTGAGTGACAATCTCAAACAGCACAAAACAATACTTTTCCTTACACTGACTGTGCTCTGACTGGTTACATACTGGTAATGGAATATTGCATCCTGATGAATTCCAGATTAAAGAAATTTATTGCAGAAATCAGAGATTAAAATTGCCAGTCGAGAAAATCTCTGACTCAGTAAGATGTCAACACACAATGCTGACCCAAGCATGAACGTTTCCTCAGATCCTTTACTTTCTCAGTGCAAAACTGGTGAGTTTTGTCAATCCAATGTATGCTTTAAAGTTTATTTATTAGCCACAAGAAAGGCTTACATTAACACTGCAATTAAGTTACTGTGAAATTCCCCTAGTCGCCACACTCCGGCGCCTGTTCGGGTCGATGCACCTAACCAGCAGGTCTTTCAGAATGTGGGAAGAAACCGGAGCACCCGGAGGAAACCCACGCAGACACGGGGAGAATGTGCAAACTCCACGCAGACAGTGACCCAAGCCGGAAATCGAAGCCGGGTCCCTGGCGCTGTGAAGCAGCAGTGCTAACCACTGCCACTGTGCCACCCGCTGTCACAAAGGGACTGCAGAACATTGCAATTTTAATCTCTGTGGCGTTAACTGGAGAGGTGGGATGTGAAAATTCAGCTGTAAACGGTTGATTATCAGAATTCTACACTGTATGTTTCAGCTTTACATTTTTTTAAACAGTGCTATGGTGAGGGCGAGCACTGAATGTTGTGTAAGGAGAATTATAAAAGTTCTGGTTCCCTCTGAAGTTCTGCTGGATAAACTCTGAGCACTGGGAAACGTAACTACAGGAATACTGGATTGAGCTTTTCAATAGAAGGAAATGGTGTGTCCACAGCCAATTGCTAATTCCAAACTTGCTGAATGTGTCCATGGGTTTCAGCTGATTACAAACAAAATCTGCCAAATTCTGCATGGCAAGTCACCAACTTCACCCAAGGTTCTAAGTGACCTACAGAAGCAGAATGATACAAGTAGCACAAAATACCACCTCAAAGATGGTGCTGGAGCGAGGCGACTTCTTACAAGCTGTGCCCAGCATACCTTCTAACTCTATCTTTTACTCTCATTCTATGCTTCTAAAACTTCATTCTCTTTTACACCTTAGCAATGAATGTAACACTACATTCTGCACTCTCTCGTTTCCTTCTCTATGAACGGTATGCTTTGTCTATTTAGCGCGCAAGAAACAAAACTGGGGGACCACCCAGATCATCCCCTGGTCGGGGGAGGGGGGTGGGAGGAGGGAGGGGTGGGACCCAGAGGGGTCAGGGAGGGGTTGCGCTGCCAGTCTGCGGCCAATTGGTGGGGAGGGCGGGGGCAGGGGGGTCCGCCGCCACTTTGCGGGCGATCCCTCCTCCCCACCGGAGGAACGAATCCCTCCTGCCGGAGTGGACGTGCGGCAATGCCATCCCACAAAACCTTCAGGATGAAGCGACTCCTGCCTGGAAAAACACTCACTAACACAGAGTATCCAGGCCTGCCACTCTGGTGCGACAATGTGCAGGATAAATGGAAGGCATTTTTGGGGGGTGGGTGGGGGGGAATGGAACCCACAATCACCATCCCCTAGCGACTGAACTGCCTGGTTATCAGAGCCTCCCTAGCCAACCTCGCATGCCTCAGCTGAGATGCCAGCCCTCCACTGCCTGGCTGGTGTTCCAAGGCATTCTCATCCTCCTCTTCCTCCTCCTCCTGCTGGTCATCCTCCCCAGTGACAGTCGGCTGTTCATCCTCCACATCCTCTTCCTCCTCCAAGAGGTCACCTCGCTGCAGAGCCAGATTGTGCAAGGCACCACAGGTGCAAGGTACAACACACCACCACTATGCGGGAGGAGATCAGGGGGCTATACTGGAGGGCCCCTCCAGATTGGTCCAGGCACCGGAATCGCATCTTGAGGAGCCGAATGCACCTCTCTACTGTCGCGCGAGTGGCTACATGAGCCTCATTATAGCGGGTCTCCGCCTCAGTCACAGGCCTCCACACAGCCCTCATCAGCCATGTCCCAAGCGGGTAACCCATATCACCCAGGAGCCACCCCTACAGCCTGGACACCTCCTCAAATGCTTGCGGGATGTCCGAGCTCCTGACAATGAAGCTGTCATGCACGCTGCCTGGATGCCTGGCGCAGAGGTGCATGATGGTCATATTGTGGTCGCACACGATTTGTACATTCAGGGAGTGGAACCCCTTCCTATTAACAAATCGTCGTGGATTCTGTAGGTGGGCCCTGAGGGCGACATGGGTGCAGTTGATTGCCCCCTGCACATCCCCGCAATTGCAGTGAACCCCACAGCCCGGGCTTCCTGATGGGCCTGGTCCAGGTTAAATTTGATGTACTGCCCAGCCTGGGCATACAGGGCTTCAGTGACCTGCTTGACACAGGTGTGCACTGAAGACTGGGAGATGCCACAGATATCTCTGCTCGGGCTCTGGAAGGTGCCAGTCGCATAGAAGTTCAGAGCGGCCGTCAATCTGACAGCCACCGGGAGTGGGTGCCCCCCCCTGCCCCTAGGCGCCAGGTCCTGCAACAGGTCTCACAGGTGTCGCACGGTATCCTTTCGGAGTCGGAGACGTCGGCGGCATAGGGTGTCCGACATCTCCTCGAAGGACACTCGTGCACGGAACTGCCGGGGTCTCTGCTCCCTCCTTCTGCTATGCCCCGCTCTGGGTGAATGGCGGCCACCTCCTGCCTCTGATGGTCGTCTCCCTCCGGTCCTGCAAGTGGTAAGGCCCAGGCCTCCTGGGCCCGCAGGTCTTCCTCCAGCTCCTCCTCCTCAGCTCCAGCAGCAACCAAAAGAACAGCAAGATCGATTGGTTGCATTGCAAAAGCCATCTCGTCACTCTGAAAGGGGGGTGGAGGGGGGTGGAGATGACAAATGTGGAAGTCATGCAATGCCTCTTTCCCCTAGCACATCGACAATCACAGCTCCCCCATGCCCCCCAATTCCTTCAGCCACATGCTCCACACAATCACAGCTCCTGGTAAGGTTGAGAGGCTGCAGCTGAGCTATCTGCAAGGACTTTGTGCACCTTCTTCTGAAGCGAGCTGAGGTGCTAGGACCCAGCAGCACTGCAAGACCCGAGGTCAGTGCTGAGACCCGGGTCCGTGCTGCAAGACAAACATCGGAGACCGTACAGAGCAACAGCTCCCCACACACTCACAGAGCCGCCACCGACCTGAGACAGAAAATGGCCGCAACAACAGGACACCCGTGAGTAGCGGAGAGCCGTCGGACGCCATGCACTTACCTCCTCGCCAACCCTCACTGATGAAGCGCCCGATTCAGACTTTTATTTAGCATGTCCATTTCGGGCACGGTTCCGGATTGGCGAACGCGGTGGTAAAGGGGGAAATGCTGATAAAGTTGGGCGGGCAGTTCATTAATTCAATTGAAATGCATGCAGATGCATTTAAATCGCCATTGCGCCCATTTCTGGCGTGAAACGGATCGCGGCCATTCCCGGGTTTCGGTAAAGTGGCCATCTGCGCGGACGCGGGTGCGGGCCGCGCCAATGGCCTCACACCCGACTTTACCACGTTTTCGCGCCCGGACACAATGGTAAAATAGGGCCCATACACTCAAGTTCCTCTTCTCCTCCACCCCCCTTAGAATTGCACCCTTTATTTTATATTGTCTGTAACGTTCTTCCTACCAAAGTGAATCATTTCACACTTCTCTGCAATAAATGTCATCCGCTGTGTCTACCCGTTCCACTATGTGTCCTTTCTACACCATCCTCCACACAGTTCACAATGCTTCCAAGTTTGGAATCAGCCAGAAATTTTCAAATTGCGCCCTGTACATCAAGGTCTCAGTCACTAATATATATCAGGAATCCACCACAAATCTTCCTCCAGTCTAAAAGTCTATTAATCACATTAATTACCACATTGCTGTTTGTGGGACCTTACTATGTGTAAATTGACAGCCATATTTCCTACAGTAGAACAGTAACTTTTCAAAGTATTTCCAAAGCAATTCACTGGCTGTAAAGTGATCTGGGATATTTTAAAGTCATGAATGGGGCTTTACAAACACGAAGTCATTCTTTCATTCCTTAATTAGTCAAAAATGAAAGGTTCTGTCTAAAAGTTCTGAAAGGCTCCTTGCTCTAGAATTGTAGGATTTATTTATCATCACCTGGCATAAACATAAGACGACTGTCTCACCATTGAAGCCATCCTGGGTTTTGTATCTATCATTGGGAATATTCTTACAGAAACCTCATGCACTGCATGTAAAAGACTGTCAGAAACAATGGTAGATAGAATGATAGAATCCCTACAGTGCAGAAGGAGGCCATTCCCCCCATCAAGTCTGCACCGACAACAATCCCACCCAGGGCCCTATCCCCATAACCCCATGCATTTACCTTGGCTAGTGCCCCTGACACTAAGGGACAATTTACTATGGCCAATCAACCTAATCCGCACATCCTTGGACTATGGGAGGAAACCAGAGCATCCAGAAGAAACCCACGCAAACATGGGAAGAAAGAGCAAACTTCACACAGTGACCCAAGCTGGGAATCTAACCCAGGTCCCTGATACTGTGAGACAGCAGTGCTAACCACTGTGCCACCGTGCCGACCCAATGTTCTTCATGAAACATCGGCTGGATCTTGATCTATGTGAAACACCGCAAAGGTGATTTTTGTTGCAAGGGTAAGTTCAGGAGATATGTAAGCAGATCTGTTCATGGTCTTCAGTAACAATGACAGGTACTTTTTACATGATGAGGAGACAGGCCCCTTGAAGTCCCAAGCTATGTTGTTACTCCTTGTAAGTTTGTCAACATGATTGTCCATCCATGCTTTGTCCATCAGCAGCAGAGTTAAACAAGGTATACTCTGGAAGTTGATCAACATGACCTCACTTTAGACTTATGGATGGTTTGGAATTCTTTGCAGATACACAGCTAAACCACAATCTAGTATTGGTATGAAAATGACTTAAGCTGTGTTCTACACAGGACTTTCTTCGAGTACATAACACTGCTCTGTGTGGGCACACCACGGATTTGGTCCATTAGTTTGTTGACTGGACAACATCATAACTGAATAAATAATTATTTCAATGGCTGAAGAGACTGTGCAATTTTTGGTTGATGGGAGGAAGATTTGATTTATTATTGTCACATGTATTGGGATGCGGTGAGAAGTATTGTTTTTTGCACACTATACAGACAAAGCATACTGTTCATGAAATACATAGGGGAGAAGGAAAGGAGAGGATGCAAAATGTAGTGTTACAGTCATAGCCACTGTGTAGAGAAAGATCAACTCAATGCGAGGTAGGTCCATTCAAAAGTCTGGTGGCAGCAGGGCTGAAGCTGTTCTTGAGTTGGTTGGTACGTGACCTCAGACTCAGACTTTTGTATCTTCTCCCCAACGGAGGAAGGTGGAAGAGAGTATATCCGGGGTGTGTGGGGTCCTTGATTATGTTGGCTGGTTTTCCAAGGCAGTGGGAAGTGTAGACAGAGTCAATGGATGGGAGGCTGGTTTGTGCGATGATTGGGCTACATTCACAACCCTCCAGGAAGGATGCTTTCTATGGTTCATCTGTAAAAGGTGAATGTAGACTAAATTAGAGACAGTGATCAAGACAGTGATCCTGTTGTAACATCTGTACAGCAGACACATCAAAGACTTGCAAACTTCATTTCTTCAGTTTTTACAACATCATGGAAAGTAAATGGCAAAACAAGATCCTAAACAAGTTCCAGCCCGATACTTGCTCATCAGGGACTGAGGTCGAGGTTCACTTAAGAGAGTCTGGGCATACCTCAAGGTAATGACTATTTCTGTTGTTCAGCTGGAGTAGAAGACAGATGTTCTCTTGGAACAAGTGTTATTGAGACATATTATAAAATAACTTGGAAATAGTTTGCTACAGACTTAGACAGATTGTGTATTGTCATTACCAAGGTGGGCATGACCAGGTTGAAACAGCATGTTGGAGTCAGTCGCACAGGATACAATGAGAAAAGGATAACAATACAAAGCATCAACCAGGCTGTGATGGCAAATTCTTAATGTGTAACTAATTTAGAGGATTCCCCTCACTGCATGTGAAGAGAAGGAAACACTTTGGAATAGGTAGAAAGAGGGATGGTCGGAGATATGGGGTCATGGACATGGGACAAGCTGTGGCTGTAGATAGCTGTGGCTAATAGTTTTGATTTCTGGGGTGAAAAAGTCCATGGGGTGAATTTTCCCGTTCCGCTCATCACGGGAATCGTAACGGACGAGGATTGGACCATGGAAAGGTCCGTTTACCTTGGGTGGGATTTTCCGGTTTTGGGGTGAACATGGCTGGAAAATCCCACCCCATAAGTTTCCTGTAGTTAGCGTTGCAGGGGAATGTGGAGGGGACGTGCATCAGTGATGGAGATAGTGGTAGGTTGTGAAGAAGCCTAGGATTGTCCTTGTGATCTTGTGAAGTAATCCAATATTTGATCCCACAAAAAAATAAGAAATCCTGCATTTGCAGCACATAGTGGAAGCCTGAGTAGGAGCAGGACTGCTGGGAAAACAGCGATAATATTGAGTTGGAAGTTCCCTTTGGAAAGTGTGTGTGGAATTTCTAATTTGGCAAAGATTCAGTGCAATGGTTTAAGCTGTGAAGGCATCAAGTTTCTCATGTTATCAATATTTAAAGCATTGCAACAGAAAACATCCATCTTAAATTGTGCCTTTCATGACACATTCTGACTATTGTTCGACAGCATTAAATTTATCATACTTTTTTTCCAGCTACAAGATGCACTGCAGGAACTCACCAAGGCTCCTTAGCATCTTCCAAACCCATGACCACTAACTACCACCTGGAAGGACAAGGGCAGCAGACACAAAGGGACACTACCTCCTGGAAGTTCCCCTCCAAGCCACTCACCATCCTGATGGAGATAGTGGTAGGGTGTACTTACACCACCTGGACTACAAAGATTCAAGAAGGCAGCTCACCACCACTTTCTCAAGGGGTCAATTAGGGATGGGCAATAAATGTTGGCCTAGCCAGCGATGCCCACATCCCATGAGTCAATTAAAAAGAAAGTCTTCAAGAAAGGGAAGAAGAAACCTGCAGCTCTCACCAGGAAGGTGTTTGGAGGGGGCGGAGGATGTGAACAGCAGAAGTGTTGTGCCCTGGCCTTGGATAATGTACGTAAGTAATTTAATAACCTAATCAGGTCAGGAAATGTATTGATGAATGCACTAACTTTATTTTAAATTGTTGTTCAGTAACTTGTGGAGCTCAAAACATATTGACCCTAATATGAAGATGGGACCTGAACAAGGAATGGAATAGTATGAAACTGGCAGTCAAGCTGGCAGGTTGGAAAATGTGATTGCAACTAAGTTGAAACAATAAATTAAAACTTCCAGGTTTTGCATCTCCAAGCTGCTCAGTGAGTGAGATATACACACTGTGTGAGGTGGTCTGAACTCTATTTAAAAGGGCTAGGAGATGTTCACACCAGGTGATGGATACTTAACACAACACAAAGTCAGAAAACAGATTTCATAGCGTTTCCCTGCAATTACTGCTGAATGCAGACAGGAGAAGGAAGGACATGCTTCTCTTCAACAAAGGCAGGAAGAAATCTGCCACTCTCACAAGGAAGGAGTTTGGAGGTAGCTGAGGGTATGAGCAACAGAGGTGTTTGTGCCCTGAACTTGGATGTAGTGCAGAAAGTAAGTTAATAACCTAACCAGGTCAGGAAATGTACTGATTCTTCCACATCCTGTGCTTTCTGCATCTCCCCCTCTCCCCACCCCTCACTCTCACTTTGTCTTGCCAAGTGTTCTCCAAATCACTCCCCACACCCACTCAACTTTCAGAAACATCCAGCCTTCACTTTCTATGCACTTCATCATCTCTCCTTCAATGTTCACCCTGCATTCCTTATGCAATGTGGTGCAACTGTTTGACAGTCACCCTCACTGGGTGCACAGCATCCAGCACGTGAATATCTTCACTCACATGTCTGCCTATTAGTCTTTTGTAGGAAAAAAGAGCACAAAATGCAAGGTAGAGGAAAGGACTGTCACAAACAGTCTATCTGCATTCCTCTCAATCAGAGGCAGGACATCTGCTGATGGCGGGTGTCTGTGGGCTGGATTTTCCAAGCCTGATGGAAGTGGCACCAGAGGCCGGTGGGCTAAAAACAAAATGACCATGGGAACGCAATGTGCCAGTTGGTGGCATCTTCCCTCCTCCACACCATTTTCAAAAAGGCCGGGTTGGAGATGCAATAGCTAGCCAATTAAAGCAACTGAAGGATCCTTGAAAGACCACTATCTCCCAGTGTGAGTAGATCAGGGGCCCAGCACACCATATCAGTATTTTACCACCTCCTCCATCCACCCGTCCCACCCCTAAATGTCCACTGCTGCTGATTAAAAATGGTTACAGGCCACCCTGTGGTAACCTGGCAGGTGAGGCCAGTTTTAATTTCAGATGATCTGAAAGTGCTGAGACAGTGCCACCATTATGAGACACGCCTCGCCTTACCTGCATCAGCAGGCTGCAGCTCCCCTAGTGCTGCAGGACCTCAAACTGGCCCTCCAACGTCTGGAACTTTAATTGGATGCCGAGCAAATCCCTGAGAACTGATTGGCTGATCTTACAAAAGTTGTGTTGGCTGACTATTCTAGATAGGGTGAAGGGTCGGGACCTGCATTTGGTCCTAACCCCAAATACAAAATCTATGACACACGTCATTTCACATTGACTCCACTTTGGTGAGTAGTTTACTTGCAGGCATCCAAATGTGCATGCGTTAAACCATCCACTCCAAACCACACGTTCTTAGGAATTAACAGTCCCCCATGATGCATTAATAATGGACAGGTACTTTAAAACAAATATGCTGCTTCAACAGAAGCAAGCTTCTTCATAGAATGTGACTCCAATTCCAGATGGCTTGATTGACTCTCAATGCAAATCACTCAGTGAGGCAATGGGGGGAGGGGAGAGGGGGGAGATTCAATGCACTTGGGGGCAATCTCAGCACAGTTGACCTTGCAAAGTCCTTCTAACTCCTAAGTTAGCCAAACTGCCTCATGGACTTGTCAAGCAACAGCATGACATACTCACAGAATCAGATCTATCAGCCAGTCCGAGATTCCTCCACCAACATCGCAGGTATCTCTCAAGGGAACCGGAACATTATTTCAAGGGGAGGAACTTAGTGTTTTTAAAATACAAAAATATTCGTGGAGTCTCTCTGAGGAAGTATAAAAAGGGATTATTTGAACGGGGTTTACAAAATAGAGGTTATGCCACCCGTTTCTCAGTGGAGCTATTCCACCTTTATAACTGGGGAAAAGCCAACTTCAATGGGTAAGAGTGGATCCGGGCTGAATAAATTGGAGCCAAAAGTTGGCAGGAAACATGGTAGCTGAACAATGGGCTACCTTCAAAGATGAGATAGTACAGGTATGGTGGTATGGTGGCAGAGTGGTTAGCACTGCTACCTCACAGTGCCAGGGACCCAGGTTCGATTCCCGGCTTGGGTCACTGTCTGTGTGGAGTTTGCACGTTCTCCCTGTGTCTGTGTGGGTTTTCTCCGGGTGCTCCGGTTTCCTCCCACAGTCCGAAAGACATGCGGGTTAGGTGGATTGGTCATGCTAAATTGCCCCTTAGTGTCAGGGGGACTAGCAGGGTAAATACCTGGGGATATGGGTATGGGGCCTGGGTGGGATTGTGGTTGGTGCAGATTCAATGGGCTGAATGGCCTCTTTCTGCACTGTAGGATTCTACGATTCTGTTGTGAGGGACAGCCAAGGTATATTCCCATGCAAGGGAAAGGTAGGGCAACAAATCCAGAACTCACTGGAATACAAAGGAGTAGAAATTAAGAGAAAGAAGAAAAAGTCTGAGGTAGAAAATATAGTTAAGAACCATGCTGAACACAGCATGTTCAATGGGGAGGACAAAAAGCAAATAAGAGAAGCAAAGGAGGAGTACGAAAAGAGACCAGCGGCTAACATAAAAGGTAATCCCCAAGTCTTCTGTTGACATATAAATATAAAAGGAATAGGGTCAATCAGGGAGCAAAAAGGGGATTTACACATGGATGCAATGGGGCATGGCTGTGGTACGAAATGAATACTTTCTATCTGTCTTCACTCAGGAAGAGAAGGAAGATGTTATACAGACCATGGTGAAAGAGGAGCAAATTCAGTCACCGAAAGATTCAAAATTGATCAGGAGGAAGTATTGGATCGGCTATCTGAACTGAAAGTGGACAAGGCACTGGGATCAGATGAGATGCAAGGAGAGATGTGAGGTAATATATTTTGGTAGAAAGAATATGGGAAAGAAAATATAAAATGTAAAATTCTACTCTAAAAAGGGTGCAGGAGTAGAGAGACCTGGGGAGGTGGCATAATGATATTGTCACTGGACTAGTGATTCAGAGACCCAGGCCAATGCTCTGTGGACCCAGGTTCGAACCCCACCGCAGGTGGTGAAATCAGAACTCAATAAAAATCTGCAATTAAGAGTCTAATAGCCATTGTTGATTGTTGTAAAAGCCCACCTGGTCCACGAATGTCCTTGAGGAAGGAAATCTGGCATACATCCCCAGCAATGTGGTTGACAATTAACGGCCCTCTGAAATGGCCAAGCAAGCCTTTCGGTTCAAAGGCAATTAGGGATGGACAATAAATGCTGGCCCAGCAATGCCCACATCCCACCAACGAATAAGAAAATGTGCTTAAGTCACTAAAGGTGGCAGGACAGGGCAGTTAAAGTGTACAATAATAGTGTTGAACTTGGACAAGACATCAGTTAGATGGGAGCTTTGTATACAGTTCTGGATATAAAGGCAGAGAGCAGATGAGAATGGTTCACAGGATAAATAGATTGGAGAAGTTGGGCAGCACAGTGGTTAGCACTGCTGCCTCACAATGCCAGGGACCCGGGCTCAATTCCGGCCTTGGGTCGCTGGGAGCTTGCACATTCTCCCCATGTCTGTGTGGAGTTTGCACATTCTCTCCGTATCTGTGTGGGTTTCCTCCCACAGTCCAAAGATGGGCGGGTTAGGTGGATTGGCCATGATAAATTGCCCCTTCGTGTCAGGGCGATTAACAGTGTAAATACATGGGGTTAAGAGGACAGTGGGATTGTTGTCAGTGCAGACTCGATGGGCCGAATGACCTCCTTCTGCACTGTAGGGATTCTATGATATTCCTTGGAAAAAAGCAGGCTGAGAGATTTGATGAGAGGTATTTAAAATCATGAGGGCAAAGAGAGAGGGAGAAACTGTTTCCACTCATGAAAGGATTGTGAAACAGAAGGCACAAATTTAAAGTAGTTAGCAAAAGTGATGTGAGAAAATGTTTGAGTGGTTCAAGTCTGGAATGCACTGCATGAGAATATGATGGAGGCAGGTTCAACTGAAGGATTCAAGAGGAAATTTGACGATTATTTGAAAATAATCTGCAGAGTTACGGTGAAGAAGGGCAAGATGTTAAATGCTCATTTGGGGAGCCGGTACAGACACAAAGGGCCGAATGGCCTCCTTCTGCGTTGTAACAATACTGTGAACATCTCCCGCAGAATATGACCACACAAGCCGCTAGCAAGTGCCCACTTTCAGCGCTATGGTAATCGTCTGAAATTGCCACTTTCTCCAATTATCTCTGTGGCCTCCACCCAGCACGTTCAGGGTGCAATGAATGAATGAGAGCGCTTCCGGATGCTGAAGGTTTATTCAAGTCAATTCTGAACAAATTATGGGGCACAACCAGCTTTGCAAACGCTATTTCATGTTGCTCCTTAGCCTCTTTATATATACTTGCTTAGATAATAGTAATACAGTAACGAGCATGATATGAGGCTCATTATAAATTAATCGCGGCAATTTGAATCATTGCAACTTTAATTGCTGCGGCTAGCAGCGGCGTTTCTGCTTGCTTTTTTTTCCCGAGGATTACTTTTAACTGCAGCAAGACTGATTTCTAATTTCAGATGTATTAATATTAATTGCGAAGGAAGCAGTGCGCCCTTTTGATTTATTTAAGCGACCACTAGACTGAAAGCCTTGTTCCTCCAAAAAGGCGAGCCCTCAGCAACCACAACAAAAGCCAACAGTGGAAAAAGGTCAGAGCTGGGAAGTGCTATTTGTTTTCAATGTAACAATATCCCCCACTTACCACCAGCCCCAACCCAGCAGGCGGATCGATTACCACTTGTCAGCTTGAAACTTGACCTGGGAAATGAAAAAGGGCATGACCTCGAGGGAAAGACAAAATGTGAATGAGCCGAAGTTAAGGGTTAATGGTGCAAGTCTCTCTCTCAATCCCTCTATGCTATTTTAAAGGTCGATAATCACTCCACGTCCTCACTATTTCATTCATCAAAAGACGGGCCAGCAATGCAGGGGCAGCCAAAGGGAGGGCTTAATCGCAGATCAGGTTGGATTACCCTCCAGTTAATAATTGAAGACAAGAAGATTTTTATCCACGTTTCGTTCTGCCTACTTAAGGTGGCTGAATGCCACACCGCAAATAGAGAGAGAGACAGCACCTACAATTCTCAACCCTGACCTGTTGGAAGCTCACACGGGTCAACCCCGGCAAAGTTGCTAATTGCCTTTGGAAAACTGCAAAGGTCAGATCATCTGATCAGCACTTAGTGATCAGTTAGCTCAGCAAGTAAAAAGGACCCCCCCTCCCCCAAGTGAAGACAAAAACAAAATCTGCAGTGGAAATAAAAAAATACAGCAAAACAAAAATACGGCAAGATAAATAGCGGTTCAGAAAGCAAACACGGGGATGAGATGCACAGGTGAAAGGTTTGTAACTGCACTGCAGGTTGTAATAGGCTAAAATAGAAATTGTTGAATAACTGGGAGTGAATAGATGGCTGTAGTCCCAACAGAACAGGGAAGATGAACTGAGAATTCTATCTGCTGATAATGATAATCCGAATCTCTCATTTTACCCAGTTTGGGTCTTTCGTAAATTGATAAGTTCATAAGATATAGGAGCAGAATTAGGCTATTCGGCCCATCGAGTCTGCTCCGCCATTCGATCATGGCTGATATGCTTCTCATCCCCATTTTCCTGCCTTCTCACCATAACTCTTCAACCCATTACCAATTAAAAATCTGTCTAAAAATCCTTAAATTTACTCACTGTCCCGGCATCCACCGCACTTTGGGGTAGCGAATTCCACAGATTCACAACCCTTTGAGAGAAGTAGCTTCTCCTCAACAATGTTTTAAATTTATTACCCCTTATCCTGAGACCATGACCTCTCGTCCTGGAATGCCCCATAAGAGGAAGCATCCGCTCCATATCTACTTTATCCATACATTTTATCATCTTGTATACCTCAATTTGATCTCCCCTCATTCTTCTAAATTCCAGAGTATCGGCCTAAACTGTTCAATCTCTCTTCATACGACAAACCCCTCATCTCTGGAATCAAACTAGTGAACCTCCTCTCAACTGCCTCCAATGCCACTACATCTTTCCTCAAATAAGGGGACCAAAACTGTGCACAATACTCCAGGTGCGGCCTCACCAATGCCTTGTTTTGTTGCAACAATACTTCCCTACTTTTATGTTCTATTCCTTTAGCTATAAATGCTAACATTCCATTTGCTTTCTTTATTATCTGCTGTACCTGCATGCTAGTTTTCTGTTACTCATGAACGAAGACACTCAAATCCCTCTGCACCGGAGCACCCTGAAATCTCTCCATTTAGATAATAAGTCGCCTTCCCATTTTTTAGCCAACATGCATGACCTCACACTTATCCAAGTTAAACCAAAAGAGTAAATGCTGGAAAATCTCAGCAGGTCTGGCAGCATCTGTAAGGATAGAAAAGATCTGATGTTTTGAGTCTAGATGACCCTTTGTCAAAGGGTTGTATCCATGTTAAACTCCATCTGCCACATTTTGGCCCACTTTACTACCCTATCTATATCCATTTGTAAGGTTCTTATCTCCTCATTGCAACGTACCCCCCTCACCTTCCCCAGTCTGACTGTTGT
Organism: Mustelus asterias; assembly: GCF_964213995.1. Lineage (NCBI taxonomy): Eukaryota > Metazoa > Chordata > Chondrichthyes > Carcharhiniformes > Triakidae > Mustelus > Mustelus asterias. The sequence continues at coordinate 60,662,087 of NC_135817.1, forward strand.
GAACTGGAACACTATTGATGCATGATGCTGTGATACTGATGGCTAGCTTGCAATCTTCGTAGGTTTATACAGGATAGCAGTTGACCAATCACAAAAAAGAACTTCCTTTAGATTCATAAAGAAATGTTTATTCATTCTGTTTTTTCAATCTGTTTTCAGAATGTTAGTTTCACTGGTAAGGTCAGCATTTATTGTCCATCCCTAATTACCTTTTCAAAAGACATCCTGAGCCACCTTCTTGAACCATCAAAGTCCATTTGGTGTAGGTACACCCACACATTACTATTTTTGCTGTGGTGGATTGATACAGTTAAACAGTACGATAGGTCAGTGCAGCTAGGAGTCACATGTAGCCCAGACCAAGATGTGCAGAATTTGTTCCCCATTAGTTAATCAGATAGGTTTTTAATAATGATCATTAAAGTTCTGGATTGTCTTAATGAGTCCAGATTTATTAATTTAGTTTAACTTCCTCCTGCCAAGCTGATATTTGAACTTGTGTCATTGGAGCATTAGTTCAGTCTTACCACTATGCTATTGTCCTTAATACTGAATTGGGAAACATCTAAAATGTAAGGAAATTATAAGCCAGCCACCAACTTCTGAAAATGTCTCGATATGAGTCCTCTCCCTCATTTTCTCTTATCTGAATGTGCTGAGTTCTGCTGGGTTACAAAGTCATTTGGGGCCAAAAATCCCACAATGGCAATTCATTATGTGAGAATCACTACTAGACAGTCCATATGGAGCCAATCAACTGTGGGGACATAAAAATCAACCCTGGTACTCCCCTCAATGATTCAAAGACAGAGATCATGAAATGGAGAAATCATAGAATAGAAGGCAGCTCTAGAACATTCTCTAGAGAAAGCAATTTTCACGTTCACCAACTGCTTTGTAATTTACCAGAGCTATAATTGTAGAACTGACCGGAATAGTGTAAGAACATAAGAAATAGAAGCAGGAGTAGTTACATGGGTAAGATTGATATAGAGGGATATGGGCCAAACATGGGCAATTGGGACTAGTTTAATGGTAAAAACTGGGTGGCATGGACAAGTTGGACTAAAGGGCCTGTTTCCATGCTGTAAATCTCTATGGCTCAGTTATCATTTCATAGATAACAGGGATAATAATTGAGTGATTACAACAGTGGGCAAGTGATTACCAGCCAAATGGTGAAGTTGAAAATGATCCCTTCTTTCCTCTCTGGAATCTCACCTGAGATCACCCAACTGCACCAAACAGGGATCTGGTCTGTATAACTCAGTATAATTTCAGCTGGTGCATTCACCTAGAACACAATTGTAAGAGTGTAACACAATTAAGTTTATTCATTAGTGTCACAAGTAGGCTTAACACTACAATGAAGTTACTGTGAAAATCCCTTGTCGCCACAGTCTGCCACTTGTTTGGGTACACTGAGGGAGAATTTAGCATAGCCAATGCACCTAACCAGCACGTCTTTCGGACTGTGGGAGGAAACCAGAGCACTGGGAGGAAATGCACGCAGACACGGGAAGAATGTGAAGACTCCACACAGACAGTGATCCAAGCTGGGAATCGAACCCAGTTCCCTGGCATTGTGAGACAGCAATGCTAACCACTGTGCTACCGTGCCGCCCAATAGTATTGTGATGATTCATATATAACATATGTAGAAGCTGAGAATGCATTCACAAACCAACTTTGGCATAATGTCAAAGCAGTTTTTGTTATGCTTTGGTGCTAAACCTTACTGCTCTTCCATATTTATAAGAGAGTGTCAGATCACACATTGAACTCCTAACCAGGAACTGGAAACCAATGGATCACCGAAGCTAGTTTGGGCTCTAGGAGGAAATGTGAGTGAGTGAGTGTCCATAATAGGATAACATCATCATTTGGTTTAGCAAAATCAATAGTATTAATAACACATGAATTGGAAATGTGGGCCATTCATTCAAATTTAGACATTCCATTATATCCATTGCGTCATAACATTGTAATCTCCAGTGTCTTCTGACCACAAAATTTAATAAGCTCAGATCAGATTTTGGAGGGACCACTATGAATCCAAACCCAGAATGAACTTGGAAGTGATCAGCTTCCTACAGTCATTTTCATCCATCAGTTTAATGCTTCTTTTGATTTTTCTGAGGGTATGGAGTGGTTAAAAGGTATATTATCAAACAACAATTTGTAGCTAAATGAAAAACATTAATTTATTTGTGTTCAACATTTTACTTGTAGTATTTTACACTTGTGATTTTCCCTTCCAGTGTGATGTATGCTTAACATTTTGCTTTAGATTGTAAAGCAGTCCATTTTCTTTTTAAAACAACTTCATATTAAATATTGACTTTAATGTGCCTGTTGCCATTTTAGAAATTGTTGTCCTGAATTAATAATTCTTTCTTTAATTGAATAACAGGAAAAAAATGTTACATTTAAGAAATTCCAAAGACTAATTTCCCTTATGGGTTTTAGACAACATGGTTATTGATTATATGATAGTATTGTGATATCCTCAGAGATAGGATGTCTTTTTAAACCAGAAAATCCTTGTAGCTCAAGCAATTCCCATTTGTTGTGAGAAATACATTTACAGTTTCAGAGTGATATGCATAGTTATTTTGTTATAGGAAAAAATGTCTCGAAATTGTGTTTGTTCTAATTGTCACTTAACACCACACACCTCTTGCAGGAAGTGACATCAATTTTGTATGACAAGGAGAAAGGCTTTAATTGCATCTATTATTTAGTACATTATCTCCTCTATCCCCGATGCAGAAGGGAGATTTTTCTTTAAGGAAATTGAGAAAGACAGAACAACTGATTGGTTACTATTATCAGACACTAATGGGTGTCACATCGATAAGACAGTAACAGGATATCACATTTTAGTGCTAACTACTGCACTCTCTTTATGTGATCCATCATTATCACACTCAGGCCAGATTCTCTCTTGTTTGTAAATTTTTAATCAGTCAAAAAAAAAAGAAAAAAATTACTTCGGGATGATTCACATCGGGTCTCTGTCCTTGAACTTAGGTGGAGCTTATTGGAAGGCATTCAACACGAGAAATAGCACGAGAGAGAGTGAGACTTTCCAAAGTTACAAATTTTAATACACTGGCAGTTCTTGATGTTCCTTGGGCCTCCTGTTATAAGCAGTATCAAAGGCAGCACTGTTGGAAAATATTGAAATTAAGAACCTCTGAACGTTTGAAGGAGTGTCACAATGAACCAGTCTCATTTTCTGTGTCCCTTTTTGGAAAGGAAAAAATTAAATAAAGTTGGCATTAACTCACGTCATCAACATGGTTTGCTATTTTTATTGTCCATGTTAATTCAGCTCCAAAACACAGTGGCAAGAACCAGTCCTCAGAATGATTATCTCTCATTTAGTTTTGAGAAGGGAGAATATGTTAGATTTATCCTAATACGTCTTCATGATCTGATAATTAGAGATGATCTGGGTCAACTGCAATCCATTTCACTGAAATAAATATTGGGTAAGAGGATGTTTTTAATCGGTGGAAGAAACGGACACTTTGCTGCATTGTTCGCCTATAAACAAATACGCAAGATACTGCAGTCGATCAGATGCTTTTTCTGGAGCAACTAGATGCTTTTAGATTATGTTCTATGTGACCTATTGCAGACTTCCTGATATGCGACAATCTGCCAGACTACAGCAAATCAAAAATAACACAAACCACCTATACTGTCAAGTGTTTTCTATCTCAATCAAAAATGTATAGTTGTGATCAAACAAGAAACTCTTACCAATAATTCATTCTGAATTAAATGATGAGCTTTTATAAGTATACCATTTTACGGAAAACTTAACGGGAATGAACTGTCTTCAGCCATGTACCCAGCTGCAATGTTTGTTCAAACAGAATCTCTTCTTTTTGGCATATCTTACGAACACAACAAAAATAATGCACTCAGCAGTTGTAATTATCATGTGTTTATGTGCCGGTGTCTGCTTAGCTTTCACTTTTGCCTTATGTCATGACAAAGCAATTTTATCATACTCTTGAACTGAACTGCAAAAGGCATCATGTACGAAAGACTTAAAAAGGTTTTTACTTGTTCCACTAACTGGGATCCAATTGATATTAAAGTTTGACTCGTGTTAGCCATAGGCTATATAAAATAAACGTTTAAAATGGCTTGCATATGCTGTGGTCCGCAAAAACTTTTGATGACTTTCTAGTGGTCCACATGAAGGAAAAGGTTGTGAACCACTGATCTAGGCCATTAATGTATATCAGGAAAAGCAAGGGTCCCAATACCGACCGCTGGGGAAAACCACTATAAACTTTCCTCTAGTCCGGAAAATAACCACAAGCCATTATTCACTGTTTCCTATTATCCAGCCAATTCTATATGTACTTTCCTACTGTCCCTTTTATTCCATGAGCCATAACTTTTCTCACATGTCTGTGGTGTGGCATTGTGTTAAAGATCTTTTGGAAGTCCATGTATACCACAACACCACATCAACAGCATTACCCTCATCATGAAGGTGAATGTGCGTGTTACCTGTTTGGATGGGATCTGAGGAGGATCTGAAGAGAGAGGCATGAGTGGAGCAACGAGGTGAATAGTTATGAGGGGTGCTGCACAGGAGAATACTGGGAAAGTTAGGGTGTGGAGCCTAGCATCTGAGAAATGCTAAACCATTCACCTTTCTTGCCCACATGGGTCCTGGATCCTCCTGGTGAACTAGATTGGTGGGACCACACTTCTGCTGCTGACTTCTTCGAACACTTCCATCTACACCTGCTTGGTTAAAGATGGTGCCCTCTTCCTCTTGTCTTTTTAAGTTTATAAGTGCTACCGGCACGGTAGCACAGTGGTTAGCACTGCTGCTTCACAGCTCCAGGGACCTGGGTTCGATTCCCGGCTTGGGTCATTGTCTGTGTGGAGTTTGCACATTCTCCTTGTGTCTGCGTGGGTTTCCTCCGGGTGCTCCGGTTTCCTCCCACAGTCCAAAGATGTGCGGGTTAGGTTGATTGGCCTTAGTGTCCTGAGATGTGTAGGTTAGAGGGATTAGTGGGTAAATATGTAGGGATATGGGGGTAGGGCCTGGGTGGGATTCTGGTCGGTGCAGACTCGATGGGCCGAATGGCCTCTTTCTGTACTGGAGGGTTTCTATGATTTCTATTAGTTTCACAAGTAAGGTTACATTAACACTGCAATTAAGTTACTGTGAAAATCCTCTATTCGCCACACTCCAGCATCTGTTCGGGTACACTGAGGAAGAATTTAGCATGGCCAATGCACCTAGCCAGACATCTTTCGGACTGTGGGAGGAAACTGGAGCACCCAGAGGAAACCCACACAGACACAGGGAGAACATGCAGGCTCCGCACAGACAGTGACCCAAGCCAGAAATTGAACCCGGGTCCCTGCTGCTGAGGCAGCAGTGCTAACCACTGTGCCACCGTGCCGCCCCCTGTCTTCTGGAGGACCTTTAGATAAGAGTGAGAGACCCATGCAGCAGCTTTTGTAAGTCTCCCTCTCATTATTTGTGGTTATTGCAGCCTCAAAGATCCATGTCTAGTTACGCCATTGTAACCCAGACCTTTGTCCCTTTAATTAATAATGCTTCCTGTAACAGAATTCATACTCCATCCTATCTGCCCTCCCTAATAGGCCGGAGAACCGGAGGCTGGATGCTAATCCTGTGCCTCAGTTAAGGAGCTGCAGCAAAGCCTGGCGATGTTGTCAATGGGTTCCTGACCCCATAATCATCCAGGGATCAAGTTGAGAAAGTTCCACCCAGCAGAATAGGCAACATCAGAGGAGAGAATGCTTAGGTTTGGATTAACCTTCAGGATTCATCTTTAACATCTTCTGATGCTTGATCATTGATCTGAAACACACATGTTAAACAGAGGAAGCAGCATGAAATAAACAGGGCTAAATGAGCCCATAAACCAGATCAAACCAAAGCTCGAGCATCCTGGATCGTGCCGTCATGAATGGTGATGGACAATTGAACAACAAATTGGTGGAGCAAGTTCCACACACAGTCCCACGCCCAATGATGGGGAAGCCCAGCACATTCATGCCAAAGGCAAGGCTGAAGCATTTCCTATCATCTTCAGTCAGAAATGCCGAGTGGATGATCCAACTTCACCCCCGCCTCCCCCAACCCCCCACCCTCAACCCCGCTCCTGATGCCCAAGCATCAAAGATGTCAGATAATTTGATTCACTCCACATGTGATCAAGAAACTCCAGAAGGCATTGGATACAGCAAAGGCAATGAACCCTGACAATATCCTGGAGGTACTGAAGACTTGTTCTCCAGGACTATCCAAGCTGTTTCAGTCTAGTTACAACATTGACAGCTATCTGACAATGTGGAAAGTCAAGCCTTGTCCATTCATAAAAATCTAATCCAAATTATCTAAACATGGACAAAAGAGCTTAACAAAAGAAGTGAGATGAGAGTGATTACCCTTGACATCAAGGTAGCATTTGAGAGTGGCATCAAGGAGTTCAAGCAAAATCAAAGTCAATGGGAATCGGTGAAAACTCTTGGTGGTCTGGAGTTATAGCTAACACAAAGAAAGATGGGTGTTGTTCTTGGAGGACAATCCACTCAAGTTAAAGACATCACTCGGTTCCTCAGGGTAGTGTCCTCAGCCCAATCATCTTCAGCTGCTTCATCAATGACCTTTTCTCCATCATAAGGGCAGAAGTGGAGATGTTTGCTGATGATTGCACTACATTCAGCACCATTCTCAACTCTTCAGATATTGAAGCACATGTAGAAATGCCTGGACAACATTCAGGCTTGGATTAGCAGGTGACTAAATAATATTTGTGCCACACAAGTACCAGGCAATGACCGTCTCCAACTAGAAAGAATCTAACCATCTCCCTTTGCCATTCATTGGCATTAACGTCACTGAAGCCCCCAACTATCAACATCCTGGAGGTTACCATTGACCAGAGACTGAACTGGAACAACCATATAAATACTGTAGCTACAAGAGCAGGTCTGAGGCTTGGGAGGTTCTGATGCAAGTGACCTCCTGATGCTCCAGAGCAAGTCTACCATCTACAAGACACAAGTCAAGAATGTGTTGGAATATTCCCCACTTGCCTGGATGAGTGTAGTTACAACAACAGTCATGAAGCTGTACACCATTCAGGACAAAGCACCTTGTCTGATCGACACTCCATCCACCACCTTAAACATTCAGTCTTTGGACCACAAGAACACAGTAACAGTAGTGCGTACCATCTACAAAATGCATTGCAGGAACTCGCCAAGATTCCTTCAAGAGCAGTTTCCAATCCCACAACCTCTTCCATCTGGAAGGAAAAAGGCAGTAAATGCATGGGAACACCACCACCTACAAGTTTCCCTCCAAGTCACACATAGAACCACAGAAAAATTACAGCACAGAAGGAGGCCATTCAGCCCACCTTCTCCATGCCAGCCCTAGGACACCACTTTCCTGCACCTGCAGGCCCATAGCCCTGTATCTTAGCCCTGTATCTTACAGCACTTATAGTACAGATCCAGGTACTTTTAAAAAGAATTTAGAGTCTCTTCCACTTGAATATTCTAGATATTCACTACCCTCTTTGTAAAAAAAGTTCTTCCTGACCCTGACTTGGAAACGTATAGCCATTCCTTCTCAGTTTCTGGGTCAAATCACGGCAATGTGGATGTACCTACACCAGATAGAATGCAGAGATTCAAGGTGGCTCATCACCACCTTCTCAAGGGCAATTAGGGATGGCCAATAAATTCCAGCTTTGCCAGCTATGCTCATACCCTATGAAAGAAGGAAAAGAAATTGGGCTTAATTTTAGCCCAGGGCAGGATCAGTGCGTACTGGGGGTTGGAGATGGTGCCAAAAGCAGGTGGCACAGCCAGGATAATAGAAGATAG